>NW_027272280.1:0-485000 GCF_040938485.1 Diadema antillarum | reverse complement strand
CTGAAGTCACAGATTGGGGTGTGATTAGCGAGGCATGTTGTACTTTGGGTTTGTCACGATAAGCTCTCAGTTGTTCGTCAGCACTAGGATATTGGGCAGATGTTTGATGCTCCCCCGTTGAAGTAGTAAGGCCATTGATTCTCTCGGTTACATGCCGGTCACTTTCATTGTTTTGTGGAGTTAGTGCATTGACGAGCACCCGAAGATTATTCACTTCTTTGGAGAGGTGTTTGACTTGGAGTGATAAATTCTGGAGACACATTGAAGAATCCACGGGGCTATGGTCATTGTCATGGGCGTTGGGACTGTCAGACATGACAATAGGGCTAGCAGGTGTGGCAGTATTGCTGATCCGATTTGGGGAGGTTGACGGGTCGCCCTGAATGGATGTATCTAATAGCGTATTGTCGAAAAGAATTCCATTGGAAGTGACCCTGCTGAAATGGTGGCGGCCATTTTGGATGGCAATACTGCTGTAATGTCTAGCTATTTCCACGTTTAGATTTGCATATATCATTTTCAGTTCTCCAGTTAGATACTCTATCTGCTCCTCTTCCAGAGCTGCATCCCCAATGTCATGTTTCAGGAGATGATGTAACACAGTGTATATGCTATCATTGGTAATATGTTTCGGGAGCTTACAACGGAAGTCTTCAGTTCCGGGTTTTCCATAGAAAGTGTTAGTTTTGATACCAAATTTTAGCATAATGTAAAAGAAGACCCGCTCTTTCAGAAAATATGAAAAAGTCAAGTTCGGCTAAGTTGACCCATTTCACTTATTTTCAGTCCTCACGCAAAATCAGTGTGTGCGACTTTATGTTCGTTTTGAGGTGCACGGTCACATATTATTCCCTCTGCGTTCTGAAATATGTATCAAGTCAAGTGCTCTTTCATTATGCTTGAAAAGAGAAAATATGTTGATTTTTGTTTTTGTTTTAATATCGTTGTCCATATGTGATGTCACAAAAAGTTGTAGTCTTCTCATCCAGCACTGGCTGTGCCAGAACTTTCAAAATTGGACAGAGTTCCCTAAAACTTCGCTGATGTGTTCTACTTATATTGCTGCATTCATTTAAGCCATATGTAAATTTGGGTCTCATTCCTCTCTAAGTGATCAATATAAACATCCAGATTAAACTAGGGAGTAAATTCAACTCCCGGACTCACCTCTTCCTTGAGAGGGTGCAGAGAAACGCTGGCATTCCTCGTCAATCCATCTCCGTTTGCTCTCGGACCTCCGTCTGTGGATTCTACCTCACTGCTGGTCAGTTCGATGGATACCTGGGGCTGTACATCCACTGAAATTACTGCATTCTTTTTTGAGGCCGTTTTGGTGCTGTTGGAACGGCCTTTTGTCCTGGGCATGTAGCTGTCAACATAGTCCTTGGGACCCTCCATTCCTTTTTTTTTTTTGGGGGGGGGGTGGGGGGTGGGGAGGAAAGAACTTTAAAAACATATGAAGACATTTACTTCATTTCCCCTTTCAAATGAATACATGTCTGTGGTACTGTTGATACAGAATATTACTTTACTTCGATCTGTACCGTTGTCTTTTTCGCTTTGTAAATTACGTCAAATATTGTGGTAAGTGCCAGTATACAGTATGTCCCCAAAAAATTACCATCAGATTTTCGCATTGATAATACCCAATATGATTAGATTGTCTAAATGTTACTTCAGGGTCTTAAAATATAACATCTTAGCTCTATTTTGCAGAAATCCCCATTCAATTTCGCAGAGAAATGCGATTGTTGTAAAGCATGTCATGAGTCTGATTCTTCCAAGTTTAGCACTTGGATGCCATTGTGTGTGAACACAATAGACAGAACTTGGAGGGAAGAGATTCCTGACATGCTCTACAAAATTCCTCATTTCTCTTTGACCACCAAAGCAAATCGAATGGGATTTCCTGTAAGATGTGGGCAATGAGTTATAGTTTCGTACACTGAAATCGTATTTGGACTGATTCACTATTTTTAAGGTTATCATTGCGGAAGGTCCGATTGCAATTTTTTTTGGACATACGGTATAAAAAAAGTACAGGAAAGAAAATAACGAGATATAGAAATACCTGCAAATAAGAGTCGCCAATGCACACAAATGAATGTGCATATTTGCAAAGCTTTCAATGATGAAGAAACAGACAAAATTCAAGTGACTTCATGTGACATTCATGGCTCGACACTAACTTTTTTGTTTGGCGGCCCGATGGGGACACCAAAATCCTAAATTTCAAATTTTTGGTGGCCCGAGAGAAAAATTTGGTGTCCCGAAAAAAAACAATGAAAAACATTAAAAGTCCTTTTTTTTAAAAGAGTCAAATATTTAAGATTTATGATAGTAAGAATTAGAAGTTGGACATATCTACTCATAAATAAACTTCAACAAACTTGCAACACTCACTCTCAGGCATTCATTCAGTCCTTTTCATCCATCCTTTGAACAAATTTAACTGTTAATTTCCGGCGCAAAAAGTTACGAATTTATTGACATACTTTTAAAAAAATTTTGGTGGCCCGAGGCGGGCCACCAAATTTGCCCTTTTTTGAAATTTGACTTTCATTTTTGGTGGCCCTGGGCCACCGGGCCACCGTTAGTGTCGAGCCCTGTAGCAGGGACATTATCTAATGATGTCTGAGTGGATAAAAAAAAAACCATGTAAAAGCATTTAAAGTCTTAAAACTTATGCCATCATTATCAAGATATTCACATACAAATATTGCCATGCTGAGAAAATATTTCCAAAATAATAGATTCTAACACTACAGTCCATCACTGAGGAAAAAGGCTTATGGCACGTTCATATCACTTTTTTGCAGTATTCATCAAGAATTTTCAACTGCAAGTTGCATATTCTTTTTCCTAGCTTCATTTCCACACAAAAACATGAACACTGATAGCATACATGTATATGAAGGATCATACAGCTAGAATATTTCAAACTGGAAACTAAGTGACACTATGACCTTTGACCTTAAAAAAATCTCGAAATTTTACAATACACTAAAAAGACAAAGCATGCAATGATAAAACCATTAAAAATGGGGAAAAATGGGGAAAAATAAAAAAAAAATTGATAGAATGCAGCTTACCTCAAAACTCTGCATTCACTTGTTGCAAGACAATATGGTGGTGTTATTTCAAGCTATGTTTTCCTGAAGAGTGGGAAAAAATGTGGAGGTGTACACATAGATCGATTCCCAAGTTTATTCTATCACGGTATGTCACCTCCTGCTAGTTCATTGCTGGATTGCACAAGAACTCATCAGGCAAATAGCACACCAAACAAAATGATAGCCTGCGCTTTCCAGGCGAGAACCACACACAAAAGAATAAGCCGCTATCTATAGTCGTCTTCCCCCGGCAATCATCGAAAATGGTATGACTCCTGAATGTTCCACCTCAAGCTGTAAGATACTGGTTCAAAGTTTGACTGCTGAACATTCATTTTGAGCAGCGAATATGATGATCAAGACCATGAAAATAATTGCATGATTTCAGCACCACTTGCAGAAAAATCTGACTGGGCAAACATCTTCGCCCAGCTGACCGATCGTTATGATGTTTGATCCACCGTCCATCAACAGCTCGCTCTCTGTGTTTACTCAATGCAGGTCTCAGGGGGCGGGACATTATTAGCACTGTAGCTCTATGCAAACAATCGTAACAGTTTTTGGTCTAGTCACAGTACTTCTCTGTGCACCAATGACACCAACCATAGCCTCCTCCCCCCCCCCCCCCCCCTCCTCTTCAAAACTATCAGTGGGAATGAACTTTGGAAAATGGCAATATAAGAGGGTGCATTTTAATGCATTCTTCCTAATCTTTTTTCTACATCTGTGTTAATGATAACAAAAGAATTTCAGGAGAGCTTTTTCCCCCCTCTTTTTCTCTTCCTCTCTCTCTCTATTTCTTTGAAAAAGAGGAGAAAAAGGTGGAATGTTAATTGCCTTGTATTGACCATCTAATATCTACTACAGAAGAAAAAAATATCAAATGCAAAAGTTGTACATTCAGTAATATCTAAGGCTTGGAGATAAATATTTTGTACCATGTCACATTTCTACATGACAGTACTTATGCCTACTTGCCTTATTGGCATGTGCACATTTAATCCCACCATCAAATAGAAGAAACAAACAAATAACTGTACCACAAGATTCTTTATTCTTTGTATATGTGTATGTGTGTGTGTGTGTGTGTGTGTCACTTACTGTAAATTTAAATTTGTATTTACTACAGGCATTGTTTGAGATGAGTGAATGTGTTAGACTTCATATCAGTTAAGTAGCCACGTGCTTCAGAGCAAACTACATAAGTAGAAACTTATATACAACTTTTATCAGGTCAAATGCAAAGGCAATAACAAAAAACACCCAGACACCCAAAATTCATGATTGCATTTGGACAGCGCCCTCTTTGGCAAGCTTTCTCATATAGGCCTACCATCATTTCAAGTCTGCTGTTCATTTGTTCACTTGTTTGTTTCAGTGTAAGTGGTATCAAATAGCATGTAAACAAATCAATGCTGAAACTACCTACATTTTCAAAAATTCATTGTTTTTTTTTTTAAATGTCAAATCTTAAAATGAATGTTTTGTGCTTTCTGCACCTTTGAACTCTGTTGCCACGCAATCTCATTGACATGTAGATAATTTTCCTTTTCCATGTCAACGGAAGTAAATATTTAGAGCTGCTTTAGCAGTAGGAATTAGGACATCTGTGCTAATTTAGGTAACACAGCATCTGTAAGACTTTTTAAAGATACGATAACCCTGACAGCAATTGCTCTAACAAACCTAAAATTACCGGTATGTCTTGCACATCTATATCTCAGGCCAATGTGTTTGCCGGTTCCATAGCATATGCTCCTGTGACAATTGCTCCGATGAAATATCTGCATGCTATTAAAGCCAAACATGCTACATAAATACTACCCGCAAACATAACCCTAACCCTAATCCTAGTCCTCACATCAAACTAAACATAAAACCCTATCACAACCCTCACCCTAACATTAAGTCCTTGGAGAAAATATGACTGGAGCAATTGTCGCATGAACCAATGTTGTGTCACCATGTTTACCATACATCATTAAAATTGAGAGTACTTCAAAACTTTGGTAGCAGTATAACAGGGGACACCCTCACTACTGGGTTTTGGACATGATAAACAGCCCTAGTTGGACATTGAGATATTAAGAAACAACAAAACACATAGTATTCCAAGAACATATTCTTTTATTTTATACATTTCGAATTGATAGAATTCATTCTGTGTATATATATAAATATATTCACTCGCTACTCCTTCTAATTGAAGAGACTGAAGTTTAAAGCCAAACACATCTTTCTTCACCATCATTTCTGATCTTTCATCTGGGCCATCAATTTGTGTTCCACAAAACCAATGTGGCATTTTAACCCATTTCCCCATGAAATGCTGAAATCCCTATATACTTTGTACACAGCTTCCAAAATCCACAATAGTAATGGGTTAAATCTCAGACAGATGATACATTGAGTCACCCTGACAGCACTATATCACAAAATACAGAACCTAGATTGATTTCATTTTGCACAGAAACGAAAAGCCATCCATTTTTTTTTTATACGGATGTGAAGGTACATCAAGTTTGCACAATATATGTATGTTGGTACAAATGTAGTTACATTTTGCATAGGTCAGTGAATATGCTCAAATTCCTGCAGATCTAAAAGACCTACTCAAGATGGACTACATTTTGGATCACTGGTTTTCATAGGGCCTACGCTTTCACTTGCAATCTATTTGGAATATGTGTTTTGTAAATTTGTATTTTTCTTTTGTTGAAAATGAAAATGAAGAAATGAAATCTGCAGATTGGATTGTTGCTATTAGTTTTGTTTTTGAATAAACACCTGGAATTAATATCAAAACCACTTTAGCACTTTATAACTTCTCTGCCAGCTGTATATCAGTTCAGAAAATTGTGTGATATTAACATTGAAAAATACTCCTCAATCAGCATTGTGAAATTACAAAATCATTATTATTATTATCATTTTTAAAAAAATACTTTCCTGTCAGTTGATTACTTGTTACATTCCACGTTATGAGTGTTTGGATGCAAAGCATACACAGTCAAGCACACTATATATATATCAGAATCTGTTTTGGGGCTTTACAAGAAGAGAACTGGAAGAGAAAGAACTACACTTCTGGATTTACTTAAATGCATTATATCGCGTGCATGAGTTGAGTATCTACATGTAGTCTTAGGATGATTTAAGATATTTATGGAGCTTCTACTCACATGGGGAACACCTGAATGCAAGGTAACATGTAGACAGTCCAGAGGATGTTTTTAATAATTTTAAAAAAAACTTTTACAGCTCTCCTCCGCAGGGGATTTCATGAAGCCAGACGTAATCTCCATGCAACATATCCCCGACGACAAGATACAGACCGATCTTTCAGTCAAGGTTACGTGTACTCTCCTATACCTGGTACTAGAATAATGTATCGCCACTGATTGCAAAAATGATTAATCCGTTGACATGCAGTCATTGTGTGCATTACCATGTCTTCTTGCTTTAACACGCCTGCTATGCCTTGCAAAAGAGAAGAATCGTTTACCTCTGATGCAACTCTCTCCAGTATCTTCAAGCAGTTTTGCCCAAAATGCCAACAAACTTTGCGAGAACCGACTTGTTGATCTTTAGATATGTTATCTAATATACAAAGACATGTCCAACATTTTGTTTTTCACTTATTTCAATTTCAATTCAAGCGATGGGCAATGTCTGATGGCAATGATTTAAACAGCTCATGCAAAAATGCTAAAGAGTGCCCTCTCTTGTTGAAATTTTGTCAACTAACATGACACAAATGATAGTGTCTTATTTGCAATGCTGTGGCACTGATGCAGCCTGTAATAATAGCCATCTGTATTCTCTAATATCTTCATTAATAATAATGCAACCAAATATCCCAGCTGTGGAGTTCTGTTTGCAGTAGCTGGAATATAATTGATGCATTTCTATTTGTGAGAGAAAAACCACAAAATAGATTACCCGATATCCAAACATTGATACACTTTACGACACAAGTTTTGTTGTTATCATGTATAGGTGATGAAAACATATGCTTTGTGCTTTGGAGCATTTAGTGACTGGTTTATACCTAAATCACCTTAAATGAGCAGATCTGAAGAATGCCCTTACACGGCTTCATCCAAAATTGCCTCACAGGGGTGCACACTTCACAGTTGTTCTTCCGTCATGTGCCACAGGATTTCTTCATAAGGGTCTCTCATATAGGTTGCTATATAGGTTGCAAATTGGGCAAACATTGCACACAGCTTGGCTGTAAAGAAGGCAATACAGCATGCCACACAAACTATTACCGAGATTACCACTGACTTGTCTCATGTTGCCGTAGCAACATCAAACATCGTTCCAGTTTCTCATGGGGGACGAGGTTCCCCCGACTGTCAAAACTTCAGAGCAAATGAGGCTCCACAGGAGCAGCCCATCTCAGCGCTGGGGTTGTTGATGACCCGGAAGGCGGAGCGGATCAGCTCTTCGTGGTAGTCGATCGTGGATCCTTTGATGTAGTCCAGTGACACGTCATCCACCACGACTTTGGCACCATCACGCTCGAAAACCCTGGAGGGGTGGGGAGCAACAGAGAATGGGCAATAGGCATGACGTTGCATTGGATCAAATATAGTGGTAGAGTACTAATCAAACTCTGTGGTGGTAAAGTTGTAGGCAAAAAGCAGATATCAAATTCCAATGCCAATAACAGCATATTGTTGTAAATTTTTCTCCCAACAAATCAGTTAGATCAAGAAGAGCACGACTTCTGCATGGACTCAATCTCATATTTATCAAACAGTACAAATCTATGCTTCGTGCAGTGTCAGTGTATGCAGCTTTTGACTTCATTCAGGTTATTAAATAAGTGGAAGTCAAACATGCACAATGTGCCATCTCTCTTGCTTGTTTGTCTGTGGATGCAGATCATTTCATGCACAAACGTTTTTCCTCAAAATTCAAACATGAACGACATTTTTTTACAGGGCAATGGTACTTGATGGGGGCGGGAGGGGGGTGGGAAGGGGGGTGAGAATAGTCTACCTGCCACAAATCTGTACAGTCAATGGATAGACAATTATGGGGATGGGGGATGGGAATAGATGGGTCATTTACACAAATGTCACTACCCCTTCAAATTACTTTTACATTTGCATATAGACAGTGGTGATTTGATGAATAATGACAGAGATAAAAAATAAGGTGATTTCTTGGATAAATTCAATTAACTACTCACTTGTCATCTTCAGTGATCTCAGAATCCAGCTCAAATTTGTACTGGAAGCCCGAACATCCGCCCCCTTCGACAAGCACCCTCAGGAATTGGCTGTCTCCTCCAAGCTTGTGAAGCCTCTGGGTGATAAGAAAGGTAAACAAAACAATGAGAAAACCAAATAACATTAAAGGGATGGTATAGTTTTTTGTTGAGATGGGTATTCAGGTTTTAAGTTTTTTTTGAGCAAGATAATTAGACACCACTTAGACAAAAGAGCATACAATTCAAAGAGGAATTCAAAGTTCATTAGATGAAAATCAGTTTGAAATGGCTGAGATATCCCCAAACAATGTGAAGCTAGTAAATGGTAGGGACCCACCTTATATTAGGACCACTTTGTTTTTGCTAAAGTTGTTTTTTGCATGTCTCATCCAATTCAAAAACCAATTTTCATCAAATAGACTTTTAATCTCTTAGAATTGTATGTTCTTTAATGTCTCATTTATATGGTTTCTAATTATCTGGCAAAAAGTTAAAACCTGAATCCCCATCTCAACCAAAACTATACCATCCCCTTTTAAAATATCATTAACATCACTATGACTCCAAAGTCATCATTCATCAGAATAGACCTACATATATTCATATCATTTTCAACTTAATTGGGACACTTCAGATTTAACTCACAGTCAATAATGTTCCACTTGCATGAAATGCACTAGCACCAGCAATTCTCAGTAGTTTCAAGTTTTCATCGTCGCTACTGGAAAATTGCGCTGAACCAAAATCCTTAATGTGTGTTTATGGCCATATCTAACAAGGTGACAAGTTCAATCTGTTCTCATCTACTCATATGCCTTATCTACCTGCAGTTGTGTTCTTGATTTTCATTGAAATTAAAAGGCAAAATCATATAATTGTAATACCTAAACTCACTCCGAGACCAACAAAAACCCTACTTTTACAGCCAACAGCTCACTGTAACCTAAACATAACATATCAGGGCCCCGTTGCAAGAAAGTTGCAATCAATTGCAAATAATTGCTAATTTTGAAACAACCATTCTGATTGGCTCAGGGTCTGCCCTATTAAGAAGACATGCATGCAACAATGATTTTGATTGGCCAGTGACAATCAGTTGCAAGTTGCGTTTAAACGCAAAGTTTCTAGCAACGGGGCCCAGATCAAGTACATGTAGCTACAGTTTGCATAGAAATAAAGAAAACCTGTTCAGAAGTGAAGGCATGATAAAAGCATTGATAAGTATGAAATAAAAATTCAAAGCCTTCAGTCATCAATTTCCCTACACAGCATTTCTCACAAAAAAAAGAAAAGAAACAGAAAACAAGTGTTTCTTCCTCAGTCAGATGTCATCTAGATGTTCCTTAATGATCATTTCTTGAATCTTAAAACTAGTAAAATTTAACTTTAGATCTCCTTAAAAACAACCTTACCAAGGCAAAGGGTGCTACATTAGTTACTTGCCTCCTTGCCTAGGCAACTGAATCTCACTGTTTGACAAATGAAATAAATGGGCACCTGCCCAAGCATACACTTGTACATCTGGGCAAGTGGGAAAATATTTGCTTTATAATGCCCCACCTTACCTTGACACAGCTATCACTGAGAATAAGATCTGCTTGAGCGGCCTTCGCTTCCTTTGGGTCTGTTCCTGTTGACATGCACAGTGCACTGGAACTACCAAGTCCATTCCGGTTTAACCTGTGCACTCTGCAAAAATGAATGATATGAATGAAGTTGCCAAGAACGTAAAGAAGAGAAATCAAAGAGAGCTCCACTACCGCTCTCACAGTGACAAAATACAATATGGTGTCATATTATTATGCTTACAAGAGGGCATCTTTTGGTAAATGAAATGATTGAATGTTAATAATATCAACAGACAAAATATCAAAAGATGGAGAAGGTTTGCTAACTCTTAGTGTGTCAACAATTGATGCAAATTTTATCCTCTGGCTTGATTTCTCTGCTAATCAGCTCCAAAATCGTGAATCTAACCAGCAATAGACAGAAATTACACAGGCTCCTAAATTTCTACTGTGCTGCTTTGCCATGCAAGAGGGCTTATT
The DNA here is from genome assembly GCF_040938485.1 of Diadema antillarum. Classification (NCBI taxonomy): domain Eukaryota; kingdom Metazoa; phylum Echinodermata; class Echinoidea; order Diadematoida; family Diadematidae; genus Diadema; species Diadema antillarum. Next base: position 474,615 of record NW_027272280.1, on the reverse strand, counting down.
GGTGATTTCTATCTTTAAATGGGTTTACTTTGCATTAAGTTTTACAGGTCATGTATTCATACTCAAGATGATGACAGACTAGCATACATGTAGCTGACAAGTTAGGTAGAAAAACAAGGTAGCAAATAAATGTGAACTCTCTTCAGAAAAAAAAGAAAGAAATGTATGGTTTCAATGAAAATAAATACAACTAAACATGGAGAAAGTGTGGGTATGAATAAATACGATAAAGATGATTCCAAGCTTAATCTTAATTCCTAAAAAACAATTTGGACACTCAACACTGCTCAAGTTTTACTTATATAATTATCACTCTCTCTCCCTCTCTCTCTCTCCCCCTCTTTCTCTCTCTCTCTTCAGTCTTTAGTCTTAGTTATGTGGTATATAGAGACTAAATACTTCAAAGATTCTTTTCAAAGAAGCGACAAGATATTGATAAGAAATCGTTATTCATGATCATGGAAGACCACCAAAGATGATGTAATCAACACTCACGCGATAATTCACCCACGCGCAATTCTACGAATGGGACTGTTACGAATATCATAGCCAAATGTAATTGGTTACCTATTTTGCAGCATCACTGATGACCGTCTGCATATCAACGACAGACAGCTGAATGTCCGGCAGCCACTACTCGCCATTTTCTAACCAGTATTCCCTGGGAAAGGAACGGCAAAGCTTTAACAGATAAACATTTCTCTCTAAATCTATGTCGCGTTCATTAACATCAATTGATAATAATGTTATTCACTTCCGGTGAGCCTTTTAATTTTGAGACTGGTGCCCAAACATAGTACACTGTATTGGATATGCGCCAGAAGAGCTAACGCAACGGTGCTTCGGGTAAGAACCTCATTCCCCCCCCCCCCCCCCCCCCCCCATCCTTCGGTTGATTACTGTAGTTGTTAGTTTTTGGGTTCTTGTTTTTCTGATGAGGAGAATTGATATGCATGACCCTATACTATAAAAGTTCATTAAATTTTGACTTTTTAATAATAATAATAACAATAACAATAAAGGACATTTATATTGCGCAGCTACTATAATAATATACTCTCTTAAGCTTACTGCGCATTACAAAATGACATGCATACAAGAAATTCAAACAGAAACTACATTACTTCAAGAGATGACTTTTTAACCTGGCCTTAAACTCATTAATTGTAACTGCTTGTCTTACAAACAAAGGGAGATTATTCCATAATTTTGGTGCATCGTACAAAAATGCCCTGTCACCAAGAATAACTCTTGATTTCTCCGATGGATATTTCAATAATGTTTGATCCCGTGAACTTCGAAGATGATAAAATATTTGAAATAATGTTTTTAACTCTTCAAGTTCCTGTATGTACACTGGTGCTGTACCATGAATAGCTCTATATACAATTAGCAGAGCTTTAAATATGATTCTCTGCTTTACAGGCAACCAATGTAATGCACGTAGTTTTTAAGTGGTGATTCATGAGCGTGGATTCTACAAAGTACTTCTTTTTCAGAGACATTCCTTTGCAATTGTTCACCTAGAGTTTCCTTCTGAGATGATGATTTAAAAGGAAAGGGATTACAATTTAGGCCTTGAATTTCTGATTTAAATCTTAGCATTACCTCATTCCAGCAAAAAAATTAATAAAAAAAAATATAACGAAATCTCTGCCTAAGGTGACAGTGACGATGACACTATAAAAGTAATCCTCCTCCTCTGCCTAATCATCATTAATAATGATGATAATAATATTAATATTGATAATAATGATAATAATAATAATGATAATAACAACAATAATACTAATGATAAATAAGGTCTTATTTACCAAAGGTAGCCTCTTCAACACTGACGTTTTTTTCCTCTATTGTTAAAAAATATTGTTATGATTACGATGATGGCTCTGATTGTTGATCATTACATACCATGAACCCTTTTGGGCTATTATAACATTTTTTTTTTTTGAACATAGTAAACCAAGATGTCATACATTAATGGTTTATTGATCATTAAATTTTGCAGCGGATTGACTGTGAGTTTAAAGTTCAAAGTTCTAATTTATTTTCATTTCCATCAAATAAGAGAGAATATGAGCAGATCATATTTGTGATAGTTGCAAAAACGTAAATAAACAAAAAATACGTGTGATAATGAGTAGCAAAAAGTTGCGTCTGATTTGCAAAGATAGAAGTACATTGAGACAAGATACATATTCTAAACACTAACAAACTAGAATCATTTAAAAATCATACATCAATAGTGGCAATATACAGCTACGCAAATCACTAACTCTCATTTCAAAAAAAAAAAAAATGGCAGAGTTGTGTCAAAAAAAAAATCAAACCCGCTTTATCTATCTATATCTATTCAATAAAACACACAAACACACTTTTTTTGTTTTATGATATTCTTTATTTGAGTTTCATTTAATATCATGTCCATGTTGACAATGAAATTAATATGAACATCAACAAAAAAGCAGCTGTATTCTTCTTTCTTGTGCTGCTAAATCATTTTTTCCAACATACAATACAATATATTTTGAGGGTTTTTTTCCAAATCATACCATGTTTATATAATAGAAATAACATGAAATTCTGCATAACTCTCAGAAAAAAGCTATCTTGATTAACCTAATCAAGCCAATCCATATCTGCCTTATTACACACACACACACACACACACACACACGCACACACACACACACACACACACAAATTGTGCTGCTAAATCACCTTTATTTTAAACATAGCTTTCTCTTCTTCTTTTTTTGCAGAGCACACGCTATATACAAAAAATTATATCAAATTAAGCATAACTCTTAAAGGAAAAATGTCCTGATCAACTTGATCAAATCAATCAATATCCGCTTCATTACATAAACTCTCTTACACTCCCTTGAGAATACAGCGTTTCCCCAAACTTGTCATAAACTGAAAAAAAATCATGCTTAAATTAACCAAACAAAACTCATCATTATTATTTAACCTATCAACCTACCCCCTTGTACAAAACAAAATAACCTATGTGTATATTATCAAAACAAATCGTATTCCTACTTACAATAACCCCCTTAACTTACACACCATTACTCTACTATACCTAACTACATCTACCTAACCTCGACCATCCTCACTTATTTACACTAACATACCCCCACCCCCCCCCCCCCGGAAACTTATACTCTCAACCCACACCCGCATGCAAACACAAAGCATCAACAGAAACAACAACAACAAACTTACCCACACGCGCTCACTCACAAACACAAACACTCGCACACCAAATCACAAGTGTGGTATCATGGTTACATGTTTCCTAGACAGTGGACACACACCAAAAAAACGGAACTAACCAAACGTTTGACGTGGGAAAGAAAAAAAAATGTGACCACCATAATGCTGATAAATACCGATTCCTATATAAACATTAATACGCCACAAGCCGAAACTGACCATACATCTGACGTGGGGGAAGAAAGATTAAAAAAATGACATATCATTCATACCATCAATGTGGACACCTATCCCTGCCAACAGTGTGGATAAATCAATAAAAAATCAATCTCTATAGAAAGCTTCAACTGCTCCCATTTTTTTTTTTTTTTTTTTGGAAAATGAAACCCAAGCTTACCTGTTTTCACCGCAATGTTCTTTTCCTCCTCTATAAAATCCAAAGCAATTTTCTTTATCTTTTCCCTCTTGGGTAACTTGTTTGTTCTCTTGACCGAAATATTACAAATGTCATCAAAATTATTAGAGCATTCACACATTTAATTCGATTTGAACTACCTCGTAAGCCCTAGAAAATATATCTCTCCATTCGAGAGCTTTTAACTCAACTAAATCAAAATACTCAATAAGAAACTGCCATATCAGCTTTACTTTAACACAATCGAAAATATATGTGAATAAGTTTCCCTTTCCAATTGGCAATAAGAACAAAGATTATCATTCACAAAACCGAACTTGAACAAAATGTTCCCTTGTGTATATTACCCCGTGTAACACCTTAAACTGAAATTACCTGTGTTTACTAAGTATAAAGTCGTACTTCGAGGTCTAAGTTTCTAATTTCCTTATCACTGAAATTATACTTCATTTCACCATGTCTTATTTCCAAAGTATACATTTCTTGTAAATCTGTAACAAAATACTCATACAATATTTTTGACTTAGTATTTTGGAATTCTGATATTTTACCACGCAAAACCTTCACCTGTATATCATAAGTTGATACATCAATTTGCTGAAACCATACCTGTATGGGCTCTTTCCATTTCTCTGGAAAACATTATAAATATCACTTATCTTACAAGTACATCATTTCCCATAATTCCTAAATTTTGAAAATGCCCAACCTGTTTAATAAAACCTCTTTGTAAAATATGGTGATACCCTTTTCATATAAATCACAATCAAAAATACTCTTTCCTTTTATACAAATATTTCTACTATTAAATATCACTGGGTTCATCACTTCATCTTCAAAATTCCTACATTTATCCATTTCCTGCCATGCCTTAACCATTTCTATATAAAAAGGTGCGATTGGATTTGTCAGTGTCAATCTAGACCAATCATAATCACATAAAACACACACACACACACACACACGCAAAAAACAAAAGACACACACGTATACACACAAACCATTAAAACAAAACAGAAAATTAGGTCAGGGCCATGTACCCCATCAGGATCAGGGTGACTTAATATAAGAGATCCATGTAGTCATCATTATAATATAGACTAATTTTGCTTCTAGCTGTGACCGATCTGAAAAGATCATCGAGACATCATCTTCTGGTGTTTGTTTGTCTCTCTTTTTTTTTTCTTTGTGGAAATATTTGAAACCTTATCATGAAGGACTTTTTTTTGGAGGGACAAACGTCTTCTGATTTAATTGAAATTATTTTTTTTTTTGGTTCAATTTGTTTTATCGTAAGATTTTATTCAAATAATAGATAATAATAATAGTGGCTACTTGTATAGCGCACAGGTCCACTTTTCAGTGCTCATGGCGCTTCAAAAATGAAAAGATATCATATATTTACATGCATATACATATTCAAACATTTCAACAAAGAAGAAAATGGTAAACAAAAACAAATATATACCAAATAAAGAATACAACATATACCAATTAAAAATACAATATTGATCCAATATTAATGGCAATAGCAGCAATTGCGTATTAATACGTATTATTAAACTGTCATCTATATAACCCAGCATGAAATGAATAAATCGATAACGATAAATAGGTTTATTATTAGGTTTATTATTACGTATCATTACGTATTAATACGTTTACTGTCATAAACGTCATGTTGTTTATGTCTTTCGAAATCACCACATCTGATATTACATTGTATTGAGTTTCTTTTATAATGTGACCTCGTAATGTGTGATAATGGTCTAAGATCAAAAATTAGCTTTTACTATAGGCTGTAGAAGAGCCACTTGTTTATGAATCCAACAATTCAAGTTTAAATCTTGATTCTGTTAACGAGGTGGACTTAAGTGACAAAGTTCGATGATATACACATGAGTTTCAAGTGCGGAAAGTCATTTACTTGATTTTAAATCTATTGTTCTCCTCTACACTAGCAATAGTGATTGAAAAAAAAATGCATGATTGATAGTTATGATTTGAAGTGAACGAAAAAAAAATACAACTTAATTACCCTGCAGAAGAATTGATCAGGAGTTTATGATTTAAATATAGGCCTACCACCCACACTGCGCTTAAATCACGTACCGATATAACATGAAATGAGATGAAATGAAAAATTTGATTTACCAAACAATAACATAGGGCCTACTAAACATTTCTTCAAAATAGTTAATAGTTAAAGAACACTGTTGGTAAAAAAGAACCGGCAATAGCGTGCAGGCTAGTCGAGGCTCAAGTCCTTTCAACAAATAACTGTTGCAATATTAACAGGAGCAATGATATATATTATATTATGTACATATTTACAGGTTTTCATAGGAAATTATTTATAAATTATTAGATAAGAAATACTTTCGTAATGATTTCCGAAAAAGCGTTATAAAGGGTATTTATAGTTTTTACAACCTGTGGAGAATCCTCTCCAAAGTATACTGCCCGCATGTATGACATGGTGTGTTTATCAGTTTCAGATCTTTTTTTTTTTATGGTTTAGGCCTATAATTCATTTTTTTAAAACCTTGTATCACAATCACGCTCAATTTTAATACAATAATCGGAGACATTGTGCGGCAAATTTTGATGAATTAGGTCAAACATTACAGTTCCAATGGCAAATGTATATCAATCTAATAATAATCTATAAACATCTAGCATTTGTAAACTACAAAATAAAGGGCCAGTATATGCCCTCTAGGTCCTTTGAAACAGAGATTGCACGCACTAATTTCTTTTGTACAACAAAAAATACAGATTGAAGATATGAATGATACTGTACATCCCCAAACTTCTAGTCCATGCATATATAGTAAGTGGTGACCGAAAGGATATAAGGGTGTTGTGGACTGTTAGTGTACGATTTGTCTTGAACAAGTAGGCCTATACTGAAAGTATCGAAGAACATGCGAATTATTTCTCGAGTCTGCATTGTTTCTTTTTTGTTGTTGTTCTTATGCAGTGTCTTACTTTAAAGCAAATGAAAATATAAAGAAACAAAAAAAAAATCCCCCTTCCTTTTCACAGGCGGTGCATGATGCCATTGAGGTACAAACAATTTGTACCTCCATGATCATGATGCCAATAAGCGATGTTTCTTTTGGCCTTATTGACTCATAGATGATATCACCACAACTCTTCTCTCCTCTCACAAACTTTCGCGCTTTTTTTTTTTGGTAATGATTTTAGAAGTCATTATATATCCTTTCAGATCTCATTTGAGGCAAAACATCAGTCAAAGGGCGCGTTTTCTTTCCCCAGCGACCAAAAAAGAGCAGAAAACCGAACAGTACAAAACACCAAAGAAATGATTGGTACCAGTCTCTCCAGACGTCTGGCATGGATTGTGGGAAGGATTTTCATAAACAACAACAATAGACAGAAAAAGGTAGTCGCTGACATCCCCCCGATCTGCGAAGATAGTCAGCGACACAGCTGGGAGTTCGCCACCCGAAGGCTGGGGCAGTGCGAATGGTGTTATGCTCGGAGAGTCTCGCTTACTCCCTGTGTGCATGCTGAACATCGTTGTATGGCATTACCGTAAGTGTATTCTCCACTGCTTTGGACAACGGAAATTGATGGACGGTCGAAGAGTTCTGCAAAATCCTCACATACAGAGCTGCTTTTGCCTTGCAGGCGCTTCGGAAGGGGCACAGAACCCACTGTAGAACAGTCCCTAGGACTTGCTTGTTCTATTTTGAGGATATACGACAAAGGATTCAGCTCGCAAAATGGTGGTTTTTAACGGCACTCTCCGATTGAAGGTTTGCGAGGCGGTGGATCTGAAACCAACCGACTTCGCTACGCGCTTCTCCAACAAAGATGCGAGCTCCAAGACGGTTACCCTAATTGATCCCTTCGTAGAGGTCAGTGTGGATGATTTACATATTGGGAAGACAACCATCAAGCAGAAGACATTTTCACCGGCATGGAACGAGGATTTCGAGTCTAAAGTGCAGAATGGAGAGAATTTAATTTTCACAGTCTACAACAACTCTATCATCAAGTCGGAATTTGTTGCAAACTGCACAGTGGCAATTGAGGATCTGCTTCAAAAATGCCAACAGTAACAAAAACGGATCCTTTTCTTCTGATATCTGGGTAAGAACGAGGCTTTTCTCTGTTTCTTTCTTTCATGTTATTGTACAAAATATTAAAGGATTTTATATTCAACTCAAGAGCAACAAAAATCCGATCTTCAGATCAGAAGCAACAAGAAACATGAAGTGCCCTGCAGGCTGGGTGCAGCAATAGCAAAGCCAAAGGTGTTCTGGGTATGATCTGGAGAAAGGAGGTGATCATCAGAACTGGCACCGAGAAAGTCAGGCACTGATCTTTTTTTTTTCCTTCTTCTTCTTCTTCTTGTTCTTCTCCCTGTGTTTGGAGACTTTACATCTACAAGCTGTAGTAGGCCCCACATTAACCATTGTGTATATGCTGAAAGGCATGAATCACAAATGTTTGTTAAAGGTCTACAATGTACTGTGTGCATACAATCACAACAATAGGTGTTCCAATCATGTCAATTCATATATGATGCTACAAATTGTATCCATCACCTGTGTGCCTTGTTGAATTGCGATCATGGACTGTAGAAATCGTCTTTCCTTACAACTTAAATCCATCACAGGGTGCTACATAACTTTATTTTACCACTTGCCCAGTCGGGCAAGCAGATTTTCAATTTTGCTGCAAAACACTTGCTCGAACATTAATTTTACTTGCCCGAAAAGAAAGTCTAAAATAGAAGGACATAAAACAGAAAATCATGTGTTAATCGAGGGTTTGATAAAAACGCAATCATTTGAATAAACAGCAAACATTGACTTGCACACCTAAACACAATGGATTAACAATCTTGGTCTGATCAAGTGTTGCCGTTGCATTGCTTTCGGGTTTCTTCACGAAACTGTTCGAAAGTTGCTGAAATGAAATATAAAGTGCATTGCATCACTAAAAAGCCATCATCTTTGGGCTTCTGTATGGTTGACTTTGTGGGTTTGTTGGGGGAATAAGTACAGATGTACAAAAAAAACAAGGTGGCTTCAAAACTTTTTGCTTGCCCAATTCGGGCAAGCATTCATTCTTATTGTTCAAAAATACTTGCCCGAATTTGATTTTTCACTTGCCCCAGGCAATCGGGAAAGTGCTTTGTATGTAGCACCCTGCATCATTTATTCCATGTGAAGTAAAAAGCATCTAAAATCTATAGATTAAAAAATCATTTTGAGGTGCTTAGAATTGTTTCCATGAATAGAGATCAATTATACTACATTTACCATTAATTACTTCCCACAACAGTTGTGTACATCTAATCTTTCCAACTCTTTCTATCATGTACACAGGTCACAGGCACATACTTGTATGCAACATGAAATATACAAATGTACATACTGTGTGGATACACACATGTGATGTGCACATATCTATACACACTTGTATGCAAGGCTCAACACCTAGGGCCACTGAAAGAAAATGTTTATACTGTACTTTATAGTGTAGAGCTGTGTTATATGACACATGAAACTAGATAAATATAAATAGCTTAATAGACTGTCACAGGAGAAGTAGTAGGAGGTACCTAGATCCAGGGACTTTGATTGCTCCATAAACTACATTACTCTCCCTCACAAAGCTAGTACATGTACCGTATGTAGCTCAAGTAACGAGCAAATAAATAAATATGGAAACGACAGTGAATAGTGAAAATATCCTGCAAACAAGTATGCAGTGTATACCATGATATTGTTGTGTTATCACTTGTGCACAGTTCATGTGTTCATAGCCTCCACTATGACATTGAGTTACAACGTTTGATAATTTTTTGAACCCACACTGGACTATATTCATTGAAGGATGAAATTAAGTTGCAATGAGCTTGCTTTCTACATTTTTGTTTTTTACTTTTGTTTGAGGATAGTACCATATCTAGAGACGACTGTTCTGTGCTCGCTTCTTTACTATCCATTGATACACTGTCTGCTCGTCAAGTCTTTGAATGTATACAATTACATTAATTGTTGCATAGAAGGGGCTTCAATTCTGTTTGATTGAACACGGGTGAACACTGAAAAACATACAGATGAAGCACCAAAATAAAGCAATTACTCAGTGGCATTGGCAATGCAGTGACTGCAGTTGTCATAGGAACACACAAAAACTAGTCAGCATTGTTCTAGAATCAATATTGTGTGCTATAGAGTGTATAAGAAAGATAAGAAGTTCTGCCAGTCCACAGTTAAAGAAAACATCAGTCTTGGAGGCAGCACAAATATTCTCACCTCATGACTAGGCATGGTGAAGGTGGTTTGTGCTACAATGTATAATCCTGTATGTACATCCATTGAATTATGAGAGACATTACGTTTATCATGTCCCTGAGAACCTGGTAGAATTCCTTGATGTCACCATAGCAACATGATGATGATCAATGTAGAGAGGGAGAACAAGAAAGTGATAATGATATATTTCTGATACATTTTCTAGATGAGGAAATACTTTATGAATTGAAAATATGAAAATTGAAAGTATCTAATGTTTTCAAGAACTGTCAGTGACAACAAATGAGGAAATTATTTGTCATCTTTGATTTACATTGTAGGCTAATGATGCATCCCCCATACCTCCTCCCCTCCGCAAATATGTCCTTTATCATTGGGTATTAAATATGATTATAATTCTTCAATGTGGTGATATATAAAAGTGCCCATTTAGTGCCATCCACAGTTCTATTCTTGTCACGATTTATGAGAATTGGACCATTTGACATTGTAGAGGTTCTATTTTGACCTTAGAACAAAACAAAATCATATTGATTCACACATCCTGAATGAACAAAAGATGAGAGAGGATGTGGAAAAAATCATACCAGTGATATGGCTCTTTATTGTGGTTATAATTAATGTTTGTAATATTCAGGCTCCAAAGCCCATTGTTTCTGCAAATTCATCTCCCTGGGACTGATGCAATCTGTAAATGAGGATGCTACTGATTGTTTGAAGGGTATTACTCACTGGAAAAGCCAGGCCATGCCAAGCATTGTTTTTGGTTGAATACATTGTTTGCAAAACAATTGTCACTGACACCGACAGTATGATAACAACGATGATAATGTTTGGCAACATTGTAATTTAATGGAAATGATGAAAATATAAATGAAAATCATTTGAATCAAAGTCAGGGATAGCAATTATGAATTGGTGATAATCATAATTGTAACCCTGGGGGTCTTCCAATAGTTTTAGTCACATCTGATCTAAAGTAGTACCAGGGCACAATTGTATCTCATGAGTTAGAAGGCAAGTACAGTATTGGTACAATGTACTATGAAAGTGGAAATTTTCGCAGTGTGGAAAGTTTAGCCCATTTCACGCAACCACAAGCTAGCGCGAAAATAAAAGCATACTATGTGAATATTTTTGCGGTGCCGTATATGAATATGTTGCGTGCAGTATGTTCATAGTTGGTGTCCTGATTTTGCGGAATTAAAAACACGCAAAATTCGTCTTGCCCGGTTGAGCACAAAAAATAACATACGCAAAAATAACCACTTTTACAGTATTGCAACAAAATTTGTCAATTCATACTACAATGTACAAATTGTATTTGGACATGTTAATCTCTGTCATTCTGATAATCATAAGTTAGATTGTGTGCGTGCATGGGTTCTGGTAATGTTGTGTGTGTGCAGTACTAACTCATATCTTTGCACGCTGTACAATACATTGTTTCGGCATGGCAGCACCACTTTTCTGTTAATGGATGAAAACATACTAGTGTTAAAGCAGTAGCGCAGCGTGAATTTAAGATGCCACAGATATGTTTTTGAGCCGCTCAGCGTGAAAAATTTATCACGCTAAAGTATTGATGTTTACAGTAAGCTGAAGAAAAACGGATGGATTGACCTGCTCAGCTCGACTTGGCCTCAGTGGTTGTGCTGATCTTATGAGGGGTCCAGCTTCGACTGAATTTAGAAATAATTACGCTTGGAACTTGACAGAATGAGATCAGTGAAACAACACATTCTTGAAGAATGAACAATTGTTGCTAATTGTAGCTAGCGTAGCCTTTGTTAACCGACAGAGAAATCGTGAACACAGCAGTGCTCAAAGTAGGGAGATGGGGGCCCCCCTCAAGGAAAGAGATTGAATGATGATGTTAGTCACTGATTGCTCAGAGAGCGGGGCAAACATTCTGTATGCAGAGTTGAGGAAGCAAGTCCTATATGATATACTAATAACATTCCCTGAAAGTGTTTTATGTAGAATGATATGAAAAGTGTGTGTGTGTGTGGGGGGGGGGGGGGGGGGGGGGTATAGATCCAGTACATACTTTGATTTCAAGCCATCCTAGGGCTGTAGTGTAATGGAAAGACACAAGGTGGAAAGGAAAGAGTGCGTGGTTTCAGAGCTGACAGGCAGCCAAGCGGGGCTTTATAACCCTGTCAAAGGCAAAGACAAGACTATCATGTGCAACAACAATGGAATTTGTAGAGGGTGGTTCTAGGATCAGGGTTAGATGACAAACTTGCAGAGTTATAGGATAAACTACAGCTGTATGTACAAGATATGGTAATTACAGTACATACCAGTAATAAATAAAACTAAGTTATTTTGAACTATGCAGTTGATGTGATTATTTGATAATTCAGTATTATAAAGAATACAGTTGACCATGCAGGCATGTTGCTAGAACTTGTGTGATCTTGCGAAGTCTGTGAAGTTACAGTTCTTTACTCTGTAACATATGTGTATGATATTCTCATACCATTGGCGTACATTGTGCAGCGAGAGGAAAACCGCACTGCAGTGTCTTCACACATTAGAGATTGTAACAAGCTAGAACAGGTGTGTACAGTGTACATTGTATGTCTGTAGTCAGCTTGAGAACACCGGGTATGTGTCAATACAGCACACACAGACTATAACACATTGTAAACAGTTTACCCATACATGTATGTATAGGACTAGTCTCGATGCACAATATAACTGGGACTGAGCTGATTTTTCTGTAACACACATTTCTCATTAGACACCTGCATGAGTTTACTCAAGACTAGTCTTCAAAATCGATGAGTTAATGAAATATATTTGTATCATAATTTAATTCTGTTTGTATAGCATTGGGACTAAATGAAATGCCATAAGAAATTATATCCAACGTTTATTTTCCTTTGCTTATTAATGGATGTTTGTTGCAAATTTTGATTATGTAATAGGCCTACATACATGTAGTGTGAACATATATGCTCTCTACATTGTATATATCCCAGCTGCTCCCAAAATCGTATGTAACAAGATGATTACCTTGTAGAAAGAAATTTAAGAATGTGCAATTGTAGGCTACATTTTGCTTATCATTCTTCTTCATAAATTCACATCATAAGCCTTCTTGAGGGGATTTGTTTTTATTTATTTTGTGTGCTTTTTAAGCCCCTATAGTCTTCCAAAAGAATTAGTCTAAAAGTTTTTAAGGTGCATTATCTGTAATTTTGGTTCATCTTGAAGCAATTGAGATTTTGGCCTTGAACTCACAAACTTTTTTTTTTTGGCAGTACAACCAACAACCTCTTGAATTTTTTCCAACAGTGCTTCCTGTAATAAGGGCAGTGAAATTTGTTAAGTGAGGCTTTTTGTGTGTAGTATGAAAAGTGAATGTACAGTATTGCTGTATAGCAACCACTTGAATGTTCTTTTCATGTCTACTGAGGTGAGAGAACTATGATACAGTACCTGTCAGACCCCCCCCCCCCCACAACCATGCCCTTTTAAAGATGGCACTCAGCTACTGTATCATTTTCTAGAAATTCCCTGGATGAAAACGAAAGAGCTATTCAGTGATCTTACAAAGTAAAGTAGCATTCCCTTGGCTGAGGGTTTTTTGTTTTGTTTCTTTGTACTAGCGGGATTGTTTCTCTCTTTAAGTAAGATGTGGGTCATTATTATCCATCCCTAACGAAACTGCAAAGTGAAGGCAGCCAAAGTGGCGCATAATGGAAATTCAGATCATGTATTGTAATTTGGGAGCTATCGTTTTCAAGCCAAGTACTGTGGGATGGGTCCCATGACAGGATTGTGCATTCAGTTTGGATTACAAAATTTTGTAGCCTTCAATGAATATTATCGACACTGTACTTCATGCTATAATTGTACGTCATTATAATTTTTAATATCATTCTTCTTCTTCTTATTATAACTATGATTATTTATTCAACCGAGAGACAATGCAGTACATTATTACAAATACAATGTACAAGACAAAGATACACCAAATGATACTGAAATATAATAGTACTATGAATAATCGTAATCTTGTTGATGGTGTTCATTATTTTTTGTCATAAATACAGGCCCTTTGTGGTTTTGTTTATTAAACAGCTTTTGTTCATAATTCAGCGTGGGATAAATTTAAAATTAATGCCGAATCAGTGGTGCTGGATATGAGCATACAATATACAGGCATGTGTGAGGTCAGGATGTCTTTATAAAGTACACTTATAGGCCATATTGCTCTATTTGCTTTGGATCTGAGTCATAATAACACATTCAAATTCAGGAAAAAAACCTAAACCACAAAGGTTGTATGGGGGGAAAAATGTCAGTAAGGGCATTTACCACCTGATAAACTTTTATGTATCATCAAAACTTTAGAGGGCTATGCCATTTTGTCATGCATGGTCAATTTGAGGATTTGAATATGCTTTTTGGCATATTTTACTACTTGACTCATTTAAACTTTTTTCTTTCTTTTTTTTAGTAGAAGAGGCTAGCAATTTCAGAATATTCGTCTGTGTTTGTGTACAATTGCATGTGTTTGTGTATAAAGTGAAATGAGATAAAATTTGTTTTTATTGGAAACTGATATGTGATCAATATTTAATACCACTGATGAACCCTTGTCCAACTAGTTTTATAGTTAATAAACCACTTTTACTTCATAAATAGATACAGTACATTTAAGCATATAATTGGTGAGAGCAAAATGAATGAGATGATAAGTGTGTTACAGAAAAGCATTGTGAACCAACTCTGTAATGATGCCAGATGTCAGTTTAGGTGAAAGTTTATGAAAAAAACAAAACAAAACAAAAACATGCTGATAATGTAGCAGGGAAGTGCATTATTCTGTAACTTACCCAATTTTTCTGTGAACTTTAAAATGGAACAAAAAATATACAGCACTTGCAGCAGCTTGAGTGTTTGTTTGATGTTTGTGTATGTACAATGTGTGTGATTAATGTCCTACATGTCATACTGTACATTTACTTAAAAAGTGTAAATATATTCAGACAGATAGCCATCTTGAAGGTAAACAGAAAATACATTATAAGATACAATGTACATGTACATTAATTAGATTTTTTTTTTTGCAAAGCATGTGTAGTGTATTCATAAAATCGTGACTTTAAATCTACATTGTATACAGCGTAGGACATTTGTATGGGACTTGCCCTAACAGGCAGGAACAAACGATCAATATACGATACAAATGATACAAGGTAGTGTACAATGAATGTATATTATATACATTCTCTTTTTAGGCTTTTAAAACAACCAGCTAAAGAATGTTTTTCTCAGCATCTTGATTTCTAAGCACTGAATGACATTCTTAAAATAATGCTGTACAGTAAAACATTATGAAAGAAAAATATTTCAAAATTCAAGGAGGCTGGTAAAACAGTGTAACACTTTTTAAACTCTGCTGTATATTTGCAGAGCAAATTTATGGTCACCGCTGATGTCAAAGAAAATAACTGGGATTTGGGAACATTTTACTGACTTTAGCACTTGTTCTAATTTACAATTGTAAATCATCAAAGTATACTAAACCAAGATGGTTGTCACAAATATTTCGTATGGTGTCAATGTCAGAATGTACACTGTAAGTGTTTCTCAGCTGTTTGTGTATCATGGAAAACAAGATCTTTTATTTGAGGTACATGTAGGTATCTTACCATTAGTCTGAATAATTGATGTACGATACTTACACCTCATTTTTATTGACCTATTGAAGATGAGTCCTGAGAATCCTCGAAATGCGTGTTGTTAAAAGCAAAATCAGTCCGTCCTCAACGGGTTAATAAAAAGGGTATCATGTAAACAATGCACATTTTTGAATATCAAAAGTGTAAGGAACCAAGATGATAGTCACAAACATTTCATGAAGTATCATCATGAGACTGTAACCTTCACTGTCTGTGCATCATGGAAAAGACAATTTTTGGAGGTGAACGTATCTTACCATGGGTCTGAATAATTAATGTACAATTGTACTTGGAACTCATTTTTAGCAACATAGAAGGGCATCCTGTAAATGATGCATATTCTTGTGCGTCATGTACCGTCAAATTCTGTGAAGGCCACAGGAGGGGTAAGTGCAATAGCGTAACATGAGAAGGAAACAGATATTCTGCTTACAGGAGTACTGCGCGGTAGAGATACTCTGTGTGGCTAATCACGCCAGCAGTTTTATATTTTTGACTTCTTGCTGACATGAAACTGTTTTGCAGCAAATCAGGAAGTGTGGTTGTCACTGAATTCTGATGACATCCTGGCAACGTATTCATGATTTCCAGCAAACAGCGGCACGGTGCGGCATTGGATGTCACAGTTAGCGTGCAGCAAACACACGACAAAACAGTGCAAACGGACTATACTCTGCATGTTGGTTACCATGGCATCATTGTCCGGGGACCGCGACAGAGTTTATCAGGACTCATTTCATGTTGGGATACCAACATCAGTCTCTGTATTTCCATGAGTCATGAATTAAAGGACAAGTTCACCTTCATAAACATAAGGATTGAGAAAATGCAACAATATTAGTAGAACACATTAGTGAAAGTTTGAGGAAAATTGGACAATCGATGAAAAAGTTATGAATTTTTAAAGTTTTTGTGTTGGAACCGCTGGATGAGGAGACTACTACAGCTTGTGAGTCATATGCGTACAACAGTATTTAAAGAAAATGTAAAAGAAAATTCAACGTATTTTCACTTTTTTCGCATAATAAAAGAGCACTTGACTTGCCTCTTTCTAAAGGCAGGGGGAATAATATTACCCATAACATTTGTCGGTAACGAGTCAGGGGAATGTGTACTTTTTTCAAAAGATGGAATTTTGTGAAATTCTCTTTACATTTTCCGTACGCATGTGACATACTAAGTTATTCATACACTGCAGTAGTCTTCTCATCCAGCGGGTACTGCACAAAAACTTCAAAAATTCATAACTTTTGAACGGATTGTCTGATTTTCCTCAAACTTTCAATGATGTGTTCTACTAATATTGCTACATTCTCACAATCCTTATGTTTATGAAGGTGAACTTGTCCTTTAAGCATGACGCACAATTTTTTACTAAATTGCAGTTCCCTATTGGTGTTTATGTTCTGTGAGGAATACTCATTGGGTTTTCAAACTTCTCATCTTTCTGTGGAGTGTTCTAAGCAGTTGTTGCTATGCTGTTGCATTTCTTAATACTTTATGTGGTTGCACTTATTAACACAATCTTGCCTTCCACTCTTTGACTTAAAGGACAAGTTCACCTTCATAGACATGTGGGTTGAGTGAATGCAGCAATATTAGTAGAACACATCAGTGAAAGTTTGGAGAAAATTAGACAATCCGTTCAAAAGTTATGAATTTTTGAAGTTTCTGCTCAGTCACGGCTGGATGAAAAGACTACTATAGCTTCTGATGTCACATGAGTACAACGATATAAAGAAAGAATAAAGAAAATTCAACATATTTCCATTTTTCTCCCATAACAAAAGAACATTCGACTTCTCTCTTTCAGAAGGCAGGGGGAATAATATTACCTTTAACATACGTCAGTAGCAAGTCGAAGAACTGTGCACTTTATTCAAAAAGTCAAGTTTTGTGAAATTCTCTTTTTATTTTCCTTATATAGTTGTATGCATGTGACATCATACACTGTAGTAGTCTTCTCTTCCAGCAGTGACTGCGCAGATACTTAAAATATTCGTAACTTTTGAACGGATTGTCCAATTTTCCTCAAACTTTCACTGATGTGTTCTACTAATATTGCTGCATTCTCTCAATCCTTTGAATATGTATATGAAGGTGGACTTGTCCTTTAAGAACTGCTGAAAGGAATACAACTCAGTACATCATGTGTGATACTTACATAGTTTGTGTGGACTAAAGGAGTGTTCTGTCAATATTTATTTGGCCTTTGCTGCTAAAAAAAAAAAAAAAAATCAAGAAAAATGCCACTCACAGTAGATGTTCACGTTCCCTGAAACACAAATGAAGTTAACCTGAAGAACATCCAAAATCTCATTTCAATTTTTTTTTTCTCATAACAATGATACTGGTCACATGCAAATTAGATGAAGCTGTTGATGTCATTTGCCCATTCCATCTCATTAATTAATGAGATTTAACAAATTGTACAGTTGCATAGCTATCAATGATTTAGCAACCATAACAAACCTTGATAGATTCATCCTTTCTACCTGAGTCTTAAAGTATCAATATCACAACAATAGATTGACTTGTCATGGAGGATATGTAACTTTGTTTTTCAATGGAAATCATGAAAAGAAAATTATTGTACAATTTTATGTATCAAGTCCATTGGAAGTACACTATGTTAGACTTCAAAATTTGATGTGGAGATTATTACTGATGTCATTTTTTTTAAATATGAAAGTTGGAGATCCCCCAACTTTCATATTTTTTAATATTTTATTTTATTTTATTTTATTTTATTTTATTTTATTATTTATTTATTTATTTATTTTTTTTTTTTGGGGGGGGGAGGATGTTGGTGGGGGTCTGATGTAATGAAATTTTCATTATTCTACTGGTTTGATTTTGCTCTGTTTATACCAGAATGTCAAGTTCAGCAAGGATTGGGGGGACTTTCCCTTTAACTCATAACCTGGTGGAACCTGACATGGCCTGTGCATTGTGTATGGGGATTTCAGAGTTTGGTTCCGAAAGAGTTAAGAGGTTGCTATTGGAGTTCATTTCCTTCTTGTGCATTTCCTCTTAATGATCCTTTCACTGTTTGCCAGCAGACTTGGAACCAGAGGTCAAAGGTGAAATTCCAGCTCAAGCTTTACTTGTGGATACACTGTAAAAGTCAGATCTACAATTGTAATTGTACAATGTGACATGCTACTGTAGCTAGTATTCTGCAATGCCTTCTGTCAGTAGTGAAGAAATGTATTCTTTTAGGACTGAGATGGAGGATATATATAAGTGAAAGTGAAATGTTATGTTGCGACCATAGTATTAAACAGTGGGAGTCTTCTTCTTCTTCTTCTTTTTTTGGATATTTGTAATGTGCAACTGTCACTCTATGCTGAAGTGAGCCTATTCCGGCTTCATTGTTGCTAATCAATGTTGGGCGTGTCATGATAACATAAATGCACTACAGTTGTTACTTAGCTTGTATTAAAAAGCCACAAGCAACATATAATTTGCTCTGAACAGAAAAATAGAAATGACATCATGTGCTGGGCATCAACTCATGTCAAACACTAGCCTTGACTGCTAGTGCTAGGATCTGAGGGTTGGACAGAGCTTTTAAAAGTTGTGTATTATAGTATGATTATAATGTACACCATGTGTATGATGGATAATTTTTTCCGAAAAACTAAATCATCATTTTAATTCAAGGATTCATATCAACTTCCTGCAAATTTGAGAGCAGCTCTGAAGTCTTCAAATATAAATTGTTAGACCGATGTCAATTAAAGGGGAAGGCTAGTAACTGATCAGTGGGAATCAGTGGAAATGCTGGGAGATGATTGTTCCAATCCTTAAGGGATTCATTCAAGAGTTCATTGTATATCTATTGTTCTGTGAAAATGATTTGCTTCAGAACGGTCTCATATTCAAGTAATGTGCAGATTAATGCTCCGTCACTGACCAGGGACGCTAACCTGGAAGCATTAAACCGCACATTACTTGAATATGAGACCATTCTGAAGCAAATCATTTTCACACAACAATATATATACAATGAACTCTTGAATGATTCCCATAAGGATTGGAACAATCATCTCCCAGCATTTCCACTGATTCCCACTGATCAGTTACTAGCCTTCCCCTTTAAAGTTGTGAATGGTGATGATATTACATTGTAGGTACATTACAGTTTGTCCTGTCTACTTGCATTTTCGGTGGGAATTTGCAATTTAATCATCTGTTGTTTGGTAAAGTCCATTGTAAGTAGCAATTAATGGAAAACTATCCGCTTCTTGCAGTACATGTACATGGCACAGCGTCATCGTGCAATGCCATGACAATTTGTATTGTCTCAGATGACCATTTTAATGAATCCAGGCGCTCATACCAAAGACATTATGATTTATATGTATAATATGCTTAAAGGTCCAATCATATAGTTTTGGTTAAGATGGGGCTTTAGGTTTCCAACGTTTTTGAGAGATGAAAAACCTCCTATGAAATATTAAAGAGCATACAATTCTAGGAGGAATTCAAAGGTTATATGATGAAAATTGGTTTTGAAATGGGTGAGATATCTGAACAAAGAGGTCCTAATAAATGGTAGGACCCAACTTTTATTAGCACTTTGTTTTGCTTTGTTTTTGGATATCTCAGCCATTTCAATACCAATTTTCATCATATAAATTTTGAATTCCTCTTAGAATTGTATACTCTTTAATATTTCATAAGAGGTTTCTGATTTTCCCGCAAAAAGTCTGAATTCTCTGTCTCGACCAAAACTATACCATTCCTTTAACTCAAGACAGAATACGAGTCAAACTGTGCAAAATACAATGTAGTTCCAATCAAAAGTGCGTCTTTCTGTGGTTGGCAAGACTGAGGAGTGGTTGGTGAGATTGGCGGTGAGATTAACGTCCTGGTATCTTCTTATTCAAGGGGGCTTTTCTGGAGATCTACACAATTCTGTATTAGAACACCTTGTTTGATGAATAAGCAATCTTAATTTCCACACACTGTAAAGCCAGAAATGTTCGCTTGCATATTGATTTCGCAAATTTCATGCGAGCCAAGATTTGCATAAAAATTAAAAGGCACCTTAAAGTTCATGTCTGCACTATTTACATTATGCCAGTGGCAATTCATGAAAATTTCATGCCTCCAAAAAGCCTGATACATGTAGCTCCAGTTCGTGAAAAAATTTCATGCTGCGAAAATTTCTTGCTTCACAGTACATGTATGTTTCTGTCTGATCTTGGTCAAATGATCCCTGTTAATCTACGGGAAGCAGTGCTGTTGTGTTTGGACAAAGTTGCCCGCCACTTCCTACAATTAATTGTAGCTCTGTTAAGCTCGGAATTTCTATGAAAACATTGTATTTAGCAGAAACATGAAGTAGGTCCCTGCAGTTCAAACAAACTTCAAACTTCATGTTAGTTTAAAAGAAAAAGGCTGTGGACTGGTAGATAGAAATTGCTGTGCATTCCTGATGATGTATGATGATATTTTTCTCAGTTCCTACTTTTCATCAAAATATGACAGAGCCTGAACACGCAGTCAAGTAATGGATTGTTCGAAGTTTACTTATAATGTATAAAGCTTAGACTAAAAAAGCAGAGGAAAACCAATTTTATTTTGATAGTGGGAGTCTGTTTGTTGGCAGTAGCTGTTACTAAGGTAGAATAACCACAGGGACTCTGTTTACAAACTTTGATGTTGCCATGGAAACCTTTTGAAGTTAAGTCCACTAACTTGGAATACATTTACTACAATTGAAGGTAGTCTATTCTGCAGTTACAAATGTATGTCCATCATCATAGGCAAGATATCAAAGTGTATCTGTACACAGAAATTTAGTTTTCTGACATTGTAGGTTATTGTACTGGTAATAATCCTATGAAATATAAGAGTGCAGCATTACTCACATACAGAGATATATACTTGTAGCAGTATATAAAGAGACATCTAGAGAGCAATCTCTAAAATGCTAAAAATATACATGTGCCTTGATCTAAGAGTAGTCTTCTGGCCTTATGGACTGCATTCGATTGCGTAGTTCGATAATTTTCTGTACGATCAGTGTACTACGATACTCTCAAAACACGCAAACGCATGCAAATGTCCACATACGCAGCTAGGTTGGTGCTACTGCGCCGTGCCGGGCCACTGACCAGGCAGCCGCGGCAGCCTCTACAGTTCATGTGGATGCATATGGCTCGATGAGGCGATAGACAGTATTTGATATAGCTGTGTGCAGACGGAGGCGAATGAAGGAAACGTGCACACGCCGATGGTCTACGCGCGGCTACTACAGTATTTTCAGATTTGGCTGCTATTGCAGTGCACACTAGTGCGTGCTGATTTATTAGAATTAATATGTCACAGTTTGGGACATTTTTTGTGATGGGATAGAATTTTCTCTAGAGTTCTTAGGACATGCTCTCACACCTACTCAAATTTAAATTTTAGGGATGAGATTCCTTTTAATTCTTTGCGACAATTGTTTGAAACATCTAAATGAAAATTTTACAAATCTATAACTTCCTTGCATACATTATAGGAGCACCAGTGGGACCCTGTAATGTATTTAGACAGCTTGTTGATGTACAATTTTTTGTACATGTACAACATGTACTTTCAAACTCATGAATATTCTGCTCTTGGATGCATGTACAGTACACTGTAAATGACCTACATTGTACATAACCGTTTACATTGTAGGGCCTACAAACTTGTAGTCACACCCTCTTCTATTACCTGTGTCTATGTAATGCATTTCATTGCTGGGAATCCAGCTTGCATGCATTGGTTTGTTTGTTTTTGTTTTTGTTTTTATTTTGTGCCATGGTAGGCAAGCCTTTGGACAAGTTTTTTGGTTGTTGGGAATTCTTTGTTTCAAAGGTCTGCATAAAGTTTGCATACAGTTGATAAACCTTCCTGTTCAAAGCATGTTTATATCTAATAGACTTAAACAGTGTATTTGTGATTACAAATTTTTGACGCTCTGTACCAAGTAGATCATAAACGCTCAATGTGCATGCTATTTTATCATGGTTAACCCTTAAGGATGGGCTGATTTTGCTACAACATGCGTTTCCCATAGACATTTGCCCGAGTACACGTACAGTGTATATTCGGGACTCTTCCTCAACGGGTTAAACGCTGTTTTCAGTTGATAGAATACAGTGACACTTATTAGGTCTGGTAGCAATTAAAGATCCCCCATCAGTTTCATTGATTTCATCAGGTTTATTCAGGATTAGTACCCTACTCCAGAATATTGTTCGTTTTTGTTATACCCCCGCCAAACGAAGTTTGAAGGGGGTATATAGGAATCAGCGGACGGTCGGGCGGTCGGGCGGTCGGTCGGGCGGTCGGGCGGGCGGTCGGTCGGGCGGTCGGTCCGTTGCAAATCTTGCGTCGCGAACTACTTCCTCAGTTTTCAACTGATTCCCATAAAACTTGGCACAGATGTGTGCCTTGGGTTGTAGATGTGCAAGACATATTTTTTGACAGTACCCAAAAGTACGTTGCCATGGTAACGGCATATTATGGGCAAAAATGGGTACAAATCTTGCGTCGCGAACTCCTCCCACAGTTTGAATATGTTAATGTGCAAGACACATATTTCCGCAGTGGCAAAAAGTGCGTTGCCATGGTAACGGCATGTTATTGGTAAAATATTGGGCAAAATGCTTATGGCAAAACTGCTTCATCAGTGTTCTTCCAATTCTCATGGAATTCATATTGAATGTTTGTCTTAGGATATAGGTCAGCATGACACATTTCTTGACAGTGACAAAAAGTATGTTGCCATGGTAACAGCTCACATATTATGAGCCAAAATGATGGAAAATTTTGTGTTGCAAACTACTTCCTCAGTTTTTGCCCAATTTCCATGAAACTTGGTACAGATGTGTGCCTTTGGTTGTAGATGTGCAAGACGCATTTTTCGACAGTACCCGAAAGTACATTGCCATGGTAACGGCATATTAATGGCAGAAGATCAAGGAAAGATCTTGCGGATTTAACTACTTCCTCAGTTTTTTGACCAAAGCTTATGAAATGTTGTTTTGACCAAAGCTTATGAAATGTTGTTTGGCGGGGGTATAACCAGTCGCTGTAGCGACATTTCTAGTTTTTTTTTTCATAGCAAAGTCTGACCCATACAGGCAATAGAGTATAACCTACAGTTGTACTTTATCTCTGCAATTACTTATAGATAATGTTTGGAAAAGTCACATGATCAAGTGAGAAATTCCTGGCATTAAAGGCCCAATAAAGATTTGGAACATCAGATATTAGATTGGAAATTGAATATATTTGTGGCTATGCAGCTATGCCTATATTATGAGAGATGTGGCTGACCAACGACTGAAACAAGAACTGCATTTACATCTTTTGAAGAGTATGTACTATAGAGTCTTCTGAAAATTGTTGTATAGATATGTATGAACTACTGTATACACCATATATTTCGCTAGTCTAAATTTTCATGAATCGGGAATTCCCGACGATTTCGCGAGTGGTTAAATTCGCGATCATGGAGTCCTGTACGTCACATTCACATCGGGATCAGAGTCAGTATTTTCACATGTCTTTAATTTCGCGAATAGCACCCGACTCGTGAAATTCGTGAAAATAAAAACCTCATGAAATATTCGGTGTATACAGTATCAAAAAGCTTGTCGAACACAGCTCCAGTACTACAATTGTATTCAAGTGTGCTCTGATGTATCCATATACAGTCATGCTATGTATTGTGACAGTTAGATCTTTGTTCCTCTTTAAAAGAATGTGATGGTCATTAGGTTACTGAAATGTTGGTCCACGAGAAGTTTGTGTTACACTACATGATACAGCCTTGTCATCTCATAATGTCCTGTAGGATGTGTTTGGTGAGAATGTTGTGCCAACACAAGCAACACTAATGGTATCATGTTAGTGGCTTTTGTTTCATTGATTGTTTTATACTGATATCTATGGCCTGGGAGCCATTCAGCCCTTAAACTGCATTGAGTCTATTGTTACTTTGATTGTTTTATACTAATAGTTGTGGTCTGGGAGCCATAAGTCTATCGGTGCATTAGTCAACACACTTCTGGTCTAGAATGAAGGTTACTATACAACTTTCAGGGAGATTTTGGCAGATGATATGAATATGCAAAGCTATCTTTATTATGGGGTTAGAAACACCTTTCTGAAATGGTGAAAAAAGTTGCGATCGCAAATGCATTTGAGGCAGAACCACACAATTCTGTGGAGATAGGAAACGTCTTCATAGCTCTGAACTGCCCATGTCAACCACTGCCAGCTACACATCTTTTCTCCTCGGGTCAAACTGCGCAATGGAGCTGCGCAGTGACAAGACCTCTTAACCCGTTGAAGACGAGTCTGGAGTAAACTCGTGCAGGTGTCAATGAGAAATGCGCGTTGTAGCAAAATCAGCCTGTCCTCGACAGGTTAATAGACTTAACTACAGAGTTGATAAATGCAACAACTCGAGAAACGTGATCCGAAAGGGGTTTGCCAATGCGTATTGATGGTGGGTATTAAAACATGTTCAAACATAAATGCAGCCCTTGACTGGGTAAAAATTTGTCTCCATGTCCTCTGCACAGGATTTTTCTTGCAAGGGGTATGATGTTTTGACCATGGCTACTCTTTGTTGATTTCCCAAAACTGAATGCTTATTGTGCTGCTCTAGGTGAGACAGTAATTGGACAGGAAGGGGGTACAAATTAGATTTTGAGCACCCCCCCCCCATCTTCAGTAATTGACCATCCCTAAAGATGTAGAATTTAGATAGCAAGCATCCTTTGCTCTCTTCAGTGGACATTTCCTATACCCGTTACCTTGGTCCTACAATTCGTACATGTGTATATAAGATGTGAAAGTCCAGTCCTACCCCCCTTGCAAAGTATACCTGCGATGTATTGAGTAGCCCCGCTGGTGACAACCAGGGCCCCAGTCTTTCAACGAGGAAGTCGTCGCACAAAGGGGGTAGTTTACCACAAAATCACTTCCTCTTTGATCCTGGCTTGTGCGTGTGTGCGTGCTCCATTAAGAAGGGATTATATGAGCAGGTAGGAGAAGGTGCCAAACACTATTATGCTCACAAGTGCAAGTGATAGTGTTGTCATTTACAGTGAAATGCCTGATCTGTAGGGATGTCCGTATACACCTGCCTTGGTTCTGTGGTAAGCCCTCCGGTGGCAAAGGTCGTGGCTCGAGCAGAGAAGGGTTTTGTTGTGGCATAAAGCCCAGATACATAATGATAAGTTCTTGCAAAGTAACCCCCCAAATTATAAATCTATTCTCTCATCTTTCATCGTGGATTGAGGAAAGCGTCAGGGAAACGTAAACGCACATGCTATGCTCCGAGAAGTATTGCTCAAAGACTGGCAGTTAAAGTAATCGTGACGACAGATTATTGTGCTTTTTGCATTAACCGGCAAAGCAATTCCCAGCCACAGTGCATTGTCCCTCTTTCCCCACTTGTAAGGTGTCAGTCGCCATGGTAACGGATGTGTAAGAGGATGTGGTCTTCCCCTCCTGGTTTTGTTGTTTTGTTTTCATGCTTTTGTGTTGCTGTCCTGCTAATGGTTGGTTCATCAAATCCTTTGATACAGGAAATCCATGCATGTACTGTATTACAGAGTACTTTGCCGCACATATTATGACAGATTTGTTTCTTAATTACTGAAACACAGAATGTGTTCTTAAATATCAGATAGGTATCGTTTTAGTGCCAACCGTCATTGTCAGACTGAATGCAGAGAAATTTGAAAACATTGCAGAAAAAAAGGCAAGTTCATGTGCTGTTCTCGCCTCAATTGTGTTTGAGCAGAGCTTTAAAGAAAGTATCAAGGACATAACCAGGCACATACAGTGTAAAGGGGAATGTGCTTTCCCAGTTTGTTTGTTTGTTTTAACATGAAGCTCCTGGGGTGTGCTTTTTGTGTTTGTATCATTGTAGATGTAGGTTGTTTGTGATCATTTCCTTTTCATTGTAATATGGAAGCACATTTTTTTTTTCAAGGACTATAAATCAGGTAACCCTTTTGGCTCCTGTTAATCTGAAAAAGACAATGAATATCAAAATATATATTTTAGATTTATCTGAAAATCTTAAGTCCATAGCATAAATTTTGAGGGCTCGTTAGCAGCATGTGGCATTCTTGTTTTCTCTCCAGACAGAAACTCTGGTCTAAGTACAACCAATTCAAAAGTTTGCTGATCATTCTGATAATGTTCAGCTCCTTTTTTCCAAGAGTTGATGTACAAGTGTACTTTGCAAGCCAGCCCTCACTATTCATCTTCAGGGGGCAGTTGGCATGAGAAAAGTGTGCATCAAAGTACAGATCTTAAAAATCACCTGGTTGAGGGAAGAGAGAGAGAGAGAGAGAGCTAAAGGGGAAAAACAAAATAAAACAAAACAAACACCTTTGCTGAATTTGACTTCATTGACCTGCAGAGAGACCAGTAGGTATACATTGTACCTTCCATTAGTCTTGAGATGAAGCTGTGTAATTTCTCAGGAAGATGAATATTATCTCAAGATATATGTTCATTTGTGAACTTATGACTCTCTTATTAGCCCACAGCTCAGCTGTACAATCTGTATCTATCATTAAAAAACACAATAACCAAACAGTGGTAAACAAATGGGAACACCAGGTAAAATTAGCTCTTGGTTTGTTATGCACAGCTCTTGCCGTCATCTCAGCAGAATGTAGTGGACAACAGGTCGACGTCCGTGTGTTTTGTTATTGTTTGCAAGCAAGAGAATCACACTGTTATGAGGGTTGGCGAGGGGTTGCTCTAAAATTAGGTTAACAATGTCCTTGGTATCGTTTCCTGTCGCCTTAACGAGCCCGGCCTCTTCTTGCGAGGAAGAGGAAAGCGACAATGGTTGCCGCAATGGCTGGAGAGGAGTAGGCGGCCGCTTCCGATTATCCTCTGAAATAGCCGCGATGTGACCATTAAGCCTTTCTCCCTCAACTTCTATAGTGGAGAACCGACACGCTACCGCTCGCACTGTGGATCTGTGTACATCCGGTCTCTCTGCCTTTCTCTTGTATATCCTGTTATCTTTCACCTTTATAAGGAGTATTAGAGGGATTATTTTTTTTCTTTTAAGACTAAAGTATGCAAAGTTTTTGGGGTTCGCCCATGGTTGTAGAACTACAAAGGAAACTTGCATGCTTGTCTTTATGGCTTTTCCATCCCTCATCTTTCCATATAGACACATTGTATTTGTGATCATTTGTTGCACATGGATTTAGTGTCACTGGCTAAAAGATCAGGAGTTTATGTTTTACATCCAGTCCAAAAATTATTTTGAGAATGCACACTACAAAACAAAACAAAACAAAACAAAACAAAACAAAACAAAACAAAACAAAACAAAACAAACCACTTGAAAATATGAGCAACAAGTCAGTTTAAGTTTTTGAGGGCACATCCAGTTTCTTTTATTGGAAGCTGTTTATCAATGGAATATCAGTTAAAATCATCTAAAGTGCACATTTGGTACATGTCAATGGTGTCTTATTAGAGGATTGCAATATAATCTTCCATGACACAATGTTGGTAAATGGGAATTATTTGTGTTGTTTTGTTTGCGTCAGTGCACCTCGTCATTCCTTGTGATGTGCAGCGATATTTAAAGGTAATTTCCATGAATTTGAGATATAATTTGTGAAGAATATGGTGAGCTATGCTTTTGTCCTCATGCAGTGTTCTACAATATTATGCATGTTGATTCTTCATGGGGCTTGGCATGACATATTTTGATGCTTGTAACCAGGAATGTGCGAGTTTCTTTGTGTGATACGGTTTGTGACATAAGTTGTTCATGTAGTCTCAGAGGCATCGGGCTCATGCTGCTGACGCACAACCATACACATCTTTCTTCTTGAATGGGCAGGTCTGACGGTCTTTTCAAGTTAGCCATCATAACTTAACCAGAAATACCAATAAGGAGGTAGAATAGTGAAATGTTTCCTTTCCACCACACCTCCCCCCCCCCCATCCCCCTCTGCTCTCCTACCTTTCCAAATTCAGTACTGTACTTTATTAATTTAGTAGTAGAACATGGTATTTTGTTTTGTTGCTGTGGCTTGCATGTACGAATGTGTACATGTATGGCGTGATAACTAAAAACCTTAATAAAGCATTCCCCCCTCCTCCTGACTCTGGTTCCAGAGCAAAATTCTGACAAGTTTAACGTACATGAAATGTAAGGTTAGTAGAATTTGTTTCAGCGTTGCTTCACAAATCTAAATATATAATACATTCAATGATTGATTTATATTGTGTATCATTTACTGCAATGTGTAGAAGTACCCTAGAACAAATGCTGGGGTAGTGTGAATGCATTTTTACATTACCGATCATAAAGCACATATCTAGTTTCTCACCGCCTCTCCCCATGCAAGATAGAGGGGCAGTGGCTACTTCAGCTCTGTATCTCATTTCACTTTAATGCTGGTAGCAGGTTTGTTTTTTGTTTTCTGGCTGAGTTGGGGAACACTTTGAAATTGCCGAGTACATAGAATCACAAAAGCCGGCCTGGTTGAGTTCTATCTACAGTCAGCCATGAGCAAATTCATTTTGGGTGAGACTGAGAAACGTCGTCTTGATGAAACCTTGCACCCCTTTTTCTCCTTCTTCATCTTCTTTTCACGTCTTCTTTTCCCTTCTTCTTCTTCCTTCTTTCCTTCTCCCTTTTTCCGAGTAGATGGAGGAGATGTTTGAGGAAAAGGACAAATTATGAATGCAAATGCACATTTTGACATGCACGACTTCTGACTGGAGCGGAGGGGCCAAGCGTGTTTATTTAGCGGAATGCAATTCATTTTTTTTTTAAAAAACAAGTTTGCATCCCAGGGACAGCGTCACCAATTACGTCAGTGGAAGGGTGGATTTATTCAGAAAGTCACGGGTGATCGAGTCAAATTGCATCAAATCAGTCATGTCATTGTCTTTTTTTTTGGGGGGGGGGGGAGAGAGCATGCACATAAAGTATGTCCTCACAAGTGATATTCGGTAACTAACATGATAAGTCAGTCTTTACTCGCCGGAAGGTTGTCATTCTTTACTACCCATTTTACCAGCTCAGTGAAAGGTTTGCAGCAGCTAAAGATGAGAGGCCATTAATGACATTTCCACCTAATATTCAAGGTGACTCTTCTAAATAGATTGGGTGAAATCAATCAAAGTGGCAGAAATTTCATCAAAATCAGATCCTCAAAATGCAAGCTATGGAATTCTAAAGTTGCATAATTTTGCTGAACAGTAATATTAGGTGCAACAACTTACATATATTACACAAGGTAATGTCATCACCTCACAGATCTTCATTTTGTTTCCTGCTCTGAAATAAGATTAAAAGGAACCTGGTATCCTTGAATTTAAGTATTGTTCTGTTGTACTTTAATAATGAGCAATGATGACCGTCGGTTAAAAAGGAGTTATAGTTGCGAGATTATGAATAGAAATCGTAAGTGTAAGTAAGATTTGTTTTGAGTACACACCAAAGGAAGATTCTATAGTTGATGACAGCATCACCTCAATTAAATTGTGCTTGTGTTTGCAACAATAGCATAACATGAGTAAAACCCCTGTGATGTCCAGAACCAATGAGAAGGTGGATTCCAATTTTTAGTAGGACCACATTGTTTTGTTTTGTTTTTGGATATCTCGGCCATTTCAAAACTGATTTTCATCAAATAAACTTTTAATTTCTCTTAGAACTGTATGTTCTTTGATGTTTCACATGAGTGTTTCTAATTATCCGGCAAAAGTTAAAACGTGAACCCCCTTCTCAACCAAAACTATATCATCCCTTTACTAGGCTTCTTGTTCATCAACAGAATGATTACGCCAGGCAGACCAAATTTATATGGTATCTATTAAGGGCGGGGCCTGACCTGAACTAGTGCTCGCAGGACGACTCATTCAGCAAATAGATGGATTCATTATGATTGTAAGATTTGGATTTCTCTTTTGATGGTTTATATACTTTTTTCCCCAGCATATGTTGGAGGTTTGTTTTCTGTCTTAGCTTTTTGGTTAGCCTGTACTAGTGAGCAGAGTATACAAAATGTAATATGACATAATGTTTGTCATAAACATGCATTTTCTGTTACAAACCAAGGGTGAAGAAGTAAGAACCATAACCTGTGAATCACAGACTGTCCTAAAAAGTGAGCATGCTCTGTGAGTTCCCCTTTAAGGTACTATCTTAGTGGAAGCTATGTGACTTTAGCAATGTTTCCTTGACTTTGTTGTTTGTCTGTCAAAGCAATAGAATTGCTATATTTTTCAGGTTCTATAAGTATCAGTGCCCTAGTCATTTTTTTATTCCGTTTACTTCTTCTCGTCTTAAGCTCTTAACAGTCTTGTGGTATAAAAGAAGACCCCCCCCCCAAAAAAAAAAGAAAAAAACCTAAATTACTTGTTTTTTACAAGCTGAAAGTTTGCAGGTAGTCTTTAATAGTGAGGGAGAAATGACAGTATATGGCTTATGTGAATACTGTCTTGCTGGATGCATGGAAAAGTTAGATCTCATTGACAAACAAGTAGTGGGAAACTTGGGATCTCCTCGTCTTGAAGTATCGCGCAACATCCATAAGCTAATTCTGTTTAGCTGAATGCGCGTACACATCTTTATGCTGTTGTTGTTTGTTCATATCAGAACTAAGGGTTCTATTCTGGTCCGCGCGCATATTGCCCCCGATCACAGCCCATCAAACCTAATCAGATAATTTGCAGGATTCCCAAGCCAGAGCCAGCTCATCTCATGGACTCTCCGCTGGAAGCATGGCGAGCAATAAAGCATATACACGAATGAGGGCTCGGAGGCTAGGGGAGGCCCCCCCCCACCTCCTTACCCTCCTTGTGCCCCCTTATACCGCTCCCAGGCACGGCTCTTACAAGCCTGACTGGTCTCAGATTTAATGAAATCAGATCAAGCATCAATTGCCCAAAATCTAATGCTTGTCAGCCCATACAAGCCCTGGGATGAGGAAAGGAGAAGAAGATGAGGAGGAGTAGGAGTACGAGTAGGAGGAGGAGGAGGAGGAGGAGGAGTAGGAGGACGAGGAGGAGGACAAGGATGAGGTGGAGGACGAGAAGGAGGAGGATGAGGGGAGGATAAAAACTGGGGAGTGGATGTTGGGTGGGGTCAGCGACTCATTATCGGGAAGAGGATTACAGTACTTGGTGCATGGTATGTCAGATGCCAGGACAAAATGTTCAGATGCAAAGATTTCCCATCACATTTCTTTATCTGTGGGACAAGTATACCAAAACAAACTGGGCAATGTGTGCTTGTGGCTTCAATGATGAAGGTATTTTTCCTCTTTGCTTCCTAGGGAGTGCCTCTTGCTTTACGGAGACGCTTCAAAGACAGAAATGTCATTTTGACTGGGAGAATGTCAGCATTTTTTTTATAGATTTTACAGCTGTTTACCTTTTGCTAATCTACGAAAGGAAGTGTTTGAGCCCTTGTGTTGCGAGTTAGTCTCTTCTAGATGGAGTGCCGAGACCATTATCAAGATCATTAATGTATGAAGTGCTACACTGTGACTGTTAGGGCAATAAATCAGATTTGATGGGCAGACATAATGCTATGCGACAGTTACTTCAGCCTCCGTACCACCGCATGCAATGCCACGTGACATTTTGATGCAATCTTGTGGAAACCCTTGATGGTTTTTCGTTAGGGTGTGGTATCCTTGCAAATCACATGCAATGACTTTAAAAAAAATAATTTCTTCTAAGGATGCTTTTTGGTGATAATGACAAATCAACTGATTGGCTAGCCTTCATATTTTATGCTTACACTTGTATGGAATGTATCATCATGGCAAAGGGGCCTCACTTGAAAGTTTTCAAATCATTTGTCACAGAGTTTATTCTCGTCATGAGAAGCCATCAGTTATAGTATACTCATGAAAATGAGTATGACTTCAGAGTATGAAGTATTTCTGATTGATTCTCCTCCACATTCTATGACTAGATGAAATTTTAGGGGGAATTTTCTAATTTTTTGACAAATGTGGAAAGAAAGAGGGGAGGGCAGTTCTGCATGTACACAGATGAAAATGGCTACTTCAGCCTGTTAAAGGCATTATTTACCATTTGCAGATGGAACAAAAATTCAGCTCTAGTGCTTCAAATTAGTTGTAAAATGTGAGTTAGGGATAGAAACAACCAATGTAAGAATTATAATCATTGTAATCAATGTTAAGTATTGTTAAATATACAAAATGTGAACAATAGTTATAACAAAATTGTTTCTACACTAAACTGTCTACATTTTTGGTTTAGTTAGAAAAATAGTGATATTCCCTTATATTTTTAGGCTTTATTGCAAAGTTTATATATGTGACCCTGCACCTCAAAACAAACAAAAAGTCACCAGACATGAATTTTTAGTTAAGACCATATTCTGAAAGAGCAGACTTTAAGCTTTAAAATGATGTATAACTCAAATCAAATAAGTTACGTTCAGACGGGAGCCCTTAACCTCGAAGTTAGGAAACTTCGAGGTTAGAGCTTGTAGTTAGGGACCGTGAAGACGCACTCGTAGTTAGCAAACCTCGAGGTTTGCTCGATGTTTCGAACCACGAGAAATCTTATGGTTAGCGCTCTAACCACGAGCCGCGGGGGGTCCCCACTCGTAGTTTAGCACCGTGTGGACACAAAACACAACGAACTCGAAGTTAAGAGTGACCTCGCCGTAAACTCCAGCCCCCACAATTTCCCTCTGCTTCCGGGTCAACCTCCCAAACGTACACCACAAATACACTACACGTGAAAAACCTATGACGCACGACACAATAACATTCTTTTCTTCCCATGCGCTTGATCTCTGAAACTAAACACGTCGAACTCGCTACTGTATTCTATTTTATTCTTCTCCGACGCTAAAAATATGTTTTCGACGAATATCTTCAAAAAGGCATAAAGTCATCAGTGCAGTGCTATCTCTGCATACCATGACAGAGAAAAAGAGTATCTGTAAGCGAGTCCGACAGGGTTAGCAGTGTGGGCTGAAACCTCCGGTTTTGTGGTTTTGATATCGTGTGGGACCCACTCGTAGTTACGGGGGGGGGGGGGGGGGGGGGGGCAGAAGCTTAACCTCGAGGTTTCGTAACCTCGAGGTTAAGATTCGTCGTGTGGACACACGTCGTAGTTAGGGGGCAAGAGCTAAACCTCGAGGTTTCCTAACCTCGAGGTTAGGGCCTGCCGTCTGAATGTAACTATAGACTCTCCTAACCTATCTAAATATTGGAAAGAAAGCACAAACTCAGGAAAAGTGTGAACTGAGAAAAGAGGCTCTGAAGTACAGTGTCTATTCAAGCGCTTAATCTTTACCAAACCGTGCTTGCTGTGCGATGAATGGGACAAAAAAGAAAGAAAGAAAGTAAACCACCAGAGTAACAACAATGAAGGGATTATCAGATTAAACTGAAATTACGCATGCCGTATTAACACATTCTGTCCATAATTAATGCCAACTTTCAAAGCAGTAGCACTATCCTTTCAAAAGTTATTGTAGTTGAAAGTGAAGAGTGTGGACAAGGTTTTTCAGAAATGAAAAAGGGATTCTAAAGACACAATTAATCACACTATTCAACCAAAAATGTTCGAGATAAACTGCTAAAAAAACACACTTTCCTGCCAGTTTTATGATGCCAAATTTTAGCATAATGTAAAAGAAGACCCGCACTTTCAACAAATATGAAAAAGTCAAGTTCGGCTAGGTTGACCCATTTCACTTATTTTCAGTCCTTACGCAAAATCAGTGTGTGCGACTTTATGTTCGTTTTGAGGTGCACGGTCACATATGATAGGATGTTTTGTAACACAACTGACCTATACATATGCATCAAATGTGGTAACTCAAACATTTTTTAAGTCACTGCTACCAATGGTAAACTATACCTTTAAAAGATGACACCATTCATCTGAGCATCGCTTGAGGTGATTCTCAGTCACAAATGAGATCATTACGACTGAGTACGGTGATTCTGCTGAAGTAGTAAATTACCCCAATATTCCATTCCTCATGTTAGGTTTCCACCAGATGATAAACAGGTTGCAGTGTTCTATCCAGAAAAATATGAGAGAGTGAAAAAGACTTCGAATTCTGTATAACCGCCTTTCTTGAGGCTCTTGTGACGAGTGATATTCTGAAGGCACAAACCATCTTGAAATGAAATTTGCCCAGAACAGGACTGGTGTGATAAAGATGGATGCTGCCTTTCAGCCTCAATGTTAACTCTCTCAGTATCGCTGCCCTCAAAACCCAGATGCTATTTCACACAATAATGCTCTCGCCTTTGGGTGAGAAAGGGTTAAAGTGTGATTTGGTTCACGATATATCTGCTCATCAGGCTATGGTAATGAATTGAACTCCATATCGCTCGTCAAGATCTGGACCCTTGTTCCACGACAAGCTCGGCTGCAATCAGTGTTCAAGCT
Source organism: Diadema antillarum (assembly GCF_040938485.1). Taxonomy (NCBI): domain Eukaryota; kingdom Metazoa; phylum Echinodermata; class Echinoidea; order Diadematoida; family Diadematidae; genus Diadema; species Diadema antillarum. The sequence goes on along the minus strand of NW_027272280.1, from coordinate 439,516 downwards.
GAAGAGCAAAATCATTTTAGTAACCATAGCAACCACTGAAACAACTCAGAGCTGATTTGTCATTGGCGAGCGTGATAAGTGAGCACTGTATGAAATATGGCCTTGCTGGTACAAAAGTAAAAAAAAAAAAAGCCTTTTTTGCTCACAGGGAAATATTGCAATTTTCAAAATCACAGTTTGACATCTCTCTTCCCACAACGATGAAAAATTGTGAGTTTTGCCACCATGCACGAATTAAGTCGGCAGTTTGCAATGCATTTTTCTGCTGAGTCTATGTTTCTAATGTAAATCATTTCAGCAAACTACACATGAAAAAAAAAAAATCATGCTCTAGTCTGTGATAATTCTAGTGATGTTTTGGGTGGCTTTTGGGCCCAATATTGTGAGCAAATTTTACTGAAATCTGGGACTTTCCAAGGTCACATATTTGTTTTTGTTTTTGTTCTTTTGATATTGTGACTGACCCTAGAGAAAAACGATGTGCTGGTATCTGGCAAGAATAACCCAATAGACCTATCTGCTTGTGTGTCGTGTGCCATATGTGTGTCTGCCATTTGTGGCAGCCATTTTTAAATTGCAGCCATTTGACTTGTTCCATACGGGAACCTGGTGGCCCGTGTATTAAGTCTGTAGGCATTTCAGAATTTAGTATGGAACAGGTTAAGATGGCCATTTGTAGCAGCTGCCGTACACTTAAGACTCCAGGAACTGCAGTAGTGCACAATACTGCCAGAATTGTTGGGATATATCATTTAGCAGTTGGTGAATCAGTCGTGCAAACGTGTATTCAGATCACAAAATACAGGGGCTAATTATCCAGTGCCGAGTGATGGGCGTAAATGTAGGCTGTACCGGTATATCATAAATTATGCTTTGCTGTAGATTTTGCCGAGTAGGGTTAAGAACATTGAACGAATCCAAGGCACAATCATTGTCCCCTCATAGGCATCGTTTGATTCGCAGAAATGTATGACAGCTCGATATTTTCCCCCATCTTTTCTTCTATGTACGCACTGCTGTCTTCATTTTGTTCAGCGTTCCAGGCTTGCAGTGAAAAGCGGCAAGCCACGGACAGATACAGTATGTGAAGTCTGTGTATATAATGCAGTGGCAATCTGGCCTGTGCTAAAAGAGGAGAAAAAAAAATGGAAGCGGCTAGGCAAAAAAAAAAAAAAAACAGAAAGAAAGAAAGAAAGAAAAAAGAAAGCCATTGCTGCAGTAGTTCCTTGTACTGGAGCGAAGACAACGGTGATACGTACAAGGGGGCCCCCTTCCGTGTCTTTCCCTATCCCGCTCTCTCTCTCCTCTCTGTCATATTCTCTCCCCCTCTCTCTTTCCTCTTCTCTCCTTCTCTCTCCCTATCTCCCCTCTTCTCTCCTTCTCTCTCCTTCTCTCTCCTCTTCTCTCCTTCTCTTTTCCTCTATTCCTTCCCACGTCCTTCTTCACGTTGGCACCGCTTCGCGCTGACTGCATCGCTGTTCCTCAAAAGCTCCTGCACTCGCTTGCTCCATAAGCTGATATGCACATACTGTAGTGAGGCATGCATGCTTATAGACACCAGAGGGAAAGGAGGAAAAAAGCACATGATATGTCAGTCTGTGGACTAATGCAGCGTATTCAATTACCAATGTGCTTGATGCCTTGTGTGTGTGTGTTTGTGTGTGTGTTTGTGTGTGTGTGTGTGTGAATTGAATAGAGTTAGCAGGCCACTCGGCCTATAGTGTGTCATGTTCATTATCTTGTTGGCGCATGGGATAACTCTCGTCTGGATGTGAGGGAGAGCTCTTGTTTTGAAAATGATTGCTTAATTGACTTCTCTGTGCCTCGTGCCTTCACCTCCAACAGCACGCAGGCATTGACTCCTAACTACAGTCAGTTGACTGCTAGGTCAAGGTGGCCAATATAGGAGAAGTTATGATTTGATTGTTATGATTCATCTGCAGATGATTGAAATGACAATGATTTTTGTTTTCTAGTGCCTGAAAATTGTCACCTGTAAAGTCACAATCCATACTTTGAGATGCTCGTATGCACCTCATATTAAAATCTAATGCAATCTCCTTGTTTGTAGTTAGTAATTTTTCTGGCAGGTGTTTAAAAAAATGGATTAAGAAAAAATAATCCACAAATAATCAAAAGTTTCCCCATCAGTCAAAAGAAAATTTGGTTTGTACAAACTTCACCTCGGCATAAATCATGCAGATATATGTATTTCATATATGACTCTATGTGTTTGTGTTTGTGTGTGCACAAGTGTGTAGTGGAGAATGGGAATTATTCATATGAAAAAGAAAGAAAAATAAAAGATTGACAAAAACAAACATAAAATATACACTGAGTTCATGAACAGTATTCCTTTTTTGCATTAGTCTGTAGAAAGAAACCTTATTGGATATATCGAGAAGACAATACTGAGAAATGTAGATATGTATTGATTGCTTTAAGGGAAAATGCTAAAAAAAAACCCCAACAACTAGGAAGAGAAAAATGTCAAGAGTAGAAAAAGAGCCTATCAGGTACTAAGAGTCAAACTCCTTTATTGGTTCTTTAACCTTGCTCTAAATTTACAAAAAAGGCAAACAAACAAACAAAATTCCCCCTATTCGTGGCCATTTGTGGCTCATACTGCTCATTCCAGCATGTTGGTATGCAGCGCAGTACCACGGTACAATGACGGCGGCTGCCTGTAATCAGGTACACGTAAACCGGTCGTTAGTCCAGATGATAGCATTTGACTTTTCTTCATCCCCCCCCCCCCCCCATCCATCTCATCAAGGCTGTGTGTCTAGAAGATGTGCACTAGCTGGCTGACTGGTGCAGAATAAGGCAACCTGTTCAAGATGCTGTCGTGGCACCACATGCATCGTAGGTCGTCTGTCTGTCTGTCTGTCCATTCATGAGGACAATTTTATTTGCATTGAACAACTCACATAGTACATTGTATTATTCAATCACATTTTCCATATATATATATTTTTTTTTTAGTGTTGTTGCGAAGGCTGTTATGTTGAAGGGCACTCGACTGATTAGATTTTGGGGAAAACATGCATGAAAGTCAAAGAAGGTGGGCAAAGTGTGATTATAGTTAAGGGGCAGTGCTAAAATAATGTTAAACTGTTGAAACTGTTCAGTCCATAGAAGAATCAACATTTTGATTTCATTGAATGTATGTGACTTATAGATGTAGTATGAAAGATATTAGTACCGATTACAATTGGTGCTGAATCTAATAAAAATCAGGTTATCAAGGTTGAAATTCTGAAAATATCGGTCTGTATATCGTAAATCAAAAAGTAAAGATTGTGTCAGTAATATGTGATAGTCACACATCGTGTGCAAATGACAGACAGGATAATAAAAAAGATTAAATTCAGTTTAAAAGCTTAGAGTTGTTCTAAGGGTCAAGATGAGGAATTGCACTATGTACATTGTATGCAATTATTAAACTGTAACCCAACACCAGGTTAGGTGACATGGTACATGCAAAGATTATGGCAAGGCTATTGACTAATCAGATTTTGTGAATAGCTAAACTAGTCTGAAAGTCAAGATTGCGTCATCACATGGAGGAGATACAATGTGGAAGGCAGATATAGAGAAATATATATGGAGGAGAATTTGGACTCGTTCTACATTTGTCGTTACTTATGGTGGATATCAGCGAATATCAAAGTTTTATCTATTTCCAACAAATTGGGCATGGTTCTTTTCATTGTTGAGTGAGGCCAGACTTTTTGGAACTTTACGTTCCTGTTCTCACTATGCAGGCGTCTTATGAGAGGTATCATAGCCATGAGGGAGTGGGCGATAATCACCTCTCTGATATCCGCTCCACATTGTACATTCTGATTGGGGGTGACCGTGTGCAGAAAATAAGGGAAGTCGTGGGGAGACCTCGATCTGGCATGAAAGAAACTGAGAGCGTGTGTATCACTTGTGACGCGGCGCGGGAACAATGTATGTGTGATGGGTAAATGTGCCAAAGTCGCGCATCTTGCAGGAGGTAAAGCCATCAGAGGTAGATGGAGAGAATATGACATGGATACCTGCCGTCACTCCCGACGACGTGCTGGTGCATCACGATGTTCGTATTTAACGGCATTTTTCATGAGTCTGTGTGTGTGTCTGCATCTGTGTGGGTGTGTGTGTGATAAAAAATGTAGAGATACACATTCTGATCAAGTTTCCTATCGTTGGATCATAGGCAGTCCGCAGGAAATATGAGAAAGCGCATGATATTTTGTGCATCTCTGCCAAATCCCCCAACATTGATAATGGCATTTAAGCAAGACTGAGATCATCTCATGCACATACACACACACACACACACACACACACACACAAACACACACACACACACACACAAAACTGCACACACTGTAAAATTGATAGCATTTTATTCAATTGACTTCAGCGCAGGGCGAATCATGCAATTAGTTACGATAGAATAAATCTGATTCATAGTCGAAATTGTGTCTTTTCGAACATTGTGTGTCAAATTTTCTTCCAAGCAATAAAATCGTCTTCTGTTTTTGGGAAGCAGCACATAATCTCAGGCACACAAGATATATACACATACATACACACACAGACACACACATACACACACACATACAAAAACACACTTTCTTTCCCAGACATACATTGTACACATCCTAGACAGAGATACTACACCCATGCACACACATTTTCCCATACACACATTCTCACATACAAACATAGGCGTGCGCACACATACACACACACAGACACAAAAACCCACATACAATGTGTGCACACAAACACACACACACACACACACACACACACACACACACACACACACACACACACACACACACACACACACACATACACACGCACACAATGACTGACACACTGTACGTACACACTGTCAAACTCCTTGCCACTTCACTCCCTAGCTGTTGCCACACTCTCTGTTTCTCATCCTCTGCCTCTCAATCGATCGCGGCACCCAACGCAAAAAGAAAAGAAAAAAAAATCGTGCACATGAAAATCAACTGCCGAACTGCATGCATAATAAGCCCGCATGTTGGTTTAGGCTGTGGAGGGGAGTGCGGCTGCAGCGGCGGCGCAGGGCAGCAACGAGCAGCGAGCAATGCGAGGAATGTGTTCATCTAATAACGGGCCATCCTCTCTGTGATCTATCTACCTCCTGCATGCGTAGTGTGTGTAGTAGCTAGCTACACCATGGCCTGCCACTCGCCAAGTTCTGGGCTCCTCACATATGTTTCAGATAGCTCCCGTCTTCATCTCCCTCTCTTCCTCTCCATCCCACTCTCTATCTATTTTTCTCTCATCTTCAATCATATCTCCCTCTCTATCTCTCCCTATGTCTCTTCATCTCTCTTTTTCTCTTCATATATTTTTCTCTCATCTCCAATCATTTCTAGCTCCATCTATCCTTCTATATGTCTTTTCATCTCTCCATCTCTATATCTCTTCATCTCTCTTTTTTTCTCTTTATATATTTTTCTCTCATCTCCAATCATTTCTAGCTCCATCTATACTTCTATATGTCTTTTCATCTCTCCATCTCTATATCTCTTCATCTCTCTTTTTTTCTCTTTATCTATTTTTCTCTCATCTCCAATCATTTCTATCTCCATCTCTCTTTCTCTACGTCTCTTCATCTCTTCATCTCTTCTTCTCTATTTCTCTGCACCTCTCTTTTTCTCTCTATCTATTTTTCTTTTATCTTCGATCATTTCTCTATCTCTCCCTCTCTCTCTCTATATATATAAATATATTGTGTCTCTCTCCATCTGCCTTCTCCTTGTATCTTCAAAGCTTCCATTGTATCTTTTCTCCATGATAAGCCTGTGTGATAGATCCCCAACTGCAATGACATGACCCTCCCCTCCCCCTTTATCGTTCTAATTCAATTCAGTAATGGTTTTATTTGATCTTAATGCAGTCAGTGGCTGAATTGCACGATATACATTGAAAAGATAATGCATATGTACAAGATTTGATGAAAGGATTGTAAAATTACACAGAACATTAAGATACATTCAAATATTCATACACGATAGGGACTCTGGAGGACGGGAGAGTTCTTTATTAGATACAGCAAAATTAGTGATACCTCACTTTGTTACATAGCGAGAAATATTCTTAAAGTCATGTTTGAAAATATCCCATATTTTCTCATTATTTTCCATTTTTTAGCAGTTTCAATCAAAAATATCTGAAATTAACAACAATGGAATTTACTCATTTTGTGATCAGACTCTACGTGTAAAATATGATATACAATTTTCATTTCAAAACTGCTCGAAAAGCCAAACGCTCATATAAATTCTCAAATTGATTGTACCGTAATGAAATGACATGTACATAAAATGAGTAAGAGAAAATATCAAGTATGATAATGCAACAGAATGATTTGTACCCTGAATTTGAAAACATAATGGCCAGAAGCATGTTCGTAGTAAGGTAGGGGAAATGTAAACATGTTCTGATAATATTGCCAGTCCTGCAAATTGTGCAGCAAAAAAAACCCCAAAAAACAAAAAAAAAAAAACAAGCAAACAAACAAACAAACAAACAAACAAACAAACAAACAAACAAACAAACCAACAAACAAACAAAGTGAAACAAGACAAATACAAATAAGAAGATAAAGATCCATCAAATGCTGGACATATATGTATAAGATGAAGGCTGAGATTTCTTTAATATCTGTTTCTAGTGGATGTGATATCTGGAATAACTAGAATGTCACTGTGAAATGAGCATTGAGTAAAGGTAGATGACAGAACTGGGAGTGAAATTTCAGATGTCTTGAAAATGAGAATTTTTCTGACTTCTCGGATAGATATGATTGACAGTGTATATTATGAACCAATCCAAACTGATGAACATGAAGCTTGTCGTTGCACAATATTTTGGCACAGTCAACAAAATTGGAAGCTAATTTATATTGTAAATTTTGTCGTGTGCATCTGTGAACATTATGATAAAAAAAGGGAAGTAAAGGACCTCCATGATTTTGATGTCATTTTTGATTGCCAGTTACTGCAAGATAGGGTCATCTCAGGTGCTAGTGATTTCTGCAGAGATATGTGGTGGCTGCTACTCTTTTACTGCAACTAATGAAGTGAGAATGGCTTGTTGTCTGACTTATGCATATTTCCTCTGATCTACCTGCTGCATTGTTCTGTAAAGCCCTGTGTTAATGCTGAATACTGTAAATGTGCAGTAGTTTACAAATTAGATGTTTTCATGCATTCCACACATGATGCCATTGTGAAAATATATTGTATGCAAACATTTCGTTTACATTATTATTCATCCACATGAATGAACACTTATACTGCTGGCAACATGTCAATGCCTAGAGACTTGAGAAAAAAAAAATGTGAAACTCATCTTACCTGACCAAGTATGCAAAATTGATTATAAGAAAATTTAAGCATTCACCGGAATAAGAAAGAAAATGAATCATTGTATCACATGTCTGTCATGTGTGCTGCCATAGTACAGAAATGCTGGATTTTATCATCACCCACCTTGAATTCATTTTCGTCATCTTTTGGGTAGCATTTTAATGGAATGTTAATTACTTGTAATATTCATTCACATGAGTCATTGAGATTGTAAGTTATCCAGAACACTGACAGCAGAACAGGAGTGTTGAAAGTGATACCTGAATATGATATCAGAAGGAATGTAAAAAATGAAGCAGTTATAAGAAAAAACAAACAAACAAAATAACTTTGAATCATTTACAGCAAACGGAAGAAGAGCCTTTTTTTTGTCTAAACTTTTCAACAGAATTTTGGTTTAAAAAAAATACCACAATTCTTCACCATCATTTTGATAAGGAATAATTCAAAGACCTACAATGTATACGCCCCTTGTGGTTGTTGGAGCACCCCCCCCCCCCACAAGAGGTACTTGCCCTGTTAGCCAAGTCACTTTCAGAGACTACATTTGTATGTGGTTTACTTGCCCTATCCAGAAGTCTTCAAGCCTGAAATGTGCATGTATAGAATCCTTTTGGTGAGGTGTATTGAAGCAAGAGTGCTTGCATGTATGAATGGCCTACGGTATATTGCATTGTGTGCAATAGAAACTATCATACAACAACTAAATGTAGCTACCTGATCAGTCAATTGCTCATCACATCACATGCAGTTAAAAGTTCAGTTGCACGCTGTTGCTGCCAGCCATGCAATTAGTTTGAGCAACACGGCTGACGTCACCAATTTCCATTGACTCCCATGTAATCTCTTGAGTGACTCAAAGATTTTGTTCAATTGCACGGCTCTGATATCACAATAAACCTTTGCTGTGCACACTCAACAATTACAAGCGCATTTACGAAACATGGTTGCCATTTCTGTGCTATATTCAAGAATCTGTATGGACCACATCTGTTGGCATCCGAGGTATTTTATAAAACAAATAGTGTATGGTCTTTACTCATGCAATGGAACAAGATTTCACATAGTGAAAGATGAGGTGCACTATTCAACTCGGCTTTGCCTCGTTGAATAGAGCACCTTTATCTTTCACTTCGTACGAAATCTTGTACCATCACACTCAGTCACTATAGTAGTATGGCTATGGTGATCAGGAGAAGATCCTACAAGGGCATCATAGTGTCAGATCATCATGATACTGTCTAGAGAAGGTGATTTCTGCCTTACTACTTTTCATGTTTGAGAATTAAAAATGTATTGCCCATGTCGGGCTGTCAGTCTTGATAATTTCTATACCACTTCATTTTGAACACGTGAAGAATTCTTTGGTAAGAGCCGTGAGTCTCTGGAGTGAGAGCTATTTTTCAAGTAGTAACCCTGATGTTACCATCTGCTTATTATCCACAGGATGTAATCCATTCATGCTTCCACACATTATGTCGTGTAGCCAGGGCTCACTCTTATTAAGTGGCGATTTTCCGCGTAGTTACGCACTCACGCAGCAAGTTTGATGACTAATTACCATCCATTTACACTTGTTCTCAACCTAGCTAGCCTCGCCTCCAGACTCTCATCAGCAAATCTCGAAGTGTGTGAGTGTATAAATAGATATTCTGTGTGTAAAAGTAGAGGAAGAGTGACGTTTTAGCCACTCCCGGGGGAAGCCTCAGCTGTCATTGCCTGCCTGCACACAGGATGTGTGATCTGTTGTCCAGCACTCTACCAAGTTGCTGCTCTATACATGTGGGTGGAGAGCAGAGAACTTTTACCAGGGTACTCCAGAATCTACTAGAATGCCCCTTTCAGACCTTAGAAGTTTGACCATGTATACCAGGTTATATGTTATTAGTGGGAAATACTCCCCTCCCCCTCCTCCCAATCAACTTTTATTGTAACACTGATGGGTATAGCACTAAAATTTTTGAAGCAAAAATCACCCTTCTCATACACCTAGAATAATTCCACAGTTGTGCAATGATGATTCAATGTGGATTGTGGTTCTGGAATTGTGGAAAGCTCTTTCATCGACTCAATGTTAAAACACTGATGAATGCTCATTTTTATACTGTAAAACCAGAGATTTTTGTGTGCATAAAATTTTCATGAATTTTGCAAGGAGCTAAGATTCGTGAAATATACGTTGTGTGCACTATGCATGCCTTGCATGACAGTGGCAATTTTCTAAAATTTCATGTAGCAAAAAAGGCCATTTCCTCCAATTCATGAAAATTTCACGCTGCAAATATTTCTGGTCTTACAGTACACAGTGTAATATGCCTGCCCAGTGCCGAGGCGCATACTGATACAGCGCTATCCATGCCGTCGATACATGCGCACAGGAGCTGATGCTCGATGGGGTTCATGTTTTTCTGTTTTAGAATATGATTTTAGTCGAACTTTGTCACCGGCTGGTCCGAAAGATACATATAGGTGATGAAATTAATTGCCGTCAAGGAATAGAACTCTCCCTTGTTCAGTATCTGAGAGTTAACTGCAGGTAAAGCAGTATGGAAGGTTGGTGTGAAAGGGTTATATGATGGATTCCAGTTTCCTTAGAGACCCCCAAACAAACTTTGGGCATGGACAGGATATAGCTTAAATCGCGGAATCATGAATTCTTATCAGGAAAATTCATGTGCTCTCGGTAGCTGAGCAGATGCGATCAGTCATCGATTGACCTTTGAGCTTGCCTGCGTCACGTACCGTAGTAGCAGGTTGAGAAAGTGCTGCGCTCGGGCGGCAGCATAGGACATCGGAACACTTGATATTCACGGCAGGGAAACGAAGCCGTTATGTGTCTAAAGTATGGGGAGATTCGTCTTTTCATTTCAGCATCGCTTGGGGGGAAAATGCTTAACAAAAGGTCGAGCCACACTGGTGGTTTATACTCTCTCGGTAAACAACAGAGAATCCGACATTTAGTGAGATTCTTCACAGTGAGTCATGATATCGTGTCAATATTCCAGACCAATTTTGACTAAATATTAGGAGTTCCCTGTTGCATACATTGTATCTTTGTGGCTTAAAAGCACACACCCAGCTTCAATATGTCATGTGGTTTGTGGGCTAGAAAATATGCAGTTTCACAATTTTGTACACTCACACCAAAGAATGAAGGTGAAAATACAAATTTTTAGATGACTCAAATATACAGAGTAAAAAAAACCAACAACATTAAAATCACTAAGAATATATGAAATTTTAGGAATTCAAAATGTCACATGTCCAAGAGGAGCAATATCAATCTGAGTATGCATATGCAAATTAGCTGAAGTAGTCGTGCCCTATCTCCCATTCGCTGCACTTAAATCCTCACAAAATGTCTATTTCCATGTCAATTCAAGATAAAGAAATTGTATACTGTAAAACATGATATTTTCGTGGCATGCAATGTCTACACACTATTTTGACACATCATTAGAAAAATGTTCAACGTTAACATGATTTTATTTTTTACTTTTGTATGACTGAAGTGAAAGCTTTACCACTCCATCTGCTTGATGTCATCATTCTTATCAAAGTCATTTTGGAGTTGAAATAGAATTCTCCTTTGAGAATAATAGGGAGGCTTAGATTTGTGACGCCAACGTTTAAGACGACAATTGCCTTGGCCGTTCTCCTCTCTCCCTACGTTGTGTTACAAAGTAGCTATAGATTATGCGAGGACGCAACCTGTAAAAAGTCAAATGGTGCCCCCATGTGATCGGTGCATCAAATAACTCTTTGCATCATGAATTAAGCAGATGCAAAAATAGCCCAGAATGCTAGTGAAAACTCGGAGGATGCGAGATATAAATGGAAAAGGTTTTTTTCCTCTGAACATCTGCATCCCGAAATGTAAAGCTCCCTATTAGTCCCTACCCCTTTCATGCTTAGCAAATTTCACCTGAGATTTCCCGGGAACTCGAGGATGACACTGCAGCATGAAAGGCATTGTGGGCAAACTCCTGGGTAAAATGCTGGGACACTTTTCAGAAATCGTACCCTGGAACTGTCCCTGGTAAACTTATGGGTGTCACTGTGAATTCTTGGTTGATATTGTAGCAAGAAAGGCACTGCGGGTATGCACCAGATTGCACTTCCCAGTATTTGAATTGTAAAGCTCCCTACCTGGAAAGAGGGGAAAACCCCTTTCACACCATTCCCCCCCCCCCCTCTCCTCGGTCATTTCACTCCTTGCAGTATCCCATTCCAAATTTTCACACAAGGTTGGCAGCCCTGTTTAAAGGAAAAGGGGAGGAATTGGAATCAGTGAACATTAGGGAAGACACACTGTGTATTTGTTTATTTGTTATAAAGTAGGGTTTTTATTTTTTTTTTGGGGGGGGTTCTTGGCTTTAACTTTCTTTCCTTTTTAGACAGTTTAGACGAGTGTGAAAGAGACTACTCCTATGCTCGAGTGAGACACGTGTGAACGCCTCGTGGGGAAGGACTTGCCTGACCGTGGCCAGTTTGATGATGAAAAGTGGCAAATTAGGATCATGTTTCTAAACCCTCCCACTGTAGTAATTGGGGTAAATGGGCAAGGCTAGCTATTACAGGCCATGGTAAGGCTGCTTGAGGTAGATGCCCTCTGTCCCATCCCTGCCAGAACCACTGGCACTTCACATCACCACTTGCCTGATGAATTCCTGTTCGAGTCGGGGGCATTTCTGATACCTTTGAGCGTATAAGTTTTAGGTAATGGGAACAGTGTTACGCTTACAAATCATATGCATGGGTAATATTGCTAAGGCACATCTATATGGGTTTGGGCATTAGACTAGCAAATCCTGTCTAATACAGATGTCACAGATGAACAGATCTTTAATAAAAAGGGCGGGCTGTAAGCCTGATTGTGATTTATGTCACATGTCGAAACAGATGTTTACTATATGTTGATATAAGGGTAGGTTTATACACTTATAAAATTTAACTGCAGTGTCACAGAATTCTGTGGCAGTAGGCCTGTATTGTACTGCTTGTTGCATACTGTTTCATGCAGAAGTATTCTGTTATCACACTGTCGGCTAATCTTACATGTTTTCTTGGTCAAGGCATGACGGCACCCTTTATTAGTGAGGAGCAACCAGCAACCAGTGCTGTATTCATCAGCCAAGTGACACTTTTCTGAAATGGCTATTCTATAAAGAGATCTAGAGGATAATTATAGACGACATGATATGAATTATTACAGGGGTCAACATTAGTGATGGCCTGGTAGCCAGTGGTCTGGCCCAGTGGTCTGGGTCCACTGAAAATTGATGACGTCCACTAAATTTACAAAAGGTTTTGCTTTTGTAGCTGAATGAGCAGCTAAGGTTAAAAATGCATTATTATGTTTCCTTTTATATGAGGCCACTACATTTCTTTATTGGGTCACAAAAAATTTTAAGATCTGAATATTTTAGTGGCCTGAACAGACCACCAGAGAAATAAAAAAGTGTTGAGCCCTGCGTTGTAAATGAACACCAATTTGTACATTTGTGATGCCCTTTAAACAGTAAACCCCACTGATAGTATTCTTAGCTTTCTAGGAATTGTCAAGTGTATTCCTGTGCCTGTACAGTAGTGCTAAGTACTGGTAGTCCTTCATGATCCGCCTGCAGCATATAGCCATTTGGAAGGTCGTAAATTCGCTGCATATGGCTTTATTTCCTCTCTGTGGACGGGAAGAGTGATGGCAGCACGTAATTTAGGATTGGATCCCTGCGCAGCCGGCTTGTTGTGGCGTGTCAGCAACTGCGGCTGCGGCTGCGGCTGCGGCTGCGACTACGGATGCAGCAGGCCTTGATGGCAAAATGTGCAAATGTTTCTTGTCCCCGAATGATCGCCCTATTTTGAGTGACCTATATCCTGTCGGTGATATCCAAAGCCTCAGCAGTTGAGCTGCTGGAAAGGTATAGACCAGGGCCCCATTTCATAAAAAGTTGATACGATAGCAACTCTTGCTGGAAAAGCAGTAGTCATTTATAATAATGACAAGAGTCCAGCTTCCTGATTGGCTGTCGCTATTGGAAGTTGCCATTCCAGCAGGAGTTGCTATCCTAACATCTTTTATGAAATGGGGCCCAGATCCTCGGGTTGGGACATGTTTGCTTGTATCCATATAATTCTCTGTATTGTGTATCTGTGTGTCTGTATGGGTGTGGATATCACAGATACTAATTAAATGCACTATAATATGTTGTATAAATGCACATACAGTGTACACACCTATTTACATACCAACATGAATGTACAAGTGAATGCACAAATTCTATCTGTGGGATTCACACTGATGCAAATTACCATGATACAAATCTCAAGATTTGCATGAGGATCCAAATGGCACAATTTTTTTTTTTTGCCTGTGCAGACATAAAAATCCCGCAAATAACACAATCAGCATTGAGGTCCATCTCCTAAGAAATCTTGCTATTATTTTGGAATTATTGCAACAATTTGAAAAATAGCACAATAATTCACATCGGAGTGAGTTTGTGAATGCTACAGCAAAAAAAAAAAAAAAAAAATCTCAAGATTGTTTGTCCAGTCATTCAGAACACATCACGACAACACACAAACACATGGACAAAGGACACCATTCTGATAGATTTTGGGCACGTGCAGTTTGGTCAACAAATTATTGCGATTGGCAATGAATTGGATATTCTGTCTGAACAGCGCAAAAAATCTTGGTAATTAGATTGCAATCGCTATCCTGCAGTTTTGTCTGTGCGTATGAGACTAGTGTGTGAAATTAAATGAGAATGGTAATTTAACCATGTCAGTGCCAAACATGTTTTTTTTTTTTTCCTGAACGAGGACTAATTTGAGATCTGGAGCTCACCATTAAAAATTGTAATGACTGTGTTTCACTAATTCTCTTCATTTTTACCTTGAAAAGCCAGTATTGGGTTAGTTTTGATAGATCTAGAAGGCTAAGTAGCATATTAGCCTGCCCACTCCTCCCTCTGAATCTCTCTGTTCTTTTTTGAAATGGATCAGACATCAGCTGAATTGCAGTAAAAGCACTAATGAAATGACGCTGCTCATTTACTCAGTCTTTCCAAGAACACATATGTTGTAGGCACAAAGGTGATGAATTTATGTGCAATTTGTTGGTAATGGTGAGGTAGAAATGGATCGGTAAATATCAAACCAGAGTCGGGGTTGAAGCGAGTGAAATATTATGGAGTTTCCTCCAGTGTTGCAGCCCCAAGCTACACACAGTTGTCTCGATATAACAAGTGAGGCATGCTTTTTTAACCATTTCCAAGCTTGGTTCACCAATTAGCATGCAGACTGGAGTGTTTTTGTTTTGTTTTGTGTTTTTTTTTTGGCCAATTAGTGCAGATGTCTGGAAAGTATTACCCCTGTTCAGATGCAAGCCAGTTTATACCAAAACTCGATGAACAAACGATGCATAAAGAATCATCGTATAGCGGATAGACCGTTAAGACACTAATCTTGACCGTTCTGGTAAATGTATACATGTAGATGTGCAGTTTCCCACTGCTCTTGCTGTTATTGTAATGAGTGACAGCTATGGGGTCACCTTTTGTGCGCGCTCCCATTAAGCCCCGCACAGTTATACCGTTCTATGCTTGCCATACGTTCAGATGCTCAATGGACATGATGAAATGCTGATTTGTTATCAAGTTCTAATTCAAAATGATGCTCTGACCGTCATTTTATTATACGTCGTTTCGTTATATGTCATTTCATTAGTCAGCGTTCAGACGTGTAAATTTATCGTATAGCTATACCGTTTTTGCATCGCTACACCGTTCTAGTTTAAATTTTTTGCGTCTGAATACCCTGATAGTCATCGAATAGAGTTAACACCTAATCCCCCGATCCGTTATGTGTCACCATTGTCTTGCTGCTAGACTAAGGGTGCACTTATCTAAAGATTTTCTGAGGCAGAAATATGATAACAAATGCATTTGAGGCATTTTCGGGCAATAGATACTGTAAATGCAACTTCAAATGCATTTACAAATGCCGATTCAAAACGCCATTCAAAGCATGATTTGAAAGGCGTTTGAGACCACAATCGCCTTTCTGCAAGTAGATAATCACAAAGCTTTTTTGAAACATGCTTATATGTCTGAGCTGCCAAGGTTAATTTCCAGTGTACATACATACTGTCAGTTAAAAGAAAAAAAAAAACACGCCCCTCATTTGACCTCTACTTTCCTAGTCGAAGAGTGCAAAGCAGCTCTGTAGTGACATCACTCGAATCACAATTACATGATGTCTAGATGAAAGTGGCACCCTGAGAATGGCGTTTCACACCATGCTTGTAAACGCCATTCGAAATACATTTTGAAACGTGATTCTCTCTCTCTCTCTCTCTCTCTCTCGTTGCAGCCTAACACACATAGCTAAGCCCAAGTAGGCTTGCTAATCTACAACTAGGTCAAGATTGGATGAATAACTTAATGCTGATGAAAAAGATTTCCAAATTTATTAGCCAAGTTGAGTGCCTGGACACATAAACTGTTAATCGAATAAAGAAATTTAACAATTATGTAATTTTTCTTCTCAAGTTTCAAACGTGGAGATGATTGATCTCACCAAGTAATATGAAAAGCATCTTTTACCCATGGCAGAGTAGATTCATTTACATGAATGTATAATATGATTCAAATGTATATTCAATGCGCTGTATGTCTAGCTTTATCATCGGTATTGGCCATCATAGAATTTGTCATCATTTCTCGTAGAAGAAGCTAGTGTGTATGTGGTGGTGGTGGTGGTGGGGGGGGGGGGGAACATGTTACATGTATGTTTGTGTTAATCATTACAATTGTCAGCCAATGTCATCCTAGAAGTCCTTGGTGTGCAGGCGTACCCTATGTACCGATTATCCTTGATGTCAACTCTACAGCCCCCATGTTGTCGTCATCGGTTGTTGAAGGATACACCATTGTACAAAGCAAGTAATTTATCTTCTGTATGTGACTATGTAGTCACACTGTATGTTGTTGTTAGTAGTAACAGGTATCATTTGCCGTATACAATTTTGAATTCCCAATGCAAGCACTTTATGCTACTCGATAGACCAGCTATTGTGTAAAGTCTATGCATTTCTTTATTGTAAAGGCTGTTACTTGACAGCCGGAAAGCTTGTAAGAGGTTGCCTGCCATAGCAACTGATTGTGCATGCAGATGTAGATCCTCAGTTTTGACATTTTTTTTTTTCATCTGCAGAGGTTGCTAGCCTGGTGAATGAGTTGTGTTCATTCATCATACGTATGTACATGTACTTCCTGTCCAATTGTGTAATGCTTGCTAGAGATTAGTTGTGGACTTCATTGGTGTAAAGACTCTGACAAGCCTCAAGTACTCACAGCATGAAAGGAGATGTGACTATGTAATAATTAAAAAGACCATTGTCAGACAGGGTTCAAGCCGGTGCATAGATTGAACGATGCCCTTTCGATACTAATTGCTGGCAATGTCCCCAGAAGTAGCTGTTGAAGTCTATTAATACCTGGAGAGATTCAACCGTGGGTGGGCAATGATATGTAACAAAATTATAGTAAATGATGTGCGACTATGTTACCATAATTTATCATTTTTATGGTAGGACATGTTTTGATATGATATGATAAATGTGATGTGATACCTGCTGTGGTATTGTATGACATTGTATTGATTGTATTGCATTGTAATTGAATTGATATATTAGTAGGATAGGTGTAGCAGTATCCAGTGCCGTTTTGATCAAGGATTAAACAAAAATTTATGCTTACTAGTTTTCTTGATGAATTAACATTTTCCTTGGCAAAAATATGATGTTGCCAGTACAGTGACTGCTGTTGCCAAGCTACAAATGTATGAGGAGTTAGGATGACCAGTTTTTATCTTCATGATTCTGCAAGCTGGCTTATGTTACTACCCACCGTTAACCTGTTAAAGACTAGTCTACAAGTACATTCAGGCTGGTGTCTAGGAAATGCGTGTTGTAGCAAAATCAGCTCGTCCTCAGTGAGTTAAATGTGGTAAGCATTGTTCGGACAAGTTTGCATGTTTTTTCAGTTATTAAAGGACAAGTCCACCTCCATATACATCATATACATATGGATTGAGAGAATGCAGCAATATTAGTAGAACACATCAGTGAAAGTTTGAGGAAAATTGGACAATCCGTTCAAAAGTTACGAATATTTTAAGTATCTGCGCAGTCACTGCTGGAAGAGAAGACTACTACAGTGTATGATGTCACATGCGTACAACTATATAAGGAGAATAAAAAGAGAATTTTACAAAACTTTACTTTTTGAATAAAATGCACATTTCTTTGACTTGCTACTGACGTATGTTAAGGGTAATATTATTCCCCCTGCCTTCTGAAAGAGAGAAGTCGAGTGTTCTTTTGTTATGCGAGAAAAATGGAAATATGTTGAATTTTCTTTATTCTTTCTTTATATCATTGTACTCATGTAACATCACAAGCTATAGTAGTCTTTTCGTCCAGCCGTGACTGAGCAGAAACTTCAAAAATTCATAACTTTTTAACGGATTGTCCGACTTTGCTCAAACTCTCACTGATGTGTTCTACTAATATTGCTGCATTTACTCAACCCACATGTCTATGAAGGTGAACTTGTCCTTTAAGTATGACTCAGCTGAAATACAAATTGTACATCTAGCCATTATTTGGAGCCAAGCAAGTCTGCAGCTATCTTTCTACTCATTTCTTTCTCATTTTAGTTTTACTCATCAGAACCAAAAATAAACATTTGTAGCAATCTTTTGAAAGGATAAGAAATGTCCCACTATTTTTGTTTGACAGGATGCAGCATAATTCCAATTATGGTTATGATTTTGATTTTGGACATTGATGTGGAATCCATTGTAAAAAAAAAAACGGAAAAAAACAGAAAAACAATGTGAAGGCAGGTCTAGATTTGAAAGTTGAGCACTGTACTATATATATGACAGAACCACAAATTGAAATGTATGCAGGCTGTCCCTGGTTTTAACCCTACCCTGAGAAGTGGGACACTGCACTGTGCATGGGTCCAGCATGATAGTCGAGTAGTCAATGCTCCATGTTTGTGTGCGGAGGGAGGGGCTGCGTAATGCGGACATTCGAGGGTTCGCCGCCAGCTTCTCTGGAAACAGGATGGCTGCCTGTCACATGAAATCAGTCCCAGGGATGCACCGATGTAAACGCTCCGTCGAGATTATTGACCAGATATATTGATTTTCATCAGATTCTCATTTCAGCGTCTGCCTGTGAGTCTCTACAGTGACCTCACCTCATGTAACATACAAATTATGAAACAGACTGTGTACGCCGTGTATTTTGCTGGCATAATATTTCGCATATCATGACTAGAAAGATGATTATTGCAAGGAAGTCAGCTTCACATTTGAGAACCACAGCGCAGGAATGAGAAATGTGTGTTATCCCTTTTTAGGAGGACGATATACATTGTACGTTGTATTTTGACACTAGAGGCAAAATTTTGCAATTGTTGATTTCTCACTGTATATTAATCAACACATAAAATTTGCAGAAATTTAAAGACTGAAATATATAGCACATAAAATGCATTTCTTGGTAATTTTGTAATTTTGAGACTTTCACTCTCACATTCAGAATGCACAGGAATGAGAAATGAAACTTGTCGAAGTTCACTTGAATGTAGTGTTAATGTACTGTACAAGTTGAAAATTTGCCTTTGAGTCATTTTTTTGTTTGTTTTTGCATTCTTGAGTAAAATGAATTTTTATTTGTCTGTTGCATGATGTAAAGTCGTGTAAATAAAAGACTGGACAAAGAATCCATTTGTTTTTTTAATCATTTTGGTATCATACAAAGCAAATGGCAAAGAAGTTTTTCGTGTTCGGATACCATGAAATATTTCACATTTACAGTATTCATTATATGCAAAATAGGTAAGGAACTAAGTAGCTAAGAATAGTTTTTGTTTGTCTTTTGTTTTTTCTTGCGACTGAGTTCCCTTCGAACAGTTTCACTGGTAGTGAGAAATTCTGTAAATTTCTGTGCCGGTACGCTGCTCTGCATAGCAAGTGTGCTACAAATAGACCTCGTCTTTATTCAAAACTTCAATTTTGTGTGATAACAGGCGTATTCTAATCCCCAGGGTGGTGTAATGCTATCGTATGATCTGGAGCAAGAAAAACAAGCAGAAAAGAGCCAAGACAATATCAAAAGGGATCTGTGTAACATGCTTAAATCATGCATCATCGATCACAGGTCCCGTGGCTCAGTAACATTTTAGTGACACGAGGAAGCGAGAATATGTATGAGTTGAGTCATTATTGTACAGCAACATTTTGTGATATATTTTGTGTATGTTTTAAAGCATCTTCGTATTAAGTTCAGATCACATGTTTTAATTGACAGGAGTATGCTGTTTGATTTTGAATACCATAAAATCAAAATAAGTATGGAAAATTTGCAATTTGTAATTTGCTATCCCAATGCACACTCTCTGGGTTTCATTCCAGTGCCACAAACTTATCATTTCTTTTCAAACCAATGCGAGATGACAGATATTTTTTGTCGTACTGAAATCATATGTAATGAACTTATTTTTGTAACAGACAACAAATGTAACAATTCCAACTTCTCTCTATCTACAATTAAAAAAAATTGATGTATGTCATTGCGCCATTACAAAAAGTCTACACGCGAGCGGTGACAAACAGATAATGAGCTACGACGTAGATCCGTCATTTGCATACCACCTATCACAGTGCGTTGAGCGTTAAAGAATAATACATATTCATGATGCAATCACGCGCCGCAAATGCTACGTTGAGCTAATGTATTAATGAAATCTAAATAGTGATAAAGACGCGCGCACCTATTGTCACGTCACGAATTTCCATACGCGCTACGTCATGATCACGCGTTGACCCGATGCGACCTCGTTAGGCCAATGACATTTAGCCAATCAGCGTAGCGTATTCAAGTGAGAAGCATGCAGGGACGCGCCATTGCTTTAGTGTATGAACATATTGGTGGGTTACTCACTCGGGGCCAAACTGGCATGGTTTATGAATATTGAAAAGGTACCGATGGCGAAGTTTCATGAAATTCCTCCAAACTCAGTATTTATAAATACACGTGAGTATTTGCTGCAGCTCACTATGCAGGTGCATTATACAAAAACAAGAGGTATGGCAGTAAAATAACCATTCCAAAATGTCCTTCAGGCTCACAGTTGGCACACCGCGCCGTCAATGTAAAATTGCGTGTTGTCGTAGAGCTGATTGTGTTTGAGTGAGAAATGACACCTGATTTTCAACTCGAAAGGTACCGATGTAAAATTTTCACAAAACTCTACAAATGAGGTATGTAGAGCGAGTTTGAAATCTAGATTTTCATAAAAACCAGGTGCATTTAAGCAAAAAGACATATTCTGGGAGTTGTGAGTTCGTAAAGTCAAGAGTCTGTGTAAATGTCCTATACCTGATTGTGCACTCTGCGCGGTGCATTTAAAAATGCTCGTTTCCTATGGAGGATGTCACCGCACTTTTTGTAATGCACAACCAAGTTGTAGTCACAATCTTCATTTCATTGTTACTCGATACTCTCTCTCAATGACGTGGTAGCGTGGGGATTAATAGGTGGCATGATTCATTCGCTGCCCACCAGGGTACATTCAAAAACCATGAATATAGCACCAGTCAGCGAATACTGCGCATCGAAGTGTATGTTCATCCGTAATGGTCGACTCCAGTCGAGATTCTTCGGCTGTGTGTACTTACAAAGAGATGAGTGATAAAGCTGTATGCAGTTTGTTATATGGGTATTCTCGAATATACATTGTATCTGAGCCGGACCAGCCTTCCCACTCTATGCTATCCCCACGTGCTACCGGGTCTTTAACTTTTCCAGTCAGCACAGCAAAGTTACCCTTCCACAAATATCTCAGTGACTAATCATGCTTTGCTATCACAACAGTCAGACAGAGGGCGTGTTTGTCGCCAACGACTTTACCCCCTCCCCTGTGCTATACCCCCATCCTACAGTTGTACCTTCCTCCTCCCCCCTCCCCACACCATGATGCGGCAATCTTGTGAACGTTTGCTCCAGTTGCAGCGGCAGGTTCTGATGATGTCTATCTTTGATTTCTTCCTGTTGTCACCCTAGATTGACCTGGAACCAGCAGGGAAGGTGCACGTTGTCATCGAACTGCAGGGATCCTCAGAAGGTGAGACTCGAGCTGTTAACATATTCTTGGGGTGGGATGGGGTGGGAGGGGGCGGGGTGGCAGAAATGAAAGGAGTGATGGTATTAGGGTGGGGAGGAAAAAGATACAGGGTTGTAGATGTATTAATACTGAAGATGTTTTCTCTGCAGTATAGACCATTCCGACCTGGCACCAAAGTCTGCCATTACCGCGGTGTCCCATGCGTGCATGCATATGTATGCAAATCTACATGATGCATCATGTCTTCAGCATACACATATGGACACCACAGTAATGGAGCATTTTCTGCCAGGTCCGATTGGTCTGTAGGGTAAGCAGTCTTTATTCTTTTCATTATCTGACAGCTGATTTGTCATTCGAATGTATGATTTTGGATGACTGTACAGGGTGTCTCTAAAAAAAGTAAACCCAACTTCAACGGCATATTTTCAGAAAACTATAAAATATTTGCACATTATTTTTTCATGGTTAGATAGTCCAATAAGTCCTCTATCCAATGATACCACGTAGGTTATGTAACTCTCATGCATGACTGAGCATGATTCAACTTAGTGAATGGGTGTGAAATCATCACTGTGGCAAGTTCCGTGATCAGCATACTTTCTCACATTGTACCAGATGGCTCTTTTTGTTGGAGGCTGCCTGTCGGGGAACTGCACTCGAAAAGCCTCTTGAACTTCCACGAAACTTCTTGTTTCCTGGTATCGAGTTACCAGGAATACTCTCTGCTCAACTGTACCATGTTTGGAAAGCATGTGAAGTGTTAATGTGTCAGGAGCAACCTTTGCTGAAGTTGTTATGTAATCATAGGCCTAACATGTGACAAAAATTTAACTTCAAATATGCCCTGAATGCATGACAATAGCAAGAAATAACTTGCCACAGTGATGATTTCACACCCATTCACTAAGTTAAATCATGCTCAGTCATGCGTGAGAATTACATAACCTACGTGGTATCATTGGATAGATGACTTATTAAACTATCTAACCATGAAAAAATAATGTGCAAATATTTTATAGTTTTCTGAAAATTTGCTGTTGAGGTTGGGTTTACTTTTTTTTAGAGACACACTGTATTATTGTGATATAATCATGTGGTGAATTAGTAAAGATGGTATCTTCATGTTCACAGGTTGATTACAGTAGTGTGGTTGTTAATTGACAAATTGATTTATCAAGTTATTGAATAATTGATCTGTCTGTTTGATCAATAGGGAAATTGATTGATTGCCAGTGATATGAACAGTTGATCAATCCTTGACTAACTTGATGGACTAGTAGACTGACTGACTGATTTGATTGGTTGATTGATTGATTGATTGATTGATTGATTGATTGATTGATTGATTGGTAGATTTACATGGTAGACGAGTGACCAAATGAGTGAATGGATAGTGCTAATGAATTTTGACTGGTTGGTCTGCAGGTTGCTTGATTGGTGTATTGATATAAAAGTAATGCAGTACATTGTA
Organism: Diadema antillarum; assembly: GCF_040938485.1. Lineage (NCBI taxonomy): Eukaryota > Metazoa > Echinodermata > Echinoidea > Diadematoida > Diadematidae > Diadema > Diadema antillarum. Next base: position 416,423 of record NW_027272280.1, on the reverse strand, counting down.
TGGATGGATGCATAGAAGGATTTGCTGAGGTCTGATGTCAACAATTCATCAACCTATCAAATCTCTTGACAAGTTTGGCTCAGGATGTCCATGATCTCCATGGTGCAAGGTTCGTGTATCATAAGTTGTACATAGAGAGAAGGGGTGTAGAAAGTAAAAGAGTATACATTGTATGCAAGGCAGCTAAAATGAAATTCAGTGCATGAATAACCTGTTGCTGGTTAGTGGCTGGTTGGTATGTTGGTTGGTTGGTTGGTTGGTTGGTTGGTTGGTTGGTTGGTTGGTTGGTTGGTTGGTTGGTTGGTTGGTTGGTTGGTTGGTTGGTTGGTTGGTTGGTTGGTTGGTTGGTTGATTGGTTGATTGGTTGATTGATTGATTGATTGATTGATTGATTGATTGATTGATTGATTGATTGATTGATTGATTGATTGATTGATTGATTGATTGATTGATTGATTGATTGATTGATTGATTGATTGATTGATTGATTAATTAATTATTGAAAACTAATTGGATGATTGCTCGCATGGCCATTGGCTTGCAGATGACATTGATTAAGGTCTCACTAATCAACAAGGTTTTTGTCTTTTGTTTTAATCAATAGGTTAATAGACTGATCAATTACTTTAGGGCTCTTCTATTGATTGATTGATTATTTGTAATTGCTCAATTGGTATATTGATTGATTGCTCTAGGGCCAACTGATCAATGAATTTGTCTTTTTTTTAACAGTATTTGCTGATTATTTGATTGTTGGGCTTCTTGATGAATTTATTATTTGATTTAAAATCTATCGATTGATCATTGATTCACTAATCTATTGTTTGATGATTGATTGAATGATTGACTTGTCAATTCATATTCTACATCCATTCACTTGATGATTTACTCACCAAATGTGTGAGGAGTTCTTGGTTGAGTGATCAGTTGATTGGTACTAGATGCTGATAAATTGATTGATTGTTTGATGAAAATTGGTTTGGAAATGGCTGAGATATTCAAAACAGAGTATTCTGAATAAAAGTTGGGTAATTGATCAATTTTATTGTAAGTCAATAGCTCTACCATTGTTGAATCTCTCACCAGTGTTGTTGTTGTTTTGTATTTTTTCTCAACTATCAGTGATATCTTTGACACATGAGACGGGGATGATTGAAAGGTTTTTGAAAGAAAGCGGGGATGGTGGCGTTATTGCAGGAAGAACACACGGGGCAGCTTAGGTGTAATCTGGTGTGTATGATATGTTTACATGCTTCTGAGACATCACCATCACTCCTGGAAGTATCCCGGGGGATTGGGATCGATTTTGGCGGCGGATTTGGCCGGGTGATCCGAATGCGCGGACGAAAATGGATGGTGTTACGGGCGGGATGGACGAGATGACTGGGAGATAGATAGATGGACGTGGAAGGGGTCAGACTGGCTGGGATCAAAGGCTGTGGGTGTAAGTGCATCTGTGGATGGATGGAATTTAGTGTTGATGGATGGCCTGATGAATAGATAGGTGTCAACTGTTCAAAGTGGTGGTACAGGATGGGGGGGGGGGGGTGAGGTGGGGGCAGGGGAATGGATGGGGAAGGGAATGGAGAAGAAGAGAATGATCAAGCCCTTCTCTCCTTGATGGAAATCTATAAATGATTGAGTACATATGTTGATATTATGTATTTACAAATGATGCAATGTTTTGTCCCTGATTTTAAACAATTACAACTTGCAGAAAATGCACATGCATAGTGACCAAATCAGCTACTGGTAATCGAGTGTTTATAGGCCTATACAATATATACCTCAGCCATTGCTATGTTAAAAACAATTAAGGAAATCTATCATTTAGGCTTCCTCCAATTAAGTACAGCGTAGTTAACATTATTTTTTTTTTGTAATGAAATTTGAATATATGTTTATGTTGATATAAAAGGCTAGGATTAGAGCATGTGGAGAAAGAAGAGTTCAGTCATATGTAATGACTATAGGCTGTCTTTCAGACTTTGGGCTGTTTTTCTCATTTTTGTACCTATTTGCTGCAATAATGATGCTTGCATTATCTCAGGGAAAGTCATTCTCTCTCCCTTTCTCTCTCCCTCTATGATTGAAACACTGATGTAGGAGTAGTGTCAACACATGACTGATGTAAGTTTTTGTTGGATAGGTTTAAAGGTGAAGGAAATGCCACCCATAGACTTTATTGAAAGCTGAAACGAAGGCTAAGTTGAAATCTTTTGGTGGAGACCAGTGAGAAGAACCTCCTCTAAGTGGGAAGGTCATGTGTGACTTTGAATGATTACTTACCTCTTACAGTGGTTTGTACAGTCTAAATTTGTATGTATCGATTTGATGGAAGTACACCCTTTTGCCTTGAAAAATTGGAGAGCATGGTCATCGATCAAACCAGCCATGGACTATGGAGTTCCAAATGTCAAGAGACATGAAAACATTCATTGTCAGTGAAATGGGACCTGTGTGGTATAGTGGTTACGGCTCTGGACTCTAAACTTCCCAAGTCCAAATCCTACCCTGTGCGTACATCCTTGGACAAGAAACTTTTCATGCATAATGTCTTGAGCAATCCTGTGTAATTATGGGTACCTGTTAATGGCAGGATAATGAAGATGTGTGCTTTTAGAGTGCTTTGCTGTTGCATATTTTTTTTTTTTTTTTTTTGGGGGGGGGGGGGGGTTTCATACTTTTACCCTATGGACTTGATGATGGATATATAATGAACAAGCAAACAAACACTATTCACTTGTTGCCAATTTAAGCAGCGAGATATGATACACTTGGATTGGAATTAAGAACTAATGTAACCTTTAAACCCTATGGTACTGTACATCTGATGATGTACACATTCATTAATATGATTTGCAGATCTATAAGTTGCAGACAACATTTGGAAGCCCTCTGTGTATTTCAATACATTTTTTCCCACCTATTTTATGGCATATGTTTGGCATCAGAGCTGTTCATGTCAGCTCGCCCTGTTCAAACTTCCTCTCAGTCTTGCTCAACAGTATCCTGGTGGCAAATTTTTTATGTCAACCATAAAATTTTGGAGAGGTTTCGCAATTAGCCTTGTCCTTTGCAGTTGGGTAGAGTGAATTGTATTGTGAAATATTAATGGACCTCCCATCAGGATGATGACTGTTTTTAGCAATAACGTTGTTGTTATTATCATGAAGTATACAGTATTGTTATTGTTATTGTCATTACCATCAATCAGCAGTATCATCATTGTTCTTATTTGTTGCATTAATTAGCTCTATATTATTTGTTGCTATCGTCATGCAAGTATAAGGCATTCTGCCTAGTAGCTGTATTATAGCATTCACAAAGTACAGGGATAATGTGACATGTGCAATAGCATAACCGAGATGTGTTGTCAACATTATTTGAAATCAGTCAGGTGACTTTGTAGATCCGGAATTAAAGTAGAAATTTTAGCGGACATTGGGAAGTGATGTTCCTGAGCTGCCATTTTCCAGAAAGGTGCTTTACAACAAGTTTCATGGTTTGATAAGAGCTACCCAGTCCCGCCTTTGGTATCTCCTCCAACCTGGCCAAAGAAAAAAGAACAAAAAAAAAACAAACAAAAAAAGAATTATTGTTTTTTCCACACACTGAGTCACAGCAGTACAAGAATTATTTTCCCCAAACACTTTTGTATCTGAAGGCATAAGATTTAGAGGTAGGTTGTGTTTGCTTGCTAGTAAAAACCTACTCCAAAGGTAAGAGACAGACTCCCCAGTTCTAACAGCTCATGTTCTTGGAGACTTCATACTGTAAATACATCTTGTATGTAGTCATGTTTCATGTGATGTGTTCCTTGTCATGTGTGGAGTTTCAAGCTGTTCACCTCTTCATTTGGTGTTTAAGAGGTTTAAACCAGTCAATTGGATGACTCTTCCTGACCACAATTGGCCAAATTTGATAAGAGAAATACATTTTGGGGAGAAAAGTGATTCGGGGGTGCTCTCAGACTTAAAAAAACCCAACAATTTGATTAGCCTAATATGTGTTTGTAGACACGTTTACAAACAAATTCATCAGCAGGTCTGAAACCGCTGTTCATCTCATGACGACGAAGAGGAGTAGGAGGGAGGCAGAGAGGGAGGAAGCAGCTATGTTGTGTTGCCTTCTTCTCTGAGCACACATTAATCTCTGCTCTGGATGGTCTCGCTGAGAGCTAAACACTCCATACTGCCAACTCTGTCTTCACCAATGTTTTAGCTTGCAGTTCCCCCCCCCCCCCCCCCCCCCCCCCCCGGAATTTCTACATATATTTTTATGTATGTATTCTAGTTGAGAAGAGGAATCAACAGTATGTCTAAACTCTTGAGATATCTAGTACCGTAGGCTTTATGTATCCTCCAGAGTTACAAATTGGTCCTCCCGTGATTTGCAGTTTATGCGGTGTCAGAATTCAAGTGTGAAGATGTTTTGGTTTAGATTCTTTTTCATGGGTTGTGACTTTGCAAAGTGAAGCTACAAGCCTGAAGTGCATTAGAGTTTAACTTAAATGCTATATATATATATATATATATATATAATATATATATATATATATATATATATATATATTTTTTTTTTTTTTATGAGTGCACTCTTGGGTGTCTCTTAAAGTAGTGTTCAGAACTTATGTATAAATCAATTCATTACAAGATTTTATTTGTGAGTGATAATAATGTATAAAGCATCTTTTTTTTTTTAATGCCAAAATGTGGGTATAGTATAACCTATATCTGATGCTGTCATGACTAAAAGCAAGACCAACATATTTCATAGCATCGGGAATTTGTTGTCAGGAGGCCTGAAATCGTTAATTCAGGCCATGTAAGTAAAAAGAGAGAGGTGATGCTTTGCTCAAAATCACATGATAAGAGGCATGTGATAATTTGAATGCTAGCACTTCAAGGGCTCAAGTGCTTTCATGTTATTCACTGTACATGCATTTATGAAATAAGCCAGTTCGTAATTAGCTCATGGGCACGTTGGTACAAATGACCTTTCGTTTTTCTCAGTTGGTTAGGCACTTTAATCGTTTTCAAAGAGACATTATTCGTACCGGGAAGCTTACCAGTCGTAACAATTCATGGAATTCGTGTTCAAATAATAAATGAACTTGCATAGACCAGGTGACCAAGATGGTCCGTCAATCGACCATTGGGGAAGCATCCATTTAATTGTTTTACTTTGAATGCATTAAAAAACTGTTTTATTCATATTGCCAAATACCAGGTTTGCTGTCAGGTGGATGTACTGGCAAGCAACATTTACAAGGATGACATGAATAATCATTATATGACAGATGCTTATCTCAGTGAATTTAAAAACCAACGTGCCTCTTGGTACAAATGACCTTTTTCTGCTCATGCGCAAAGTGGAACTACGAACTGGCTTATTTTGTGACAGAATATCTTTTTTTTTTCTGCAGTAGTGTGTCCTTTAACACTACCATGAGCAATTATATCTTCATTAACAGGAAATTGCCTAAGATCCCCATGGAAAAATTTAGAGAACATTTTTTTTTCTCTTTTGGTTGCTGCATAGTCCAGAAGGTTTTCATGGTACAATTTGATAAGTGCCCTGTAGGAGCTAATCTTTTCTTGTTCAAAAAGAGATTTTATTTGAGGAAATGGTTAGAAGAGGGGCTGACATTATTCACTCAGCTGTAGGGAAGGCCTTCATTTTGATTGGCTTAGATCCCATCCATAGCCTTGGTTCCAGTCGTCCACTGGATGCTCTTCATCGACTCTGGGGACAATGAACCATCATTCAGGAGGGCATCCCCTGATGTCGATCACGGGGCAGAAAGGATAAGGGAAAAAAATGTCTTGATGGCATTGAGAAGAGGCTAAGGCAGAGGTGGCTACATGTGTGAGTGACCTACTTCATCAGCCAGGCCAAGCGGCCGACTTCCCTTTCCTTATGCACAGCTCATGCGGGCATGACTCTACAAAGCAAACACCAACACTGCCATCTACTGTAGTTTTAGAGGTATGTGATTATGTTGGTCAGTCACAAGCCCCCCCCCCCCCCCCCCGCCCCCCTTCTTGTCCTGTGATTGCAAGGGATGGCTATAAAGGAATATATAAGAATGAGATGACAGTTAATATGTGTGATGGATGTGCCATTATATATATACTGTGTGCATGGTATGTATGATTTTAATTTAATTCAAATGTGCACACGTCTATCTGTCTCTTCAATTTCTCTCTATCAAGTGATACTGTGATGAAGCCTTTGGTGCTTGTAGAAATCTCTTTGTCAATGTAGTGAATTACTAGCTCCTTGACTACTGATGATGCCATTGGGTTAAACAAAAAATGTAGAAGTTTGAATATTTTAATATGGGTGAAAGTGGTCAACACAGTATACTCAAGCTATTCCTGCAATACCAGGCACACTTTTTTGTTGTTTTAGAAAGTGCAACATGAATTCTTAAAGAGGCAAATATATGAAAAATATGATACGTATCATATATAGTTGAAAGTACATTCTTTCATCTGTAAATTCTACCATTCAAGTTTGTTGTATCCATGATACTTTGTGCCTGATACTTTGTCAACATGCAACCAGCACAGAGGGTAGTTCACATTTGCTTGATTTTTTGTTGTTGTGGGGGATGGGGGGGGGGGGTATCTTAAACAAAATGTGACTCATATTCAGCTTCCCAGGGGAACTCCAGATTTCCTTGCCAATGAGACCTTCAGGAAATACACAGAATAGGTGATTAGTTACTGATTTATAGGTCTTGCAACGCTTTGTTTTTACTGACAGAACTATGTACGGTGCATATAACTACTTACTGCACTTTGGGAGCCATGTTGAAATCATGCTCACTCAAGATAATTAATGGTAACTTCTGATTGTTTTTCTGTCGAGGCAAATTCATTCACATAAATAGGAATGCTACTGTATCATTTCAAACAGTCTTAACCCCTTTTAGGATGAGCTGAGTTTGCTGTAACATGCATTTCCATTAGGCACCTGCTCAAGTATATTCGAGACTAGTCTTCAATGTGTTAAGCATGTCAAGTTGCTCCTGTATTATAGCTCCATTTTGAATCTTTCATGACCCCCCCCCCCCCCCTTACGCATTTTATGTTCCACTATCTGCTGCCGTTTCTTCTGGAACTCTTATACCCCTTACCCCCTCCTTGACGAGCCGTCGCCGTCCCCTGTGAACCTCGGGTGCGGCAGTGCCCGGGGGAGACACATTTGTTAAATACTGCAATCTCGAAATTCGGAGTGACAATGAATGTTACCGCCACGGTCTGCCCGCCAATTACGCGGATTAGCCGCAGCTTTGTTGCCATGGCCGCATAACCAACGATTTGCTCAAGTTCGGTGGGGGCTATATTTAGTTTGCCCACATTGGATCTGGGGACAGGTGCATCTGATTTATGTAGGCCTTTCTCTCTTCCTTTCTCTCTCTCTCTCTGTCTGTTTCTCTCTTTTTCTTTTCTTCTCTCTCTTTCTTTCTTTCTCTCTCTCTTTTGTAATAAGTTTACACCACTTCCCTCTGAGGCAGGGAAGTGTGTCCCTCACACGGCCCTAGAATGAGCCATTCTCGTTCCCTGGATCTTTGGGAGTTAGAATGTGCATTACAAAGCAAATTGTGCTCTTAAAACTACCCTTTCCTTTCTGTCCCCCCCCCCCCCCCCCCCCCTCTCATTCTCTCTTTTTAGTTCAACTCAATATACGTGAAGTCCTCATTATCCTGTGGATCAATTCTTTCAGTTACTCTAAAGAGAAATTTTCTTGTGGCATGAAACTAGCCCGAAAATATAAGTGTCTGAAATTTTTGCTTTTCTGTCTTATGTCATGTTATGTCGTTAATCTAAAGGTATAGGCACATTGTAGGGGTATGACTGTATCCGAGAAAAAAAACCAAAAAAACAACAACACATGGGCGGATCCAGGAATTCCGCGAAGGGAGGGCACCTTTACAAAAATTAAAGGGGGGCACGTGCTCCCCCATTTTTTCCTTTTTATTTCTTTTGTGTTAACAAAAATTATAAGGGTGGCGTGTGCCCAGTGCACCCCCGCCGGGACCTGCCACTGGCACAAAATTTACCTTACCTGGCTGAGCACGAAAAAACTTCATTGAAAAATATGTTTGAGCATTTTGCCATGTTGGTCATGATGCTAATGCTGAGTATAGAGATCACATCTCAATGATGCTCATGCTGAATATAATTCCACATATAGTTCAAGTCAACTTTTAAACATTTGATATCAGACAAACAGAATAATAGGAATTTCAAGTTTTATCACAGTCAGACATAAGATAATGTAGCTGCAGAATTTTAGATTTTGTGTTTTCATCCCATTCATATCTCACAACTTTCCAAGCAGTTTTTACTAAAATATCTAAATATTATGGTTTTGATATCTATGATTGAGCAACGCTGCGACCTCTTTTCCCCTTTATCATGATCATTGGAAGGTTATTTCAAGACCACAATGATAAATCCTGTTCTCTCATATTTCATGCCAAAAAGAACAACAAACAAATAAAGAAAATAATTTATTGAGGGTTTGGTGTGCAGTCCAATGACACATCTGAGTGATGACCCCTGCAACTTTGGGTATGTGGTTGCATCTGATATTAATGAGCAATTTGTGAAAACATGGGAAACTTTGAAATTCCTCAAACTTTCCAGTTTATGATGCAACCTCTTCCATTCCATTTGCCTGATTTTGCTCAAATTCATGAAAGCCAGCAGGAAATTAAAGGATGTGGAAAAATGTACTTTAATGATAGAAATAGCAAATGAGAAGGGTGATGATGTGCCTACGTATCATACAACAACTGACGGAAGCAGGGTCTCATAAAGTATCCATTAATTTAGGTCACCAAAACTCTTCTTAAATGCTTCATTGACAAGACCACAGCACGTCTTGTCTTGGTGCTGCAAGCTGTATTGTATCTTTGTCATCCATGGATGGATGTAAAGATGTTTGGGTATGTGGTTATACGGTATTTCCTGCAGGTAATATTATATTTCCAAACAAAGACATTAAAAAAAAAGAAATGGGAAGGTCAAATTGCTTCCTATTTTGAAAGGTGAGAAGTGGACATCCTACCAGAATTTTTTTTTTGCCAGTATTTTCTCGCGGCTATCACCTCGAGCAGCTTTGAAAGACAAGGGATACATGTCATCTTCCAAACATTGTGAAATGATTGTTTATTAAACATACAACAACCACAAAAATCATTTGAGGTAATGGTCTATGGATTTGTTGTTGTTGTTGTTTATTATAAGTAATTATGTAATCCTCTGTGTATGATCGCTAGCTCTGCAGGTACTTTGTGAAATGTTCGTTTCATAAAGGAGCGTGAAAAATTGGTTCTGTGGTGAAATAATATACCCTGTACTACAAGGACAATATTACATCACCTGTTGGTATGATTAATTTTGAAAAAACATGATTTTTTAATATTTTTCTATGAACAAATTCCAGATGAGATGCAAATCCCCCCTCCCCTTGTTTCCAGTCTGATACTGTGATGAAATATATACTTCCCCACCCCCAGGCCCCATTGATGGTTTCAAATGGGTTTATATCCCATTAACAAACCATCAGTTGCGTATCAGTAATACCCATTTGGCTAATTAACAAATTGAATCCCTCAGACCGTACAATGATGCCATTTGAATTGCCAGAAATGTGTCGAGTAGATGCTGTATAATGTATCACAATCTTGATAGTCGGCATATACTTTATGATGATGATGATGATGATGATGATGATGATGATGATGATGATAACAACAATAACAATAATGGTAATAATAATATTAATATTAATAATGAAAAGAATAATAGTAATAATAATAATAATAATAAGGTCTTCTTTATCGTGGGTAGCCTCTTCAGTGTTGCCACTGTTCTACCAGAGGGTCTTGCCATTACAATTTCCTTAGCGTTGCCAGGTACCCATTTGGACACTTGGGTCGAGAGGGACATTGTGTGTAAAAACATTTTGTCCAAGAACATCAGCACTGGGCAGGAATCGAACTCAGGTCCTCCGATTGGGAATCGGGAGTCTTATCCACTATGCCACATCGCCCCCATGATTTAATCTTTGTGATTGAAACTGCATTTTGTGGCACGCAAGTCACAAAAAAGACATTTGAAAATAGACTGATAGTCTTCAGGAAGGTCCAAGGTTATGATTTATTTGCACAGCAATCAGGAGCATGTTTCTCCCCCATGAAAGTTTATATTACCTCCACCTCATGAATGACATAATACTAGTATACACTCAAGACGTGTAGAATTAGTCCATTTTACGTACACAGAATGTGGAATGATTACATGGTGCAGTCAAACACGGCGTCATGCAACCTTTCTCGACAAACGTCAGAAAAAAGCATTTGTTTCCCATCCCCCATTTCTTTAATGAGTAATAATAGGGAGCTTTAGATTTTGACGCGCGGACGTTTGAGACGACGAGTGCGCTGGACGTTCTCCTCTCCCTGCGTCGTGTGGAAAAATAGCTTTAGATTATGCTGGGACGCAACATATAAAAAATACAATCGCGCCCCCATAAGATCAGTGCATGAAGTAGTTCTGTGCGTTGCAAACTGTGCGGACATAAAAATAGCCCAGTATGCGTAGTGAAAAACTCAGGCGACGCAAGCAAAAAATAGATTGACTTTACGCGTGCTACTGCACACGCTCAGAACATGTTTTTTTCCTTTGAACGTCCATGCGTCTAAAATCTAAAGCTCCCTAATACCTGAACAGAACTTACATCAGATCTTAAACTGATATTCCATATTGATAATGACTGTTTGTGAGAGACAGTTTTACTGTATAACATTGACTCAGTAGCCTTAAAACCATGTCCACTCGTGAATATGTTTTTCCCAGCTTATGTTGCATGCCCACATTTGTTTATATATCCATCAATTTGCAAAGTCTCCTTATTGGTGAAGCGCTCTTCAGGATTGTTTGTTCACAACTTTGTTTACCAGGGTATTCAAAATTCTTGTGTTTACACACGTATGTAAACACATTCAATAGAGTCACACAAGTATCGGCAGTTTCATTTATTTGTATTGAAACTTGTTATCCCATGCGAGCAGAGTTTCCAATATTTAGTTTGTGGTTCTGTATATTTTCTGTTGTCGTACTCGATTCCAATTGGAAATAAATTGTGGTTGATGATGATTGTTTTCTTGATAGCCAACCGTGGCAAACAAAATTCTTGAGGTTTTGAGACAATCCTGCACCAACATACGCAATCCCAACCAGCGTGACCTTGTTTACACTGGATATGAAGTGAATATTGACTAAATCTATCCATTATGATTAGTCAAATGGCTCTCAACGAGAGATGACCACAAGAATAATGCAATATTCAGGGCATAATTTGTGGAGTCATCTTCAGCACACAGTAATTCGCGTTGAGTGGGCTAGTATGGACTACTGTTCTTTTATGATACAGCCATTCTCATAGGCTGGAGCAGTTTTTCATGACTAAAAATGATAGCCTGCTTTCTCATCACCTCCCTCATGCTCTTTCTGTCACACATACAAAGTACAACATTCTCCTTCTCTGTCACACAGTGGGTGTTTTCAAGTTCATACGTGCTAGTGCTTATGCTATCTCCCAAACAACTGCCTCAAATCGAGCTCCAACACCGTCGTTCAGATTAATGCAACAATACCGATCATAATTATCGATTCCCAACACTAGGTGTAGGTATCACACCCCCACAATGTCCGTGGGAATTGCACGACGAAAAAATGATGCCGTGTGATTACAGTCAAATATTGAAAGATGTAGCCATGACTGCTTAGATGTAGACACATAATGAGGAAGACAGATTAAAATGCCACAAATTTCATCCCTTCCCTAAAACACAATTATCTTAATTTTGTTCCCAGGCTCAGATTTGCGTTGCCATGTCTAGAGTGTTTTAATGTGTACGTTACGAGGGCGACCATTGCATTACACGTAAAACATGCATCTATTACACACAAATCTGCCTCTCATATATACTTGTGGGTTCATTTGTGACAGTCTGTATCACATTGTGCTCAACACAGCCTGCAGTTTGTTTTTTTGTCTGTTCCAGGAGGGATTTGGTATGGATACTGTGTACTGACAATTGTTCCTGGTTGTTTTTACGATGAAACCCAGGGGAAGTGACTGGCACAATATGCATTTCCTGTATGGGGAAGCTGTCCAGTGTTGCTGTGTAATGTCAAAACCAGCCAGCGCTGGTGTTACGAGTTCCATATTGCTTCATCAAATGTGCCCTGGCAGAACCGGATATAAGACTATAGTTATAGATAGTAGATAATATGTGTGTGTGTGTGGGTGTGTGTGTGTGTTTACATGCATCTCTCTCTCTTTCTATATTCATATATATGCGTTTGTGCTTGTGCCTATGTATTTGTAGTTATGCAGCATATATATCAGCAATGATACCTTCATGAGACAATGTCATTCACATTGTCTTAGCATCATGTAGTTGTTTTTTTAAGGCTTTTGTAGGCCTCATTAAAACCACGTATTTGAAATGGCGTAGAATATTGTGCATAAAACATATTTAATTAATGTACCCCTAGCACTGTAATATGAATTTATGCACCTGGGAGATCCGTCCTTTCACTTCCTGGTGAATGAATAGTTTTAGATGGCACTTTCTACTCGCTACTGATGTATCCACAGAACACTCTAGATTTGGAGACATGGAAAGTCATTATGCCATATAAGTATCAAATGCTATGCAAAAGGGAACATTTTGCATTTTTTTTGTTGCATATTTTGCACCATTACCATTTAAAGGGATGGTACAGTATTGGTGGAGATGAAAATTGGGCTTTAACTTTTTGTGAGATACCGAGAAAACACTTATGAAATAGTACAGAGCATACCATATTAAGAGGAATTCAAAGTTTATTTGATGAAAATCGGGTTTGGAATAGCTGAAACATCGAAAAACAAAATAAAACAAAACAATCGTAATAAATTGTGGGTCCCACACTTTATTAGGATCGCTCTGTTTTCGATATCTCAGCCATTTCAAAATCAATTTTCATCAAAAAAATATTGAAATCGTCATGGAATTACATGCTTTTTCATATTTCATAAGAGGTTTCTCACTATCTCACCAAAAAAATGATAAAAACCTGAAGTTAAGTCTCAACCAAAACTATACGATCCCTTTAACCCAAGAAACGTTAATACTATTATTTGAAGCAGACATTTTTGCACAAGTGATTTTGTGTACTTGGCCGAGTAAGACAAATTTCACACGTTTTTGATTTCGCGAGTGGTCATGATGATGAAGCGAGCACTTCAAAGAGCTCCCGGATGCCACAGCAGTTTAAACATCTTTGGCAGAACTTACTATGGCAAAAGGTAACTGGTCCACATTATGACAGTAGATCATGCCACTGGACTAGAGAATGTGAGGAAAATTATAATACCATAACAGAAATAACCCTACAATCTATCGTCAGCGATCATCCGAACCGTCATATATGCAATTTTTGCGTAAGAATGACATTCCAAGATAATCGTGTTTGAAGATTAATCATTTTTCTATCATGATTGCTACACTTTTATGCCTGGCATTTGCAATTATTTTTGTAATACGTAAGACTTTAATTCTTACTCTAAGGTGTGATATATTCATTGAATTGTATTGTTAGGAATTAGGCGAGAAATCACAAGAGATCTACATGTATTTTTTTCGGTTTGCAAAGACTGTTGTCATTTACTATGTATACGACAGTTTTGTTGATCACGCGGACAGTACTTGCAGTCAACAAACCGTCGTATATCACTAATATATATTAAGTGCAAAGTCAGTGCGCCCGATATTCGATGGTTTGTTGACAGCGTGCACTGTGTTTGCGGTCATCCGAACTGTCATATAGGAGAGGACAGCGTATCGCTGTGTTTTAGCATGCATGCCTATGATTGGGAAATGAACAAAATGAAATGACATGACGCTATAAAAGTGATAGTTACACACAAAAAAAACCCCATCAAATTAGAAACTGAAAATTTCACATTATGTATAACAACAGAATGTCTACTTTTGAAATGACTGAAAATCTCAAAATTGAAAATTTGATAGAAAATCGGGACATACGACGGCGCAGATGACCGCTGACGAGATATACTCTGAGATCAGAGATAAAAAATGATATTATATATACTAACAAGCAATGAACAAGCTTTTATTTCTTTTTACCGTAGTATCATGTCGTGCAAAATGTGCAAACAATTCTGCTTTTACAGTAGTACGACATCAGTTAAGATGCTGGAACTTGAAGGCATTGTATCCCTCTCTCGTGCCCTTCTACTGTAGTCATCCATAGACACTATGAATCAATTTGCCCTTTGAAGAGTGTATAATTAGTTTCAAGGTTGCCATGTTGTTGTTTTCTTACCAAGAGGTGGCAGGTACTCATACCTTCGAGCAGGTGTAAAATGTGTATAATGATAATGTAATGTATACCGACATAGCGGTGTTTGCCCAGGGTAGCCTCCTCAGTGTTAGCACTATGCTTTCCCCCCCGGAGAGGGTCCTGCCTGTTCATTGTTACCCCGGCGTTGCCGGGCAACCATTTGTACATCTGGGTCAAGTGGAACATCATGGAGGATGAAAGCGTCTTGTCCAAGGATGTACAGTTAGGGCAAGACGGCAGACTAACAACCTCCATCACCCCCTATCCACTTTACCACAGCACTCCGACACAGCCACAGGATTTGATCATTGCCATAGAACATTGTGAACATCCAACAAGAAGACCCACATGTCCGCATCCACGATAAAAGGTTGCAGCACATTTGGCAAACTGCCACATGTGTTCTGCTGGTGCGCCGGTCTCGTCAGTTAATGAGGGATTTCAATGTCTTTTACGACATGATCGTGTCAATCAGGATGAAAATCAATTTACGCTCTTTTCATTGTGTTGTCAATAATGCATATAGTCATGTAAGCCTTGTACCATCATGTATTGTTACAGTGTAGAAATTGAAGAGGAGTCTTATTGACTGTATTGAATATAAAATATTCATACATACCTACCTAATGTGGTTTTTACCAAGGGAGCAATAATGTGGGTAAACACTGGATATGTGAGGCTCATTTACTGATTCTTAAGTCCAGCACCTACTATATATTATGTACTGCATGCATTGTAAACTACAGAGGACTGTGTATGTAGTCATTTATTGGTGTTTTTTTTCTCAATCTAATTGCAACAGTGTATCACAAGTGTCTATTACACATACCAAACATCTAGTGTATGTATACTTAAGTTATACTTTAGTGTGTGTTACTGCTTGCATAGCAACAGGTACATTAATTGAGCTCAATTAATTTGGATGAGTGAGGGGCTGAAGGCATTTGGGATGTAACCTTTTGCTTGCACTGTGTCTGAGCATCGTGTCTCACATGCAAACGAGTGAGATGTTCAGCGCAAGAGGGGCACTATGATATGTTTGCACCTCTGACCGAGTAAAATCTCCTTGCAATGCATAACACTGAACAGAGTATTAACGCTTGTGTAGTACAGTACAAAGATGGCAGTCATTGGATTGAGTGCAATGAGGTAGTATTGTACATATATGAAGCAGAAATACTTTCATTGCAGATACTTTTCTATGTATTGCGTATTAGATGATGCAGCCATTTGAAAGGATATATTAAAGAGCATTTGAATCATTTGTCCACGAACTTACAGTATGGCTGCATAAGACTGCTGTTGAATAAGATTTTTACACACAAAATTTCATACTTATCATTTTTTTTTTTTGGGGGGGGGGGTTAGGGGGAGGGGGACTGAAAAGAAGGGCTTTATCCTCTCCTACTGGTGTCTATAATTCATGCAGTCTGAAAATCACACATGCATGCACACACCCTCACCCCCTCCCCCCCCCCCACCTTAAAAAAAAAAGAGATAAAAAAAAGGGGGGAAAAGAGTCACACGCAATCACAGCGGCTCTCTGCACTGCCGCTTCAGTGATGAACTGAGGAGGGAGAGGGAGCCGAAGAAAAGTCTGCCTTTCGCCCAAAATGTCAAATGTCAAGCAGTGAATGTTACGGCATCTGTGCACTGTGTGTGGGGCACAACAGCAGGCATGCAATCTGTGTAGGCAAACACATGCTGTAATTTTGTTCCTCCTCCGTCCCACGGACAGCCATATGCACACACAGACAGACAGACATGCACACACTGACACACACACACACTTGCACATATGGACAGAGACAACCCATGCATTAAATGTATGATGTATAGGGATAAATGTCAGACTTATTTGAAATAATAACAGAAAGGAATGGTCTGTGTTCATGTCAGAGTCTGATGGTTATTCGCTTTTTATAGATGCTTCTCACTTTATATGTTGGACAACCCATCACGCAGTGTTCGATTGATGCACACTGTAATACACAGGCCAATGACAATGCATGCACAATCAAGTTTATTACGTAAACATGCACAGGCACCCGACTTCATTGCCTTCATGTAGCAAGCTCTGCAGTCCGCACTTATGTATTTGGTGGCATGCTGCATCTTTCGGCCACTGTTTGTGTATTACCATCCCACCAGTTTTGGTCATTACATTCAAGAGTACTATAATGTGGGGGGGGGGGGGGGGGAATGGCTAATTTGCACGGGCTGCACAGCAAAGAGTTTCCCCTGTCCCAGTGCAACAAATTAAACATCTTAGAGATGGTCATTAAAATGGTGTCCATGAAATGCCACATTGATTGACTTATTAACTGTAAAATGGTGTCAACTTTTAGCACTTCTGGTCTT
Source organism: Diadema antillarum (assembly GCF_040938485.1). Classification (NCBI taxonomy): domain Eukaryota; kingdom Metazoa; phylum Echinodermata; class Echinoidea; order Diadematoida; family Diadematidae; genus Diadema; species Diadema antillarum. The sequence continues at coordinate 399,621 of NW_027272280.1, read as the reverse complement.
GTTTTGCTGAATTCTAACCCAGTTTTGTTCATGTTCACTGCATTTGAGGTGGTTATTCAAGTGGGCAAAATTTTCAGTTAGATTATTCCAAAGTACTTCAGTGTATGTATCTCCTGTGAAGCCACTTGTTAGCTTCAAATCTCCCAAGAAGTAGTCACAGTGTACCTGATACGAACCTGATGCTGAAGTGTAATGTACGGTGTTTAGGCTTGTTTTTATTTTTATTCTTTTATGAAAAATGAAGAAAAGCAGATGGTTTATGCTTCAAAGAGTCACAGAGATTGCACAAGGAATGCGTTTCAGAGAAAAGCATGTGGCCCTGAGGTTGTTTATCATCATCAAAATAGTCCACTTTGAATCATTTCTCACTTGCAAAAGCACTCATAAATATATATTCCTTGATTGTGATAGATGCTACGTGAGGGTATGCCAGCTGCCTCCGTTCAGGGAACAATACCATGGTAAGAGCTCGTACAGAAATAGACTGCTTCTTTACCCAAAGATAGAAACTCATCAGGCAGACTCATTACCCCGACTTTCGATTCTCGACAAAAATCAAACATCAATGCTTAATTTCTGGAAAATTTATAGCTTTCGCCCATCGGGCATTTGCCAGGCACCCTGTAATATGCAAAGGTGATTATGCAACTTTTATGGGCATTTCAGGTTTTTTCATATCTTAAAGGACAAGTCCACCTTCATATACATGTGGATTGAGTGAATGCAACGATGTTAGTAGAACACATCATTGAAAATTTGGGGGAAATCTGACAATCCGTTCAAAACTTACGAATTTTTTAAAGTATCTGCGCAGTCACTGCTGCATGAGAAGACTACTACAGTGTCTGATGTCATATGCGTACAACGATATAAAGAAAATAAAAAGAGAATTTCACAAAACTTCACTTTTTGAATAAAGTGCACATTTCTTGAACTTGTTACTGACATATGTTAAGGGTGATATTATTCCCCCTGCCTTCTGAAAGAGAGAAGTCAAGTGTTCTTTTCTTATGCGAGAAAAGTGAAAATATGTTGAATTTTCATTATTCTGTCTTTATATCGTTGTACACATGTGACATCACAAGCTATAGTAGTCTTCTCATCCAGCCTTGAGTGAGCAGAAACTTCAAAAATTCATAACTTTTGAACGGATTGTCCGATTTTCCTCAAACTCTCACCGATGTGTTCTACTAATATTGCTGCATTCACTCAACCGACATGTCTATGAAGGTGAACTTGTCCTTTAAGAAGTGAAGAGATACAGACTTCAAATTGTATCATGATGAAAGTTCAATCAATCAATCAATTGAGAAAATTGTTGCATGCCCTTCTCCACCTTGAATTATTTTGTCAGCTGAACCCAGAAATTAGAATTATGATAAGAAGAGTCAAGTCATCCAAATCCATGTATATTTATGTTAGTGTGCTATTGATGCCAACTGAGTACTGTATGCGCTAAAATTTTGTGAAGTGTTTATTTTTCGCGAATTTCGCAAGTCAGGTGCTATTCGCGAAATTAAAATCACGCAAAAATATTAACTCTGATCCCGACATGAATATAATGTGCACGTATACATTTCTCCCCTCAGGACTGTAATCCACAATCACTATATCAACCATTCGCAAAATTGTCAGGAAGTCCCGATTCGCGAAATATTAGACTCGCAAAATATATGGCGTATACAGTATATTATGGATGTGTGTATTTTTTGGTATGTGTGTGCTATCTTTATCTTCATGATCACTTCGCAAGGGACTGTAGTTCAGTGTGAGGAATGCTACTTAAACTAGAAATCATTTTAAACCAACCGAGCAACAACCTGTCTATAACAACCACCTGCCCATAATGACCACATTGGAACCCCCAGTAAAGAGACTGCATAGCTATGAAGCCATGTATAGTGACCATCTGTATGTTGTGACCAGCGTTCACAGATTTAGTTTAGTGAAATGAAGATTAATCAACTGTCTGACATGGCAGATTAACTCTTTATGTGCCAAGATGCTTAACCTTAACTTATCATGAAATTCTCTTTTTATTTAATCACCATTCATTCAGTAATCCAGCCAAACTTGATCTGCTCGTAGACTACCAAGCCCACTCAAGCGTAGCAATGTGTCTCAGTCCTACAGGAAAGCAATGGGGACACTGTAGGTATTAGAGGGATCATAGGTAGTGTCTATTCAGTAATAATTGGTTTCCCCAGAGATGACTGTGCCAGTAGGCACAAAAAGCACTGTAGTGTGTGTGCCAGTCCTCCCTATCATATCTACATTATCGTCAGCTGAGAACCTGATGGGCGCTATCGCGTTCTAAGATTTGAGTGTAAATAAAAACGAAGAGCAATCACTTTTCATGAAATAAAAAGTTTATTTAATGAGAAGTGGGTAGGTTTATAAGCATTGTTCCTGATATAGGGTAATATAGTGCCCTTGTGGTTCTAGTTTTTAAACTCGTCGAGGATGAGTCCCGAGTATACTTGTTCAGGTGTCTATGGGAAATGCGTGTTGTAGCAAAATCAGTCCATCCTCAACGTGTTAACATTTTACTGAATATGAAACTGATTTGAAATTGATACCATAATACAGAAGAGTTTGAGCTTTGCAACATGATACTGATGACTCAGTACTCCCAAAAATTGCAATGAAGCTCTTCTGGTTCTCGGCCTACGATATAATTGTCAGAAGTCAAACTGTGGTGGCGCTACTTGATTACCGCAACAATGTGTTGACAACGGTGCACCAGTGCACATTGGAGCACTGTTTCTATCTCCAAATTACCATAGTTTTGTAGATTTTCTCAGCAATTGTTATATGTTGGGAAAAGAAATATCAAGTCATCAGCTCTTAAAATGAATTTCTGTTGTGAGATGGCAGTGTTTTAGTCATGACAAAAAGGGCTGAATATTGGATGCGATTATTGCATAATATATGCTCTGCCCATGCGTATTGCACAGACCCGAGTAAGCTCCGCTTTACCGGAAGCACTCTAAGGGTGCGTTCGAGCGCTCTCCTAAAGCGAACTGTATCGTACCGTACCCGCGCCAGAGGAGTGCTCGAACGCTCCTAAAGTGTACCGTACCGTACTGTACCGAGCCAAAAGTGGACCACTTCCCGATGTGCTCCAAAAGCGTACCAAAGTGTACCCAAAGTTCGCTGTAAAGCATGCGTGTATCATGCGCATACGTCACAATGCAAAGACATCGTTCTCTTTGTTCGGGACAGCTGCAAGTAGGTTCAAGCGCCAGGTGGATGACATTCTTGCTACAAAAATGTGCGACCTTTTCTAAAAACAACTTGTGAGGTACGCTTTCTCGACAGAGCGCTCGAACGCTTCAAATCTGGCACAGTTCGGTACGGTACGCTTTGATTCAGTTCGCTTTGGTTCGCTTTATACGGGAGAGAGTGCTCGAACGCACCCTAAGGGTTAAGAATCAAACTCCTCCCTCCCCCTCCCTACTCCCCCTCCCTTCCCCCACCCCCCTTCCTATCCCACCCCCTTCCTACCCCCCCCCCCCCCACACACACACACACACATACATACACAAGTACGAGAATGGTCTCAGACTGAGACAAGAGTGCATCGGATGAAAAACTGCATTTATGATTATTGTTGGTTTGGGAAGAAAATCGTTGCTGGGTGATATTTTTAGCCCAGGAAGGCTGTTGGTTGTGAAGTTTTTATGAGTGCTTTGGCGAGGAGCACTGGATGGACACGAGTATTAAAGCCATCGATGGCAACGAGAGGCAACCTGATATCGAATGTATGCAGGTGTTTTGGATGTCACAATTCTTGTCTCGCTAGAAAAACCTAAGCAATCTGTTCGGACAATTTAGTGTCCTGTGCTTTCTCTGTTTAACACAGAAACATGTCGCCTGTTTATCTCCATTTGCACTATTAAAGTCGTTCAGTGCACTTGTAGGTCGTCTGGTATGCTGGTTAGAATAAAACATGCTTTAGAGTCTAAATATGAAAAGAGGTGAGCAATAGAAATCATGGTCATTACAGCCTTTGTTGATGATTTTTAATTATTTAAGTTCTTATAGTTATCTCTATAAATTCTTAGTCTGATAAATTCTTTGTATATCATTTCTTGATTTCTGTGTAGTCACAGTCCACCTGATGATGTTGGTATAATGAATAGTCTGACCAATGTCCTTTCTTCATGTGTGTAACTTTTCAGTATAAAATATATTTTTCTTAAAATCTTTTCCCTTTTACTTTCATTCCACATGAAACAGAACAATGGGGATGTATGTTTATGCTAATAAATATCTAGTATTGATATCTGTCATTTGCATTGGTATTTTTCCATTTTTTCACCTCCAAAAGGACCTATGTGGATGTCTTTTCAACTTTACATCACTAGAATAAGTGCGTTCAAGCTGAAAATATTTTTTTACATTTATAGATGTTATATTTTCTTTAAAAAAAAATATTTTGTTGGCTGCATGACAGTGTGTGTGCATACTTGTTTGTCAGTGCATATTGCGATTGTACGTCATATTAACCTCTCGTCTTCTGATGATATGGAAGTGTTTAAATGACAAATTTACAAAGAAGCCCAGCAAGTGGATTGTAGCTAAATACGTATATACACAAAAATAAATTGCACAGAAATCTCGATTGCATCTAATGAGCAAACATCGTCACCTTGAGAGCACAGTTCTTAATATAACCGCTTTGCCAGGCATTTGACATTTCTGCCCAAAGTGTCCGAATATGTTGTAAATTGTTTGCGCTGACCTCCCGTTTTGTAATGAATGCAGTATGAAAAATGTCAGAATATCAGTCTGCGGTATACAACATGCATCAATGTGTTTACGCCATACTGCTACAGTATTTCATGTTGCCCTGTCACCTCATTTCGTGGCAGTTGTATGCCCTCGACAAGTAATTTCGAAAAATGAAACCTTGTCTTCTCACACGCATATCAGAGACTTGAAAATGAAAGACAGGATGTAATCAACAAGTTCCTATTATTCAGCCTGCCGACTGACACAATGAGATCGAGCCATTTAATGACATTCCGAAATCACTTCTCTATATATATCTTTGAATAGGAAGAGAAGTAGACGTACACGTAGGATGCCAAGCCAAAAGATTACTTCAAGCTAGTTTAAAGGCTTAGTTTGGTAGGTTAAAGTTTAAGGGGACAACTCAAGCATCATGCATGCCATATCAATTGAACCATGAGTGTGATGTAACATATGTCTCTGAAAGTAAAAGCAACATACTTGGGAACAATATCTGGCACCCACCTTGCGATGGTAGAGAATACATCTTGGTTGTCTATGTGTCCTTCCCAACTAGGTCTGATCTGAATCTGTTTCAACTTTAGGTTCATTGTTTGGCTTGCTGTAGCTCCCATGTTAGTGAAGGGCTCTGAACCCCTAACACTGATCGCACATTAGTTTTTGCACTGGAAACTAATATCATGTTTTGTCATTGACCACTACATCCTGGGTTTGCAAACAGAAGAGTGAAGATCACGTATCGACTGTTTGTTTGTTTTTTGTTTTGTTTTTTTAGAGTAGAGTTTATTTGTTTTTGAATTGTATTTTGTTTGTTTGTTTTTTCTCGTATTCTGGCCTTTGCAATATGTATGCACTCCACACTGGCAGTGTAAAAGCCTCTCAGAATTCTTTTGATAATACATATTGGCGTGATCGAGTTGCGTATGTGCAGCTCAACCTCATGCCTTGGGATATGTTTTTACATGGCAAGATTGGGGCCTGGGGGTATTGTTTGGCCTTTCTCTTTCAATATTCCCCCTTTGGTGATAATGATGAGATGCTGTATCTCTGGTTACTCATGGCAGCAGGCGGGTTAAAGACATATAAAGAAGAAAAGACATGCTAGCAGGTCACTCACCGCCCCCCCCCCCCCCCCCACACACACACACTGATCGAGGCATTGGGAGGGAGGGCTTGGGTCTCCAACATTGGTTGGCACCAATCTAGAGGCGAAAACGGCAAGCAAGCGTGGCGGAGAGCGAATTTCATGTGTGCTCTGAAAACAACTGGCGTGTTTTTAAAGGCGGAAAAATGTGCCAGCCATGCACAGCAAAGAGGGACACTTGGAAACGAAAGCTACTGAGGCGTGACATTGGTGTTTCCCTCCAGCCAACGGGGGTGTATTCACTCTCGAGGTATTGTCAGTACATCCCTTCTCACTCTCCTCTGCAATCTTTCCTCAGGAATCAGGCTGTAATCATTGTCACTGGGATGAGCATGCTGAACTAAAGAGCTTCAAGGCTCCATATTCTTCAAGTATTTGCATTCTAGGGGATCTGTTGCTGTAATTAAAGACAGAAAGGAAGGTATTGGCAATTTTTAGTGAAATATTTCACAATGTGTGCATGTTAGAGGCATTATAGTTGGCTTTGTCCTCCTGTCTCTGGTTACCTCTTTGCACAATTCATTCATTCACAATATGTCCATCGTTCTTTCTTCCTCCTCTCCGTGATTATAAATGAGCGATGAACAAAAGTTTGTTCATTATGGATTTCAACCCGTTGTGGTGTCATTACAGACTGCAGTTTACCGCTTGATTTTACTTTGCACAAAGAATTAATTCTAATGTTGGCTTATGTTGATTTTACTGAATTAAAAACAAAACAAAAGAAGAATCAAAAGTCAGTTTGTGTGATGGACTTGAGCTACACAATAACAGCACTGGTGGACGTGTACAGCAGAAGCAATGTATATTGAGTATTACATGTATGTGGGCAATGCATGATAATTTGCAGAAATCATCAACCTTCTTAGATAATAGCTCTATTCAGAATTAATACCTTTCCGCAAAATGAATGTACATAATAGCATCATGCTTTACCGACAGATCCTTGATTTAATTACATCATGCCTGCTTAGACCTCATCCTTGCGTATGTGTGTGTGTATATGACAAACATAAAGACTTGCACCTGTAATGAATGTGCAAGCATCTGCATTATATTATTAGTCTTGTGTGCAGACTTTCATTCCTACCTGTTGATTAGCGGTAACCTTTTCCATCGTGCTTGCTGTACAGGGACATGCGGTTTATGACAATGCAGTAATTAATTCTCAGTGTCTGCTGTCAATGCACTATGACAGAGGCTTTTTTTTTTTTTTTTTTTTTTTTTTTTACTGGAATGTGTGATAGTCTAGTAGTTCAAGATTTGTTTTCCCCCCAATAAGTCTTTCTCAAAGTGACTCTCATAGTATGGTCTATGTTATACTAGTATATCATGTTATCATCTCGTGCACTGCTGTGAAGTTAACCTGTTGAGGAGGGACTGATTTTGCTATAACACGCATTTCCCATAGACACCTGTCCGAGTAGTCTTGGGACTCGTCTTCAACAGGTTAAGTGCATGAGGAAGAAGTTTGCATTGCTTCAGTTGTCCAGGATCAAAGTTTCCTTTTACTTTTATAAGGGTAGTTTTATGTACACACCAAGGGAAGACCCATGATATATGTGCCTAATTTCTTCTTCAGGACATGTGTTGATCTTCATTCTCAATTTTGTTATAGTTTTGTCATTTTATGTCTTATACTGTAAATAGGAATATCACATTTATGTATGACAAAGTATATGTGTATATGTACAGATATATTCCACATTATTATGTGTATACACCCTTGTATGTATAATTATGTTATATAATGTATATGAAAGTATTAGGTATACATCATGTTTTGTTGCATTCAGGTCCATTTGTTGAGAATGTCAAATCTTCTTATAAATTCAAGCATTAAGCTCTATACAGTACCAGTCTCCTCTCTCTGCAAATTCGCGGAAGGTTTTCCAACCTCTCTTAGAATATCGTTGCTATGTTTCTCTCCCATATCTCTTTTATTTTATTTTCTTCTCTGTCTCTCTCTGCTAAAACTGATGCCTGCATTACAAAGTCCACTTTTGTGCAATGTATTCCCCTGGCGTCGTATCTTTGTAGCCTTTTCTTTGGGAGCCGGGTGGGACTGTTGAGTTGAAAATGCTAATGCACACGTCCAAAAGCTTTTATCACTGAATGCAAGACCAATATCCTCGCATGGTGGAATTGACTCAGAATCTCTCAGCCCCAACATAAAGCCACTGTTGTGGTGCATCTGTAATTCGGTTATGCTAATTGGGTCCTTCTTTCCCTCTTTGTTTCGTGTGGTGCAGTGTTGAGGTAGGGAAAAACATCATTGATGAGTGAAAATGCATTTGACAGCAGACATTGTCGTACATGCAAGTGTTTTTCTTCGCTGGGGAAAGATTGAAAGTGAAGAAAGTGATCTGATGCATCTTTGAAGTGAGGCCAAATGTGCCGCAGCGTTATCAGCGTGCGCTAGAAAGCCATGACTACAGATGATACCAGATAGTGGTTGATTGTTTCTAGGGAGTGGATGTCCCCAGGTTTAACCTCTTGTGTTGTGCTCTAACAGCATTATGGATGGAAAGGTGACACTTGTAGTCGAGGAACGTCCACTGCAATGCAGGAAGATAGTATTTTAATTCAGTGGTCATCACTTATTCAAAGGCCTCGTAGGACAAGGTGGCTTTTGAAACGAAGAAAACTGCTCTACTTTATCACATTGAGACTGTATGAAATTTATCACATTGTTCAGTCATTATTTTGAAATTGCATTCAAGTGGGGATGATCCGGAAAACCAAACTGATCGTAATGATGGCAATGATAATGATAATGATAATGATACTGGATCGGTGAAGACAGTGACAATCAAAATAAATCATTCCTTGGGCATTTAATCTAGTGTGGAATAGACATTCCAATGTGTGATATATACCAGAAAGACGGCCAACATGGCATTAATACAGTGTGCATTGAGTAAAACGTTATGTGTGGAAGTTGTTTTTGTACCCCCAGAACAGATAGGGAGGAAAGTAAGCTGTGTTTGACTCTGGCATAAATGAAGAAAGCATTGCCAAGTAGTCTGAAGAGCTTAAGTCTTCCATTGCAACCACAGGTTTGCAGCATGGTATGTTACAGGTGTACATGCCAGTATTTCCATGCTGTAGTTTGCTCTGAAAATGTACACTAGAGCCATTTGTCAGGAGATCTCAGAGGCGCAGAAATTATGTCACTCATATGAGTTTATTGGCATCAGCCTGTATCATTTAATCATGATAATGCACATTGTCGATTGATTGCGCGCTCTTCATGTGGCCTTGCTTTTTTACTGCACGCCATGCGCTCTGCTTGGGTGTGAAGGTACATGTGGGGATGTCTGTGACAAGGACTATTTACTGAGTGCTGATGGCGCTAACACTTCATTACTAAGATCCCATAGCGAGTAGCCAGTATCTAGCTGCCCATTCGATGAGTGTGCCACCAGGGTTTCATGGCAGCTGTGCGTTGCCATGGAAACAGGATGCTCAGAATAGGAACTGGCAATACCAATTGCATTGTTCAAGTGGGCTCTCCATTAAGCTGTGCTTGCCAACAATGCACCTTCACTTACACAATCTGCTATTGAGGATGCTAATTGCCTGATACCTGTTATTTAAGTGCAGTGAAATACATCGCCACACTTGCTCCTGTCGGGATCTCAAATTTGTGTTCAGTTAAGAAAATGTGTGAACCAATGTACTAGAACAATGAGACAAATTCACCATTTCAACAAATCAACTGTGAACATATATGTTGTTCTTTTTTACTTTTCTATTCAAGAGTCAAGCAGATGCAATATATAAGAGAGTCTGTTTCCATTTTTGTTTTAGCCTTTAACATTGATTAATTTCAGATCTCTACAGGGTTATGCTCAATGTGTTGATATCTTCATAAGATATCAAATTATCACATCATGTAGGGAAAGCCCAAAACTGTGTCTTTCAATTTAGCCTTCATGCAGAATTAGAAATGCATGATGAAAGTATGAAAGTGAAGTGAACCTAAAATCTCTTTGCATATGCATATATATATTTAGAAACTGCATAACTTTAATAACCAATATACTCTTGATATTTTACTGTGCAGTCAGACTTTCTGTACAATATTCATGTCAGGATGATTAAAAATTCAGATGTCAGAATGTGAATAGATGGACTAGAATACACTTTCTGGCAATGGAATAGATTCGTGGTAGCTTGACATTTATCAGCAAGCAAGAGAAAAAGTAGTTTCATTCCATTTGATTGAGTGTGTGTATACCTGTTGCGAAATCTTTTTCCCAGTTTTAGATAAGTGACAATCTTCTTGCACTTTGTCCAATTTGTCAATTATCTGTGGAGATGGGATGTTCTTTAAATGTTGATGATATCAGACGTAAAAGCTTACAGTCCTCCTCAAAAAGACAAAAAACAAAAAACAAATAGATAACAGAACACAATTTTCTGTGGATTAGCCAGGCCAGACCAAATCCATATTCATTGAAATGTATATCTTAACCTCTTTCCTGGCTACGCTCAGATACTTCCCCAAAATGTCAAAATACGGCATCTCACTGTAAGCCCCTAATCCCGAATCTCTAGTGGTGAGGACATATTTGCAGCATACTTTGATGACGTCATGCTGTGATTTCTTCCTCTCCCCTCCTCCCCCCCCCCCCCCCCCCCCGCATCATGTAACCGTAAGGAGGACAAGGAGGAACACAGTAATGGGTGTGGCCGAGCTAGGAAAAATCTTCAAAGAGGGGGGGGATGATGATAAAGAGGGACGTGGGGATGAAAAGGTGTGATCTGAAGGCAGATGTGGAGATAACAGAGAAAGATAGAAGAGACCGAAGTGTCTAGATGAACCAACATCCAGTTAGAAGCTACTGGATAGTTACTGTACCATATTTTTTTTTTGGTTCTTTTCTTTTATGTTTTCTTTTTTGGAATGCTTTTCTTGGCAGATTTTTGAACAACATCATCACATTTTTCAAGCTTTAGGAGAGTATTGATTCACTCTTTTGTAGAAATCGTCTCCTCTTCAGTTCAGAGACAAAAGTTGAGGTTGGGTAGTCAGTTGTCTGGATTGGAATGACCTGTGGATATTCTTGTGATGAGAGCAGCTACAGCACCAGAATATTGCCTGCTCATAGCAGAACGTTCTGTGCTCTGGTGTGGCTTGAACATAAAGTCATTTGAGATTGGAAACGCAGGAGAATGCTTCGGTAGGGAAGGGATATAATCTAACAGCAAGCACCAGCTTATTCTGCAGAATTCTAGGGCTCGGGCTTGAAAGCAGGTACGTGTGCATTAAATCATGTAAACTTCAATCATGTACGGGCATTATAATGGAGTGCGTAGTTCCCGATCCAAAGTGCTGTCGGGGGAGCGGTGCCCATCAATATTTTTCGCGTACTTACCATCTCACTTGAGTTTTTTTAGTTCTTGTTTTTGTTTTTCTTGCCACAGCTTGCTTTGGCCCACATCTCTAACCAGCCGACTTCTTCCCTTTTCTCCTTCGATGCTTCTGGAGAGGGAGCTAATCATAAATTTCATTATGGGTGCAGACGAGACCGATGAATATTAAAGCCCTCCCAAAGGGCAGGTAGCTATCTTCTTTGCCAAAGATTTATTAATTCACATACATTTGGTCGATTCCAAAGTATGAAATGTCAACGGGGTGCTGCGTATCATAACGTATGTGAGCCGTGTGCCCCAGCCAGTGTGTGAGTGTTTGCAAAGAGTGTATATGTCTGTGTGTGCCTGCGTCTGTCTGTGTGTGTGTGTATATGTGTGTATGTGGGTGGTTATGTGTGAGTGAGTGTGTATGTGTGTGTATATATGTATGTGTGTGAGTGTTGGTGCGTGGGCATACATCTGGTCTTTATTGGCGATGTTGGCGACTGGGTTACTAGGGTGGATGCTTGTATGTATGTCTGTTTGTTTCTCTCCTCATTTGTCTGGGGTTACAGCAGCTTGAATGCATATATGGAGTTGAGAGATACTAACCATCCAGTCTGCATGTGCTCTGCATTACTGTGACAGAGGCTAGTGGTTTGTGTTCATTGTCCACACATGATAATGTCCGCCTATGAGCACCACCTGTCCACACATTCATGCAGCAATTACTGTCTGCAATAGGTGTGAATGTTGTTCACATTCCATCCCTGCCTTGAAACAAAGATATTAATAGCCAAATCTATGTCATTTTCACAAGCTCTTTATGAGCTGTTTCCAATATTTTGTTTTACTTTACATTCAATCAGGGAACCATAATGTCTTGTCATCACTCAGCTTCCTTTAAGAAATAGAATTATTGAATTATTAAAAAGAGAAAAGGGTGCTCTAACTAGACAATATTAGGTTTCCATGTCTTAAAATGCTTTGAAAGGACATTTGTAAATCAGTGTGTAGTAGATTTTGAAAATGGTAATTCTTTGTCATGTAATTGGTGCATCTTTGTATAAATTGTTGTGCTGCAGTATGTTGCATCAGTGACAGACACCACTTTCAAAGTATAAGTTATGAAGAAAAGAAACTGCACTTCGGGCAAATAAGTTGATAAACTATTATTTTTTCTCAACAAGACTATCAACTTAAAAAATAGCCCATCCATGTGCCTGTAAAAATGACAAAATGTCTTCTGTGCCCCTCTTGCAGTCTTGCAAGTTGAAAGAAAGATGCAGAAGGAATTTTGTTTAGGGTCAGTTTTCTTTCCTAATTGTGAACCATTGATTTGTTTTTGCTACATGCATGCTTTCTTGAGGTGCTACTTTTGGTTTCTGATACCACCTCTGGTCACTAAGAAGGGAGCCTACATGAAGTGTATTCATGAGTGACAGTGAGTGATTGTAAGTCATTAGATTTGCAGCAATGCAAAATTGGTGTAAAATTGTGTATGGCATCTGAATAAAAATGTGATGAAATAGGAGCAGTATCATCTTTGAAATTATGTGGTGCAAAGAAGAATTACCTCACCCTTCAGTAGCTAGAGTTATGAAGAAGAAATTTAAAAAAAAATGTATGGATGCTACCACATGGAGTTCATCATTCTTTCCCTGAAAATCCTAAGCCTACCCCCGAGTCTAAATATGCTTGTTTGCACAGAAAGCGCTGACATTAACTTGTGCAAACAGCGCGGCAAGAATTCCTCATGCAAAGGTTACTTTGGTCATTAAGGGAACAATAGTAGGCGTAGTAACTGGCATTGCATCGCTGTGAGCTGACTCAGGGACTCTAGAGACGAATTAGCGATGTGCAATCAAGGTCCTTTTCTCATTTCGTCTCCTTTTTTTTTTAATGGAGGTATAAGAAACTAAACAAAAAATGGAGATTCCAGCTCTAATAACACAGAAGACACTATGATATGAAATATGCATCAATGTTTGATTACTTTACACTTGTCATGCTAGGAATGCATGTCTGGCATGCGGTACAGATTTTTTAAAGATGTGTTGTATGAATATAATGATAAAGATTACATACACACGAGGGGGTATGGGGAGGGATACAAACATATATTGATATATATGTTAATTAATTTGTAGTCCATGTGTTGGTCAAACAATATCAATAGCAGAAGAAAAAAAAAAGAAAAGAAAAAAAAAAACTCCTCCAGAAACTAAACATGCTGTACACCAATAGTTTATATGTTCAATACACAAATTTTGGGGCACCTTGTCCTTTGTCAAGTGATTCACAAACAAGGTGATTTCTGGGCAAGGTGGCCAAAAATTTGTGTCTTGAAAATAGATTGTTGGTATTCAAGCATAATAAGTTTCCGGAGGAATTATTTTGTTCTCCTGCTATTTGGTATATCACTCACTGTTTAGGATGTAGTATTGATGATAATTAGATGATAGTAATGGTCATTTGATATCAAAGGAAAAGGGAGAGGTGAAACTTATGGTGGTCAAATACTGCACAAGTGACAAGTTTTGCTCCAGATAGGCTGCTTGGTAGGAGCAAGAATGAACTCATTTTCTGTACATCATCATTTATTGATGTGTCAAAAGCTGACGTTAATCACTCTGCATGCAGTTCCTGCTTGTATGTCCTCTATACTTAAAAACAAGTACTATCTGTAAGGTGTTTTTTTTTTTTTTATTGTAACCTGTAACATATATACTTAGTGTTAAACAAAGATCTAATCGTAAATAGATTAGGATGTATATGATATTGATTTTTGAATGATCCACATTTTACAAGCTCGGCTTTTTAGTAGATCACTCTTTTCCATTGCTGTATTTATTTATTTTTTTGTCACCATTGCAAAGTATGCATTGTGTCTATGTATTCATTTGTGCATTTTGTATTAAACTTTGTGATTTATAGGTTTTTTTTTTTAAATTGTGAACAATATGATTTATTAAAGTGTCTGTATATTTTGTATTTGTATTATCTTTGTTGTTGAATGGAAATGAAGAACAATGGAATGGAATGGAATTGAATTGAATTGAATTGAATTGAATTGAATTGAATTGAAGTGAATTGAATTGAAGTTAATTGAACTGCTTGCAGAATTATTCATAAATGCATTTCCATGTATGACTTTTGCTTAGGTCTGTGGCACAGTTAACTACAAAGCTGGCTAATGTTATGTTTTCAAGTGTGTTCACATGAGAAGAGATAGAGATTAGTCGGTATAACCAACACATTTTTAGCAGCTTGTTTACCACCTGTGTGTGCACCCCATAGAGATATGTACTAAGAACACTAGAGGGCGGACTCCGTAAAATCCCTGTGACCGATAGAAGGAGGCGTTCGCCATTTTGGTCCGGGCAAATTTCGACTAGCGACCGTACCGATAACGTGTAGCGCTAGCGGAGCATGCAGGGAGATCGACGACGGGATGCAACGGCAGTAGGCTAGCATCTATGCCAAGGTCTCCATCGGAGTTTGGAAATCGAAAATGTTCCTAAATTCGTAAATTCTACTTAAAGTAGCATAGATCTATGTTGCAAAATGCCTCAACGGGTTCATGTGCTTCTTTTGGATGTAGAAACAGGAGAAAAGAAGGGGAGCGGAGTTTCCTTTCACAAGTAACTAAAATTACATTTATAGTGTGTGTTAAACAGATTGATTCAAGACAAAAAAGAAAAGAAAAAGAAAAGAAAAGGTCTTGCAAAATTCGTCAGGGGCACTCCGCCCTCCCTCAGCTATTCTCGATCTATTGCTACTATATAGATAGCTAATACAGTACATAATTATGCAAGGTCGGCGGAACGGGGGGGGGGGGGGGCATTTGCCCCATTTCCAAAAAAAAAAACCCCTCCCCTTTTAAGTTTAAAAAGTGCTCATTTCTAAGTGCCCTATTTGGCCCTTGAGCCCCCCCCAAAAAAAAAAAAAAAAAAAATTGCTCCTCCACCCTTTGCTATACTAGCAGTTAATTTCACTAAGATAGTGTGAGAAAAGCTCAGAATACATAATATTTATTATGCCTGGTGACAGGACATATGCTCCGGCATTGATATCTTTCTGAAAATAGAATTAGCATCATGGGTCTGATTGGGCTTTTGGTTAAGGCAGGGCGGAGGATTAGAATTAGGGTTAGGTGTTATGATTTGGGTTAGGGTTTATGTAAGCTTCAACATTAGCATTTCGAGCTTGAACATAATATGTCATGAAACCAATATGCCTACACGTACTTATAAAAATGATTTATTTTATTTCCACCACCAAAAAAAAAAAAAAAATAGAAATACAATGAAACACTCGTATGTATGCACAGATAGGACTATAGAATGCAGTTCCCTCATACAGAAAAAATATAATTGCAAAAAAAAAATACAAAAATTGACGCAGTATACTATATCACAAGGGGCATCCGGCTGTCTAGAGACCAAGAGAACCCTTTGTTTTGCATGGACCATGGTCGTGTTGGTCGGCTTGAAAGTATTACCTCGTTGAGAATAAAGTAAAATTTTGTTTGATTTTCATTTTCTTTACCACTCATGATAAGAGATTGCTAGCAACTTAAATTTTTGAGTTGTTTCCTTCTCTCATCTCCGACCCCCTCAACTTCTTGCTGAAAGCCAATACGTGTTTGAGCGCTTGTGGTATACATGTTCACGCGTCCACCACTACTATGCTGCCCGGACGCGATGTTTGTTTTTGCCCGGACAAAGATGGCGCGCGGCCTCTTCATCTCGGCACACCAGCACTGCGTACGTGCCACATGCAGTCCGCGCTCTAGTATATTATTAGTATACATCTCTATGGTGCACCCTTATCAGGTTCTGTGTCATAAATATGACAACAGTGCATCAACATCTACCTTAGATTACCACCCAGTTAACCAGTAGAGGGCGGTTTGGTGTTGCTGTAACATGCATTTCCCATAGACGGTTGCCTGAGTATACTCGAGACTCGTCCTCAATGGGTTAATTTCTGTCTTTCTCTGTTCAAAGAGAAGTAGATCCTAGTTGACCCATTCTATTTTTTTTTCTTTTGGTATGCCTGCATTATATTTTGCCATCTGCATAAGAGGTTGATACACACATTTGATTTGATTTTGATTTTGATTTATTTCAACATTGCAAAAAAACCTGCCAATCAGCTCTAAAGCTGCTTTTCAGCAAGGCCATGCATGAGAATAAACAAAACTGAACCATACATAAACAATATAACAGGTACAAAAAGAAGAGAAAATAATTGATTAAACTGATTTAATTATGAATGTACAGACCAAAAGGAAAAAAGGATTGAAAATGTGATTTTTCTTTGCCAGCAGCTTTAGTATTGGTAAGCAATTGCAGAAACAGATTTAATTTTTCTTGGCATAATTGATTTCACTTTTACTGTGACACGCCATACATTTAACAATTCTAAGATTTCACGGATTAGGACATCCCAACATTTTAGTGAGTGGTTAGATTCACTATCATGGAGTTCACCAATGCACAAGGATATATACACGTGCATGCAACATTTATGACGAGATCAGACTTAACATTGTTGCTCATTTTAGATATGTGAATAGCACCAAACTTACAAAATTTGTGAAAATAAAGACCCTGTAAAATGTATGATGTATGAAGTAGTTCTTGTAAATTTCTATCTTAATGGATATGGAAATAAAGAGAGAGAGAGAGGATTTTGATGTTGTGTGCAGAAAGTGTATGCTCACTGGACACTGAATTTCATGCTAATATTGTCTTCAGGATAGCAGCCCATGCAAGTAACCCAGCCATATGTCAGGGCCATGTCATGTCTGACAGTCCTTTAGAGGAATCCACATTTAACAAACTTAGTACTTTTTGGTGGGTCCCTCCATAGTTGGCAGAACACACGCACACACATAATGTCAACTATTTTCAAGCCTTATATACAGTATGATTTTATGTGATCAAATGATGCTCTCGGCAAAGTATTGCATTCATTATCTGTATACATTTACTTGATGTATCTTGAAAACTGAAATAAATACTGTAAAACGAGGAATGTTCGCATGCATTTTGAATTTTGCAAATTTCGCGAGCGGCAACATTCACGAAATTAAAATGCACGCAAAAGTTCTTGCCTACACAATATGCATTGGATGCCAGCGGCAAGTCGCGAAAATTTCATGCTGCGAGAAAGGCCGTCGGCTCCAATTCGTGAAATTTTCATGCCGCGAATATATCGTGTTTTACAGTAGTCAAATTGAATCAAGTTAATGGAATGTATAGCCGTATGTGTTGTGAAAAGATATTTTGGTTAATCAGATCATACTGAGCATAGATCTCTTTTCCCCCTGGACATATACAGCTCGACTGTTTTATGTCAGGTGAGGATAGTGATGTGGGATGAAGTACAGGTGGTTGCTTTTGACATTTAATCTTGTGGAATGCTGACATCTTTGAAAGTGGTATTCCTCATTACTGCATGTTTGCCTCTCTTATAAAGAAGCTACTATTGCTAAAAAAGATATCTGTTTTCATTCCCTCTGTATCTTCAAGATTACAACCTTATCATTACTTGTTTGTGAATGTATGATTTTTTTTCCAGTTACATGATATTATTAGTAATATTTAGAAAAAAAACCCCAATTATGCTTATGCGTTCACTTAGAAATATAAATTTTTGGTTCAAATTGTGTTGGGAAGTTTGCATATGTGTATGTTTATTTTTAAAGGGATCGTATAATTTTGGTTGAGACCTAATTTCAGGTTTCTAACATTTTTTGGTGAGATATTGAGAAACCTCTTATGAAACATGAAAGAGCATGTAATTCCATGAGGAATTCAACGTTTATTTGATGAAAATTGGTTTTGAAATGGCTGAGATATCCAAAACAGAGTGATTCTAATAAGTGTGGGAACCACACTTTATTACGATCGCTTTGTTTTACTTTGTTTTTTGATGTTTCAGTCATTCCAAACCCGATTTTCATCAAATAAACTTTGAATTCCTCTTAAATTGGTATGCTCTGTACTATATTTCATAAGTGTTTTCTTGGTATCTCGCAAAAAGTTAAAAGCCCAATTCTCATCTCCACCAATACTGTACCATCCCTCTAATGCAGAACTCACCTAGAATAGAAACAAATCAAATTTGAGCATTTTATTGCCAATAAAAGAACCTACGATTTTTGTGTATCATCATCAAGTATGTCGGCATGGAAACTCTGTATTTAATCCCTTTGCACGTCTTTCTCGCTCCGTTTTTGCCACAGAACCGCCAAAGGAGAAGGTATTCAGAGTGCGTGAAAATGCCATGCACAAAAGGCGAGGGGCGGTCAGGCGGAGAGTCCACCAGGTCAACGGCCACAAGTTCATGTCCACATTTCTGCGCCAGCCAACATTCTGCTCACACTGCAATGACTTTATCTGGTGAGTGGGTCACTACATTTTGCTTTGTTCCAATCTCTTTTTTATAATGTTTCTCTGTTTTTTTGTTAATGATTTTTGTGTGTGTGTGATAGTGTCAGCTGAGAACCAGAAGGGCAATGTCACAATTTTTGGGGGTATTGAGTTGTTGGTATCACATTGTAGAGCTTGATCTCCTCTACATTATGGTGTCAATTTTAAATTATTTTCATTTTCAGTGAAGCGTTAGAAAATCAAAATTACAAAGGCACTATTTTACCCAATATTTGGAACAATGCTTATGAATCTACCCACTTTTGATTTAATAGACTTTTTAAAAATAAAATCAGTAAATTTATTTCATCATAATTGAATGCTTTGCTTTTATTTACGCTCAAATCTTAGAATGCGATAGCGCCCTTCTTGCTCTCAGCTGACAATGTGTTTGTTTTGCTGTTGAGTTGGAGATGAGGATTCAAAGATGCGTGTTCAGAAAAAGTTTTTGATTTGACCATGACTAATGATGTAATGTTGACTAGATCAAGTGTAACAAAGCAGTAAGTCATCAAAAGAGATTGTTAGGGCTTTGATATTGCGTGATATCCAAAAGTGTTTGATATCTATTGTAGAAGTGCTCTCTGCTCTAAAGGAGCAAGGAACCACATCTCCATATAACCTTGTCATTTCATTATGATCCAAATTTTCTCTTAACAAAGTGGTGCAAGAGAAAAAAAATTTGTTGTTTACAAAAACCTGGGCTTAGTTTCTGTAGCATAACTTTGGTTTTGCTGGTGGTACGATGCAAGCTTGTTCAACCCCTCTCGTTACAAAAGCATTTTCTGCAAGATGTTCGCCAGATATTTTTGCCCCGAGCAAACTTGCCAAAGCATGGCTCATTAATTTGAGCAGCGACAATGGCTTTCAGTATATACCTGGCCCGAGTCTTTTTGTTTCTTGACAAAGAAAAAAAAAACCACCCGTGGTCCTCTTTGAAAGCAGAGAGGGCATGATCAAATGCTAGCATTCAGCAAAATAATTCCTGATCCATTAGCAGCTTCTCTCTGCCCGATACCCCTGTAGTGATTTTTTTTTTTTTGGCTGAAATCCTTACCTTTGGGATTGTCGTAGGAGTAATACTTTCCCCTCTTAACCTGTCTCTCGTCATCACTCTCTCAGACCTTCTTGTATCGATGCTTCTCATCACCTCCCATGTTTCTCTCCTTTTCTCCATCTTTCCTCTCTCCTCTTCTCCTCTCCCTCTTCATCTTCTTCCTTTGTTACTCCTTTTCCATTTCTTCCTCGCTTCTTCCTTCATTCCCTCCTTGTCTCTTCTCTCCATCATGCTTCCATTTTCCTGTCCTCTCCTTCCCTCCTTTCCTACTTTCCTTCTACTGCTCGTTCTCTTCTCCCTTCCTTCTCTCCTCCCTTCTTTTATACCTTCCTTCTTTCCCTGCTCTTTTCCTTCTCTCTCTTCTACCCTCTGTCCCCCCTCCCCACCTCCCAACTTTCCTTCTTTCCCACCTCCCTACCTTCCCTCCATCCTTTCTTTACTCTTCCCTCCTTGGTTCCCTCCTCCCCCCTTCTCTACCTTTCCCAATTCCCCCCTCCTTCCCTTCTCCATTCTTTCCTTCTTCACCTTTCCTTTTCTGCTCCTTGCCCTTTCCCTTCTTCCCATTTTCCTCCCTCTCTTCCTTCCCTCCTCCCCGCCTCCCTATCTCACTATCTTTCCTCTATCCCTCCTGTTTTCTTTCTTCCTTTTCTCTTCCCTCCTATCTTCCACTCCACCTTTTCTCATTTTCTCTTCCCTCATTCTCACCTTTCCTATTTCCCCTTCATTCCTTCATTGTTCTTCTCTCGATCCCTTCTCTGCTTGTTGCCACTTGCCTGCTTCCACCATCCCCACCGCCCCTCCTTCCCTCCCCCTCTCCCTCTCGTCTCCTCTGTGCTTCCTCTCCTCTCCCCCTACATCTTCTCCTGTTCTCCTCCTTCCCATTCCCCATCCCCCCTTCCCTCACCCCCACCTCCTACCTCCCTACATATACCTCCTCTCCTCCCCTCACCACCAACCTGTCCATTCCATTTTTTCATAGCCATGGATTGAGAGTTGGTTGAACATCATAATATTGCATATCATCATCTAAGGCTCGACTGATATACCATTTGTACATGCCATATTCCTGAAGGATAAATTACTTTCAATGAGCTACCTTTGCCATATTCCAGAAGGACAAATTACTGGCAATGAGCTACATGTAACCAGTGAAAAAGAAAGTGATAACCCCCTCCCCCCCCCCCCCCCCACACACACACACACAAACCACAGACCAGCATGTATGCGGGTTTCTTTAGCCAGGTTATTTTCAATTTCACAATCCATATTAATGTCAGATGAAATGTTCACCAGCGTACCCAATCACCTCCATGCATAATGAATGAGAAATTGCTGAGTGATTGCTGATATCTATTCACACTCAATCTTGCTGCACAGCAGGTCTGCAGCTATTATGTGGTACAAAAGGATTCAGCCATAGAATTAACTTCCTTCGTATAGAGATTAAACAAAAAATGTAAATGAGTATGTTAGGGTGTCAATCATTCATGTCATACAAGCATTCTGAAACAAGAAAGTGACTTGGCCATATAGTAGAATTAAAGGGGCATTCCAGACGATTTTCATAATTTCTCATCATGTAGTACATAAATCAACAACTCCATGTATAGATTCGTGGAATCTACTGTGGTTCTTGAGCAGAGAAACAATACTTTGAAAAATCTTAAACAAATTACACTGAACAAATTACACTGAACAAGGACGATGACATAGGAGGTTCACATATTTCAGAAATGTAGCAGTGTAAATCCATTGCAATACCGCTTGCCTGCGAGTTCACCTGTGTAGAATCTATGCATGCCTTCTTCTTTTGTTCTGTTTCCTTGAGCCCCAACTCATGCATTCTTATGGTGCCTCTGCCATGTCATCATCTTGTTCATTGCAATTTGTTCTAAATTTTGAAAATATTCTTATTCTTCATCCCAATTATCACAAATTCTGAAACTCTGTCCTCAGTGTAACTAATTTATAGTTGTTCAAATGTAAAAATCTGAAAATCATCCGGAGGTCTCCTTTAACTTTACCAGCAGTGATTGGGCAGTATTTTGTGACAAATCTTTCAGACTGAAATCAGAATATAGATTGCAATATCATATTGTGCTTGTAGGTGTGAAAAGAGAAAAAGGCTTATTCATTGACTATAATGAATGGGCAACTCTGTGTGTGTGGTGGTGGTGGTGGGGGGGGGGGGTGTGGAGGGTGTTCCAGCTATAGCTGGTACCAGACAGACTCTATGGAAGTGAAATTTACCGATAGTTGTCACAAAATGTCTGCTTTCAACCCAGTGATGGAATTGTGAGATTTTTTCCCCTTAGGTGTAGAATTACAGGGTATTTTGTCAATACATATTTTTTTAAACTGTTTCTTTTCTGTAATGACAGAGTAAATTCACTGCCTTTTGCTTTGATTTGCTTTTAATATCCGGAAATACCATGGTATACATGTATCTATAGATGTCTAGCAAATCATGCAGAGTAACAAGTGATATACAAGTATATGAATACCACCATGTACCATAATTTGCAGAGGTGACATTTTCTGACCTATCAGGTTATGGTGTCCGTAATGTATTCTTTGAAAAAAGAGGTTCAGCCGTAAAGTATGGACCTGCTGCACATGTGGATTATGAACGGAGGTCCTTCTTTGATCCATCATCACCGCCGCCACCTGATTATGTGCATCTCAATGAGAACATACAGTTGTTTTGGACGACGACGATTGTGTAATCGTGCATTGTCAATGACAAAAGAACTGCTGACCATCATTTTGGTTTTATTTGAAGAAGATTGGGTTTGCATTCAGCAGGAACTTTGAGATGATAACATCAATGCCTTTGCACATTAAAGGACAAGTTCACCTTCATAAACATAAGGATTGAGAGAATGTAGCAATATTAGTATAACACATCATTGAAAGTTTGAGGAAAATCGGACAATCGATGCAAAAGTTATGAATTTTTTAAATTTTTGTGTTGGAACCGCTGGATGAGGAGACTACTACAGCTTGTGGTTCATATGCGTACAACAGTATAAAGAAAATGTAAAAGAAAATTCAACATATTTTCACTTTTTTCGCATAATAAAAGAGCACTTGACTTGCCTCTTTCTAAAGGCAGGGGGAATAATATTACTCATAACATTTGTCGGTAACGAGTCAGGGGAATGTGTACTTTTTTCAAAAGATGGAATTTTGTGAAATTCTCTTTATATTTTCCTTATATTGTTGTACGCATGTGACATCTAAGTTATTCATACACTGCAGTAGTCTTCTCATCCAGCGGGTACTGTACAAAAACTTCAAAAATTCATAACTTTTGAACGGATTGTCTGATTCCTCAAACTTTCAATTATGTGTTCTACTAATATTGCTACATTCTCTCAATCCTTATGTTTATGAAGGTGAACTTGTCCTTTAAAATATGAAGTTGCATCTGTCGTCACAGACTTGTGAAAACATGGGAAACTTTCAACGTCTTTAACATTTTGGGTCCAATGTTGATTGATTATCTTCCATTCTGATCACGTGGATTTTACTCTATTTGTTATATATATATAGTCAACTCGAACCCGATGTGGGTATTGTACTTTCTGGCGTTAGATGCCGTGGCTGAGCGCAGATTTCGGAGAATTAAAGGCCAAAAGTGGAGGCACCAGTGAAATGATAGAGATGAGACTCCGTCTGTGAACAGTTTATTGACTGTGCTCAACTTCATCTGAATCAGTGGCCGTAATCCATAGTGACTGATCAAAAGCTGCTTATCAAATTACCAGCTGCCATGTAATTAAGCACGATGGTCTTCCAGTTCTGTTGTGCTCAGGTATTTTCTTCTTTTTTTTTTCTCTCTCTCTCTCTCTCTCTCTTTCCCACTCAATCAAAGCTTGAGATTTTGATAACTGAAAAGGAGAGAGAAATTACCTCCCAAGCTATTTCTCAACTGGGGCTATTGTGCCGCGCAAACAATAGGGCAGCAACATTGGGAAGCTGTTCATTATGATTTTCGGCTCCTAGCTGCAGCCGGAGCGGCGTTGCGGTGGTGGCAGTGATTTCGCAAACCTCAACGTTCCATTACACTGATTAATACTCATTGATCGGCGAGGGTCATTGCTATGGACAGGCAGTAGATGGATCGTCGTGATCTGCGGCGGAGGCACACGCGTTGGCCAGCTCCATCACGGGAGAACTGCGGACATTCCGATGTCATGCAAGATCCGAGTTGTGGCTTTGGCAGTGCCTGATGAGATGTCATCAGGAGTTACTGTAGCAATGAGAACATTACATGCAGTCAAGTGCTATTTCATATTAAGTTGGCTATAGTGAAACAGAATGATAAATGTTTCATCTTACCTTTGAAGAGTTTTTAAACAGAGATACGTGTATATTACCAATGCCATTTATTGAGCAATACTTTCTCCAACATTTTTATTAACATGGCAGAAATTCCAGAAATAACCATTGACTTCCAAATAGCTTCTGGACAAGCAGCTAAAGCTTGAAGTTGATACTAGAGTGGAAATCATACCACTGAAAATCCAGTGGTGAAAACATTAAGCAAATGAAAATGTGTCAGTGAATTCATGTGAATGATTTGACAGATTGAGTTTGTATCATAAATGTGGTGCATATTGTCTTTTAAAGTGTTTATTTCTGTGTGAGTTAGGATCCACGAAGGCTAGAGCTTAGTTCCGATGAATACCATCTATTTGTGACAAGTGATTCCGAGCAGGATAATACACTTTGGACAAACTTTGTAGCTCATAAAATCTGTGAATCGCTCGCCCCCACTTCCCACGTGTATCCTATATCACCATATGCGGAACGAACTTCTTTGATAATTTAGCATGACGTATGCCAGACATGAACAATTCCCACCTGAGATGTATCGGTCCAGCTCGAGGCTGGGTCGTTAAAGCAGTCTCGCGTGTATTTATCACCGTTGAATGTTCTCTGTACGGTTTTTTGGCGAGGTTTTTTTTTTTTTTGAGAATGTTGTCCATCGGCTGCGATCTCCAGAGGATGGAGCTTGGGAAGTGGCATTGATCTACTTAAGATGTAAACACATTAGCGGTGACCCTGCACGGGGAACGCGGAACGTGACGTTGAGGTACGGGGGAGGTGGGTGGGAGGGTGAAGGGCGAGCCATGATCAAGAAGACGCGGGGGAGGAAATAAATGCTGAATGTTACAGGGAATAACTGGTTTAAAATTTGTGGAAGAAATATTACCAGACATTTTGGCAGCATTTATAGATGCTTTCCGAGAGAGGTGGATGAATAAATCAAAAGAGGTTTTTTTTTTTTTTTTTTGGACGATGATTGTCGGGAGAAATAATTACATATGTATGTACTGACTTGGTGACTTCTATATGCATTGTTACAGGGAAATATACAATGTAATAGCAAGGTGATCTAGTACAGGTACGACAATATAACTTAGTGGGATCGGATGTCAGGTGCCATATATTTTTTTCTCTGTTTGTTCATTGATGAAACAAATTGGGTATAGGGAATTCTGATGGGGGACTTTCAATGCCATAAATGACCTGTGCAGCTGAGTTCTGCGAGAAAGATGTGGATAAATCACAGAAAATCAACCATTCTTGCAAGCAAATTAGCTAGTGTCTGGTCTTAAAAGACATGCCATTGTCTTTCATTATTCTGTATTATATATCCCTAAATACAAATACACACTTACAACCTCATGTCCACATGATTATACAGAAGCGCACAGGCACACAGGCATACTCTTATTTTAAGAAATACATATACACACATACACACAGTTACTCCGTTTTAAGAAATTATGTAGAACTTTTCATACAGCAGTAACTATACTATAGCTGCTGCAGTGTACTCAAGCAATCTTAGTTTATACTAGTAGGGCATCCCTCAATCTTCCCTTCTGAATGTTCATTTTGAACTTGTGTGGACTGTGAATTTGTAGACACATACTGTTATTGGGGTGACAAGATCTTTGTGTTGACATATATCAAACACCTCCTAGCTCAATTTTGTATATCAATATTGATTGACCTCTAAGACAGTAGAATTACTGCTGTAATCCAAAACAATGTTTCTACATTATTTGATATCAACATTGATGCTATTCTCCCCCCCCCCCCCACAACAACATAAAAAAAAGATGTTGCTGAATTACTTTTGCTCTCCTGATGAGTCAAGATTTTTGAGATACAAGGTCTAGTCATGGTTGGGACAATATATTACATGCTGAACAGCTTTTATGATTATGCAGTCTCATAAGTTTACTAACGGACATGAAGAATTTATGTTGCCTATCAAAGTATGTAACACTTTTAAAGGACAAGTTCACCTTCATTAACATAAGGATTGAGAAAATGCAACAATGTTAGTAGAACACATCAGTGAAAGTTTGAGGAAAATTGGACAATCGATGCAAAAGTTATGATTTTTTTTAATTTTTGTCTTGGAACCGCTGGATGAGGAGACTACTACAGCTTGTGAGTCATATGCGTACAACAGTATAAAGAAAATGTAAAAGAAAATTCAACATATTTTCACTTTTTTTTCGCATAATAAAAGAGCACTTGACTTGCCTCTTTCTAAAGGCAGGGGGAATAATATTACCCATAACATTTGTCGGTAACGAGTCAGGGGAATGTATACTTTTTTCAACAGATGGAATTTTGTGAAATTCTCTTTATATTTTCCTTATATTGTTGTACGCATGTGACATCTAACTTATTCATACACTGCAGTAGTCTTCTCATCCAGCGGGTACTGCACAAAAACTTCAAAAATTCATAACTTTTGAACGGATTGTCTGATTTTCCTCAAACTTTCAATGATGTGTTCTACTAATATTGCTACATTCTCTCAATCCTTATGTCTATGAAGGTGAACTTGTCCTTTAAAGAAGAAATTTGGTCCTCATTAACTGCTTTTGACTTTTAGCGAGCAGACTTCTAACTTACTCCCCTAATTAGGCACTTGGGGAAAAATTATCTCTTACACTCCCTGTTTCTGTACTGCTCCTGTGCATACTGAGTGGTTCAATACGTCAAGACAAACAGAATGCATGTCTGTTGCCAGATGAGTGGGAAGTCTGCAGAGGGATTTTGCACAGAATATTAACAAACCATGACTGCATGTTTGGGGGTGGGGTGGAGAGGGGAGGGGGGAAGGGTATGATGTAAATTATCAGCAAGATGCATGTATTATAAAGATCATGAAGCCCCAGAATTTGTCTGTAGATACACTCAAGACTCGTGACCGGTGAGAAAAGAAGGTTAGGAGGCAGTACATTACTACTGACATGTGATGTAGGAAACATGGTTGTCATGAATGCGAGACCTACTTCTCATGTTAGCATTGCTAACATTTGTGGAGAAGGGAAGGTTCCTGTGCACATTGTTTGGGGGGAGGTGGGGAATGACTGGAATGTGGAGGATTTGGAAAATTGTGTCGTAGAAATCCTCTTGCACACACCCTCATTATTTCCACCATATTAGATCAAACCACCAATGAGTGAA
The DNA here is from genome assembly GCF_040938485.1 of Diadema antillarum. Taxonomy (NCBI): domain Eukaryota; kingdom Metazoa; phylum Echinodermata; class Echinoidea; order Diadematoida; family Diadematidae; genus Diadema; species Diadema antillarum. The sequence continues at coordinate 372,350 of NW_027272280.1, read as the reverse complement.
GTCAGATGTAGAAAATACCATAATTTTCACATTCAGATTCATCTTTATTGATGATAGGACATAGACATTTGTTTCCATTGACATTTGTACAACATTACTAACACGTCTCATTTCATCTTGTTTTGAATGACTGTGATGTATTTTGATTGCCTTAGAATTTCTTGACCCGTTCAAAAGTAGATTTGTTGACTTGTTTCCTTATTTGTTTGCTTTTTTTCATGTTTTCAAAGCCATGTTGAGACATTCTGATCTTATAATAGTTTTTTTTCTGACCAGAGACATTCAGACCTTAGATTTTCTGCAAATGAGCCTGTGGTCAGGGTAATAATGAGGGTCAATTCATGTGCGCAAGCACGTGTATACACTCAATAAATCCCCCTTAACCCACTGAGGATGAGTCCCGAGTATACTCGAGCAAGTGTCTATGGGAAATGCATGTTGTAGCAAAATCAGCCCGTCCTCAAAGGGTTAAGAGGGAAAAAAGAGAAAGGAGACAAAGAGAAAAAAGAAACAACCACCAAACAAATCCCTAGGTAGTTGATAGAAGAATGTCATGAGCAAATCATGCTGACAATGAGGTATCCCTTCTCCGTCCTTCTTGGCTGGTTTGCGAATGTCCTGCATTCATGAGGGTTCCACACTCCCTGCATCCTATGGAGCCTTGGGAGCTACGAGAAGACTGCGCAGCTACAGAACTCCTTCCGGGTCACTGATGTCATGTCTAGGGCATAGACCCAGAACCTGCCTCCAAAGACCACGCCCCACGAGACCACATCACTTTTGAAGTAGAGAGAGAGAGAGAGACCCAAACTGGGATATCAGAGACTCACTGAAAGACAAGATGGTGCCCTAAGTGTGCAGAATCTATATCACAGAAAGACGTGGCCATCATAATGCCATGTGCAGAGTGATAACAGCTAGTCTTCTTTTGAAATTTTAACAGCTATCCATCTGCTTGCTAAATCATATACATTTCAGTGGTGATGAGGATGTTTTAAGAGTAAAATTGATGTTAGGATTCAGTGTGATTAGTTTCATTAACTTTTGATTATTTTTATTTCTATCATTATGCTCAATTTGATTTACTCATTGATTGATGTTGGTTTTGTTCATCTGACGAATAGGAAAGTACGGATATCTGACTAAAGTGGGGATCTATTCTTCATTTTGCTGTTTACTTGATACACTTTTCATTAAATCAAAGCATACATCTTGTGTGTTTCCAGCATTCGTCACTCATGCATAACATATACGCCATCTGCTGGAGAGGAGATTGGAGAGAGAGAGAAAAAAAAATTAAAAAGCAGTAAGTGGGTCACTTTCTAATCGCAGGAAAAATTTTTCTCAAATTCATTCCCAGTGCATAAAGTCTTCGGTTTCGCACACAGCAGTTATGGCTGCCTCAAGGTGGACCCGCAATTGTTTGTAAACATCGTGGGCTAAATTTAAGCTCGGCACCTGGCCATAGTTGGGGCATATGACAAGGGAGCCTTGTATTTGTTACAAATTATTCTTCCCCCCACAACTGCTGGAAACCTGCCATCTCTTCCCCTCTTTGCCTGCCTGCTGCACAGTAACCTAACTAAATTCAGTCTCCAGTTTGATGGCAGCCGGCACCCTTCGTGTGGGAGTAGCCGGCTATAATTAGGCTCTTCTCGTGTAAGTGAACTTGCACCCGGTGGCGGTTTGTATTGAATTCATACCCCCCCCCCCCCTCCAGGAGGTAGAGAAAAAGATAGTATATGAGAGAAAGAGAGAGAGAGTGATGGTGAATGAGTGATAAGGAGATGCAGAGATAGTAAGTGAGGGAGAGAGAGGGAGAGATAAATATATAAGGCCCAGATTCTGTCATGCTCCAGTCATTGACTAGTCTCTGCACAAGATTGGATTAGACTAGACACCTCTGCATCATTTTGGAATAGAGACACATTAACTGCCAATGAATCATATACAGCAAGAGAGATATATCGAGAGGGAGAGAGGTTGGCTAGCCACTAGATCAAGATTCTCTTTGCACAAGCCAGGGACGATATGCTCTGCACTCAGATGGGTAAGATCTGACATCTTTAAAAAAAAAAAAAAAATCATTTTTTAGGAGAGAAACTGGTGATCAGATGTACCCATCCAGAGATTGTTTTGACTTGTAGAAGGATGGTAGTTTACTTCAGAACTGAAGTTCCTCTCTGTTTCCTTAATAGCATACATGATTTTTATCTTGTCTTCGAAGGGGACTACGACCCCATACTGTATAAGCTGTAATTTTGACGAAGGTTTAATTTTGCGAATCACAGTTGGACCGCAAATTTAACAACGCACAAAAACGTCCCCATGTGCAAACGTAATAGGGCGGTTTGATTGACTTCTGTGTCGATTCACAAAAACGACATCTCGCGAAAATATCTGTGACCTCCTCTTTCCCGAAAATATCTGTATGTGAAAATAGCAGCATATAAGGTTTATTTGATTATCTAAGAGATATTGAACTTTTTTCTTCCAGTTTTCCTGTTTTTTCCTATTTGCCTTTTGCTTTTAAAAGTTCTTTTTCTTTGCCCTTTCTGTCATGTTTATTTTGCTATATATTTCTTTGTTTCCTTCGCCATCAAATATATTTTATATATGTATGTATATATACACTTATAATATATGTAGATTTATGTATGTTATTCTATCTCACATGGTGAATATATACAGTATCTTGTTGGTGAAATGTTACCTTGAAAATGCAAGCTGCTGAGAAGCTTTGAAATGCACTTAGTTATGTACATTGGTATTCAAGACCTAACAGGGATTGAATACACACCCTGCACTGTTTTTAAGAAGAAAGAGGGTGGGTGGGGTAGAGGGGGGGAAGAGAGAGAAAAGGGGAAAAAAAGAAAAAGAGAGAAATCAACGTATGCCTGATGACGCTGAGCTTACCAGCCATATTTTTGGAGAAGGAGACTGTTATCCAGGCACCTATGCCACCACAGAGATGCTGACAAGGCTTATTGATGTGCTCTGAATGCCATTTAACAATTTCAGAGGGGGGGGGGGGGGGGGGAGAATGGAGGTAAAAAAACAACAACACAGAAATCCCAGCTCGCCTTTTTCTTCCTTAGCCCGTACCTACGTCATGAGTCTCTGTACGCTTTTGTGGCAGGCTATTGTGATACTTTAACAGTTTGTTTTGACGTCCAGTGCAATTGTGCTTCAGGTGAGGTGACCAATATGCATATCAGCTCTCAATCAGAGAATTATTGAATTCCCCCCCCCCTCCCATTTTATCCTCTATCTGGTAATTTAATGTAATTTGGAAAGGAAAGGGAGCTATTAAACCATGAATGTGATGTTGCTGTATCCATTAAAGGTGAAACATAGTTTCCATGTATGGCAGTAGGAACTGTTGATTTTTGCCCTAAAATGGACACATGCTCATCAAAGAAATGTGTGAAATAATGCCGTTATAGCACAATTTTGGTTGGGTAATGAAGAAAATACAAAAATATTAGCCAAAAAAAGTAAGCCAACAGTATTGCAATCTCAGAGCATACCCAATTGTGGTCGCTACGTAATATTTTGTAATTGATGACAAATAGGGGACAAAGTAGTACCCATCTTCTGCATGGGAGCGAAACCCATGCAGCTTGTTTTGAAATACTACTGCTAGGGCATGATCAATCATCATTCTTCCTGACCACTATGCACAGGGAAGGCGCTTCAGGAATAAAAGTCATGTACATGCGATTGAAATTATTTTACACTTTTTTTTTTTAATCTCAGAGTACTCCAAAACAACTCATTATCCTGGCAATCGAGTCAGCCAGACAAGTTTCTTGGTAGACACTTTCAATAAATTGTGAGCAAATTCCAAATGATAGAAGATGAATTTTGAGCCCTTCTGAGAATTATGTTTTACCTTTAAGTCTGCAGAATCTGATGATTTGATGCCAAGATGTTTAGGAAGATTGCGAGAATGTTATGATTTTCAAGTATTCAATTACTTTGGTTTTTTGTTGTACAGAAAAAAATAACCTATCAACAATTACAATTTTGATAGTTTTTTTAACAATAACATCAAAATATCCCATTGAGATGGGTTGAAGGCAAATGATAAACAAATACAGTAGATGCCCCAAGGTGTAAAAGTTTGAGGGAAATACATACACTCCTCACATATAAATACACAGAATCTACCCATTCAAATACAGTGTCTTATTTATTGGTCCATGTGATCACACATAACTTGTATTTTATCCATACAGCTTACAACAGAATGTCATTCAGCAGCAGCAGCAGCAAAGAAAGAAAAAAAAAGTTGATACACTGAAAACAGACAAATTGTTCTTTTTTGCTTCAGTGCACTTGTGTTTTTTATGATAAAGAGATTTGCACACAATTCTGGAAACTGATTCGTGATAAGTGGGTACTGACGATGATACGGCATAAATGGTTCAATGTCATCCACGACATCGAAAAGCAGACAAGACAGGCTTAAACCAAGTGTTTGGAATCTCTGAAGTATGCACCTTTAACATTTTAATCTTAAGAATTTAGAAATAAAAGATACTAGTAAACATTAATATTTTGTCACCTGTGTAAAGATATTTGTTCGTTTCCACACACAAAGCAAGAATTGGCAAATTTCGGATGTGGACGGTTTCTCTGTTTTCTGCTGTATGTATCATTTTATGCACTTGTTATGTTCTTATGTCTATGAACTTTATGTACTTATGATGTCTCTATGAGATAATAGTTAATTTGTGTTATGCTTTCATATTATATTACTTTGTTCTTTATTACAGGGGTCTCTATAGGCAAGGATATCAATGTCAAGGTAAGCCTCATGAATATATTCATTGTGATTTTGTGGCGAGTGATTTGATAATTAAAATGGGACACCTTCAAAACAGTTTTTACAAAGTTGTGAGAGATATTCATGATTAAAGAACCTTTGGTAAAGTATTTTTCCATAGTTTTACAAGTGATGGGGTATCAGTGGATTTGATTTTGGACCAGTTGCTACAAGAATATATCCGTGTGTCCATTTCAGCTTGACGCTTTGTAGTTTATTGCTGATCATTTTCTATAGTATTGTACTTTGATGATGCTCTGTGCAAGTGGCACACTTTCCCTGTGTCGAAATCAGTAATTCTACCTCAAATGTGCAGGAGGATTTGTTGCTCAGGTCTTAGAGTAGCACGGGACTTTCTTTGTGTGTAATTTAATGTGTGTTTTTTTTTTAAAGAATAAAAACTGGATATGTTTGCAAGAAGATTTGTAATTTACAGAGAAATCAACCCTTTCCATGCCAATGAGTCAAAATGTACACAAATTTCACACACATACTTATGGATGGGAAATAGTTGTGGCACACAGAGGGTTAGAGACCATTAAGAATGAAATGTGTTTATGGACAAGGGTATAATTGTTACCTTTACTTGTATTGACATTTCTTGAGCTTAGTCTTAAATTGACCCCATATTTATACCCTATATTTACGAACTGTCTATAGAATAATTTTTATCATGTGTGGTAATAATAATGATAATAATGATAACAATAATGATAATAATAACAACAATAATAATGATAATAATATCAATAATAATAATAATGATAATTATAATAAAAAATAATAAGATCTTCTTTATCCAGGGTAGCCTCTTCAGTGTTGCAACTGCTCTACCAGAGGGCCCTGCCATTATTATTACCCCATCATGGTAGATATAACATGAGAAGCTCAACAGGTGTATAGCGATGTAACCTGAATTTAACAACAGTGAGGGATCCTGCAGTGAAAGCAAAGTCGGGAAGACTTAATTCAATCACCAGAATTTTTTTGTTCGTATTGTTTTTGTTTACAAGGGTAATGATTAATTGATATTCAATTGAGAGCCTCTTTCTAGGTGGTTTGGCACTGATTCCCCCCCCCCCCCCCATTTTCACTTTCTATTTTGAGTTTCACCACAAAATAGCATTTATACCTCTTCTGTACAGAACTAGATGGGGGAATACTGATGACAACAGATTTTGGGAAAGGATGCTGCCCAATGTTTGAGCTGTTTCTTATATGTAACCCCCCCCCCCCCACTTTCTCTTTAGAAAAAAGGGAGGAGAGGGGAAGGAAGTAGTTTTTGAAGAGTACAAACAGGCTGACGTGTAGTGACATCAAATTTCCATCCTTGATTTGGAGAGAAATTATAATTTGGTTTTGGTTATGTCTTCGTCCCGTCCAAAGATGTCAGAGAATCAGATTTCTCCTTTATGTGCGTGCACAGAACCCTTTTTCTCTATTTCTCTCTGTCAATCATACTAAAAGAAGGAAGGATGGTGCTCTAATATTTCTTAAAATCATGTCTGTCCTGGAATGATGCCGGATGTGCTGTACAGTAATGAGTATGCCCATCACCCACATTAGGCTGCTTCTAATCCAGATTCTATTCCCATAAAGCCACCTGATGACTTGTATAAGATATAACCATCTGGCATTTGTCGAGCAATCACCATTAAAATGGGAGACTAAAAGGAAAGATAATGCATTGCACAGAAATACATATATTTTGATAGATAGAGAAATTGATAAATAGATATACAACATACACCATGATACCAGTGTAACAACATAGAGGGAGTGCAACCTTTTTTCTTCCTTGCAGGAGAAAATTCATATTATTAGGTTTGTTACAGTGACCTCCATGATGTCTATGGCAAACTGGCATTATCCTAATGCATCAAAGTTCTAACCCTAGCAGAGCTCGCACCGGGACTGCATTTTGTCATGGAGTTTACTTGTCTGCCTTGTTTTTCTTTCTCTGTACCCATTGGTTTATTTCTGTTTGCATTTTTTTTTGGTCTCCTCCAGTTTGTACAGTTGTCGTCCACAAACGATGCCACGAACAGATTATTACCCGCTGTCCAGGCCACAAGGATGAAGGGTGCAACGATGTAAGAACATGTTCCCTGTCTTGTAATATTCTGTACGAAAAGAAAGAAACTTCTTTCTCCTGTACAGCTCTTCCTATTCTTTTCATTCTCCTCTTTCTTCTCTTCCTCATCCTTTTTCCTCTTCTTTTTCACATCTTTCTTCTTTCCTTCCTTTCACTCTTATTCTCCTGATTTTTATTCTGTTTCCTATCCCTTTTCTCCCTCTTCCCTGCTACTTTTAGCTTCTTTGTTTCTCGTACTGTACTTTTTCTTTGTTTTTCCTTCTTCTCTTGTTGTGTGTGTGTGTATATGCATGACATTTTGGAGCTCAAAGTGAACAGATTTGGTGTCAAAATGCTGATTTATAAATCAATGATATGACAAATCAGAAATTTAAACTGTGTTGTACAGACATAGGAACTATTATCTTGGTAATGCAAGGGCAGTCAGTCTTTATAACGATGCATCTCACTGAGCATCGGAGGATAGTATGCTGGATAGAAACGATTGCAATTACCATACTAGTGCAGGTGTCTTCCAGGGGCAATATGGAAACGGTAGTGCCATTTGAATATTCATGAGCTTGGGTCAAGGAAATGTTGCAAAAAAAGAAGTGTAATCACCATACATGTATTTCAATGCTGCCCTTCTTCCCATTAAGTACCCTGACCCCCACCCTAACCTTTCATCTCTCCCCCCCCCCCCCATCCACAAGAGGGGGGGGGGGGAATAAAGAAGATATCTGGTCAAGTGAGAATGTACCCAGAGCTGAGGAATTTGGCCTGTGAAAATGTGCAGTGAGCCTCCTGAGCAGTGCAAAGCTATCTAAAAGCGTGCCTAGTACCTAATCCATCTAGCCTGTGCCAAAGCATTGTCGCACATGCTAGCTCTGACCAGTTTTTCAGTTCTTGTGGCTTGTCTGTGCATGCACCTTGTGCATGCAAAGAAAACCAGGCACAGGCTGTGAATAAGACATGTTAGGTTGATTATGGAATCAGTGGAAATCTGAGTGACTGGAGCAAATAGTGAAAATATTCTGTCCAAAAACGAGTCGAACAAAGAAAATTGGACCACAGGATAAAGCAATACCCCCCAAAATCCAGTTAAATGTATTTTGGGCAACATGCATTGGGTATCTTGGTCATGTGAGCTCTCTGCCATGAAGAGTATTTATTATTGCACATTATATATACAGTGTATACTTATAATGATAGTTATTTTGATTTTTCTCAGATGCAATATTAGAATTCTAGCCCTAGTCAGACTAAGAAAGGATGTCATATTTGTTTATTTTTATCCCAAATGGAGCAGATCTGTTCTGTAATAACAGTGTGCCAAATAGAAATCAAATTTTCAAAGCTTTACTCATACACGATATCAAGAACAACATGCTTATATGATTTGTTATTTGGCACTGTGGTTGCATACAAGCAGGAAAGAGATTTTGCATAAATTGTTGGTTTGCTCGTATTCTATATTATTTTCTTGTTTCTGTAATTGAATAACATCTGTACCAAGAATATGCTGATATAGGTAACCCCCCCCCCCTCCCATTTTAACTATTAATCACCAAAGATCATGGGAAGCTGCCAATCACAGTATTGCCTGTGCCATCACAGCATGGAGCTGGGACATATTTCTGCTGCCACCAGATTAAAGGAGCTCTGGCTGGTTTTAGCACCATGTCTTATCATAATAATGCAGTGTCCATAAGCAATAGTGTGTCTTCCACCAAAAAAAAGAAAGAAGAGAAGCAAAACAACAACAACAACAACAACAATAACAAAAACACTTCTTTAATCCTGTCCTGAGATCCAGTAGACAGAACCTGTTATTTCCTTCAACCCACAAAGTCCCAGAAAACAGACATGTGATTTGGTGTTTTATCTTTTCCTGATGATTTTTTTTGTCTTCAAACCATTGTAAGTGTTTCATAAAGTAGAGTAAGACATTTTCTTTCATTTGAGGTATTAATTTGTTGTTCAAATAAAGATGTTTTTTTCATGCGGATTTAATGAATTTATCCACTTCATCTAATCTTTCTCCAATATGAGACATGCTTGAAAAACAGAGAATTCAAGCCTAATTGTGGTAAGAGTAGGATTTCGGCATTAAAATTCCCCTCCCCCACAGTAATCCAGGAGATACTTGAGAATAACATTTCTATGTATTATAATGCTAAGTCACTTCCAATACTAATTCTAGATTAATTAGAGCTAAACTCCCATTGAGGAAGAAAAGGAAGCAGATGGTAGTTGTTCTATATCTTACCCTGAAGTGATGTTCAACAATTAAAGTGTATGCAGGCTATCTCTATGCCTTTGATCATTTCTTACTCTTGTGACAGCAGACACATTTAGCATAGCCTGAAGTAGTGAAAGCATGATATCTAATCCCTCAATGAGTATTACATTGCTTAGCAATGACTGGCTCTCCAAACGGTTCGAAAAGTAAAGCTACGGACATTTTCTTTTTTCACTTTCTCGAGTAGTATAGTTTGACTGCAATCACACTAGAATGTCTGAGACTGGGGAGAATTGGTTCAGGGCCCTTTATGTGACAATGATATTCCTGGGATGTGTTGTGATTTCGCCTTAAAAAAAAATACCAAAAAAAAAAATATCCCAGTCCTCGTTCGCCTGCTCGCCCATCCGCTGCAAGAGTTACTCCTTTGTCTGGGTGCTGTTTGTATAGGCTGCATGTTCTGATAGATTGGAGTGCTTGTCCGAGTGTTTGCCCAGAGATAAACATCGCAAAATGAACATCTCGGCGGGACCCTAATGAGGTTGTGATGGACCCCGCGCATTCAAAGAATAGCTATGCATGCAGAGCCTGGACTGGGAGAGCTAAATTGTTTCTTGCTCTGCAAGGATATGTAATTGTTGCAACAGCAAAAAAAAAAAAACATAAACAAGAAAACAAAGAGGGGAGGAAGATTTGGTAAATTAATTTGAGATAGATATGATTTGAGAAAGATTAGATGGAATTAGTTATATATTCATAAAATCTGCAGAAAAATCTGAAAAAATACACAGAAAACTGTCAATCTTGAATGGAAAGAATAACTTTAATGTTCTTATAAATATGTGTTGCAAATTTAATGATAAGAATGCAGTTTAGTGATGTAAAAGCTTTTGATAATCCTTTAGACAAAATATGCAATTACATATGAACAACAAAGGTCTCACATGCAAGAGAATTTTTGGCCTTACCATTTCTGCATGGCATACAGTGAATAGTGAAAATTACATTAAAAAAATGACACGTCAAACCATAGAATTGTTGTGTCTTGGACATTGTGGATTGAGATCCGTCAGCACACATCACAAAGTGTTCTCACAGGGACAAACATTCCTTTTATTTCACAAAAGGGAGAGGAAGGGGAAAAGAAAGAACCACGTTGATTATTTTTCGTCTGAATTCTCGGCGATGAATTAATGTGATGCGAAGCGATGTTCTTTTTTTTTTTTTCCTCCTCTATAAACTTGGACCGTCAAATTGTCACTCCAGCCAGAAGCGAAGGCAGTGGCGGGGTGATGATCGGCGTGGTGTGTTAATCGAATGAATTTGTACGGTGATGTGTCAATAACGAGACGTGACAATGAATATGATTACTTTGAGTCTAGAGGTATCAAGTGAGGATGCCATTTACTTGTCTTCCCTCTGAATGACATGACCATTACACTCTTTAAATGTCCTTTAAATGAGGAACAGTTACTGTTTTTGTTCTTTTTTCAATTTTGGTTACATTGAATAGACATTAGAATACAGATGAGCCCCAAACTTGTACAAATTCTGATGAAACCTGTAAGGGATTTTCCAATACAATTTGGTTGGTCCGAGGAATGGTAGTCAATGAATTCTTGCTTCTAAAATGATTTTTTAAAGGTCCAGTTTACCTTTGGGAGTAGTGATTTAAAAAGTGTTCAAGATATCACATTTGATGCATATGTGTAGGTCTGTTGTATCACAAAACATCCTACCATATAAAATTTTTGCAGTAAAGCCTAAAATATAAGGAGATATCAGTGTTTTTCCCAATAAACCATAACTGTAGACGGTTTAGTCTGGAAACATTTTTATTATAACTAGTGTTCACATTTTGTGTATTTAACAACACTTTACAGTGATTACACGGATTCAAATTTTTACAGTGGCTGTTTCTATCAATAACTCACATATTAGAATAATTTTGAAGCGTTAATGCTGGGTTTTTATTTCATCTACAAATGGTAAATTATGCCTTTAAAGGTGAATCATATATTAATTAGTCACTGCACAGTAGGGTTTAATATCAATCTGCAGGAAAAAAAAAAGTAAAAAATTGTACTCAATGTGAAACCATGACTGAAAGAAGAATAGTGAGAATAGTGTGTTACGAGTTCAAAACCAAAACAGTTACTATTTCGTTCACGAATGTCGATGTTCTGTCTGAAGAACATGTGAAGGAAAGAAGAAATGAAGGAAGGAAGAATTTGTAAAGAAGATACACAGCAAGATGGGTTAGTGTACAGCTGTACGTAATACTCTTAAGAAAGCAAGCTTTTTTTCTTACCACGAAAAAGTATGCAGCGAGAATCAAGTTGCTTTCCAGAGCGACTCTGAGATTACTTTTCAATCCATTAATTATCTTCTTTTCCTTGTTTTTGTTTGTCCTTTTGCCTCGTGCCTTTCGTTTCCTTAGCAGGTTGGCTCGCAACGATTCAACATCAACATACCGCACCGCTTCTCCCTCCACAACTTCAGGCGGCCCACGTTCTGTGACCACTGTGGGTCGCTACTCTACGGGCTCTTCAAGCAGGGCGTGCAGTGTGAAGGTAAACAAAACAATGTTCCCACAGCCCCCCCCCCCACTTCCCCTGATAACACAACCACACTTTCATTAAGATTGTCAGAAAAATCTCTCTCATTTAGTATACCTAATTCTCATTAAGCAGTGACAACAGTGTACAGTCAAACCTGTCTATAGTGGCCACCCAAGGGAGACGAAAAAAGTGGCCGTTCTAGACAGGTGACCGCTATAGACAGGTCATCCAGCTTAGTGTGCATTGGTAATGTGTACATGTATCATCATTGTGGAAGTACTTACACGCACATGTATGTGTGTACGTATGCACACGTGTGTTTCATGCATTGAACAATGTCGGTGTTCATGAAATTGTTGCACAGTAGCATAGTGTACATTCGTGAAAAAAAGCTTGACACTAGTGCATTACTATGACTGAACGTTGCCTATGAATGACTGGCATGGCTAAAAAGCAAAAAAACACACTGAATTATTGGCTCGGCTACGGCTCCATTGGGTCTTTGGCCGCTATAGACAGGTTAAAATCTACTGCGGGAAACAAAATTTGTGGCCGCTGGCCGCGTTAGACAGGTGGCTGCTATACACAGGGTCTTTAACAGGGCTTTTCTCTCGGGGGGATTTTTCAGTGATCGCTATAGACAGGTGGTCGCTGTAGACAGGTGGCCGCTAAGACAGGTTTGACTGTATTTTCTGAAAAAAGGATGGGAATTCTTGTCTCTCTTTTTGATTGTTACACAATAGCTAGAGGGCAAAGATTATGGGTGTATGATCTGTGATAGAAACTTGGGGCATCTTATCTTGAGATTGCACTTGCCCCCCGCCCCCATCCTTGTCAATACATTCCGATATAAGAGAGTAATGTGCACCATCCCTACACATTTACACAACAGGGTATGCCTCATGCCCACTTTCATAGTCTGTAAGGTTCTTATTGTCGCCTGCCTGGCAGAAGGGCCCTATTATGAAATCTTGTCCCCCCAATCAGATTTTGGTTTGTGACATAATATGACCGTTATGAAAGCTCTTTCATATGATGTAACCATCATTTTTTTTTTTTTTTTTTTTTTTTGGGGGGGGGAGGGATTTTTCAAGCGCACAGGCCTGAAGGCTCGTCTTTTGTTGGGCAGGTGATGTTGTATCTTTGAAATGACACATTCACATTGGCAGAGATAGGACGGATGCATAATCATCAGTGAGGGTTCCCACATGATTCACACCTCATTGGGGAAGCAAATGGAAGCTGCTGTCATTCTCTCCGTGGGAACATAAAAATGAAAGCCCTGAGGAGATAACTAGTACGTGAACTCCTCCTCTTCAGCTCAAGGGCATTGGTAGCTATTTGTGTTCAGTTTAATACGCTACTCTATTCCCCACCATTCATCCAGATAGATTCTCATAGACCACAACTGTTCGTGCTGGCATAGTTGTGGGTTTGGAACGAAAGGCAAAAAATGTCCGACATGCTATCTTTTTCACTCAAATGATCAACGCCAAATGTGTATGCCCAAAATGATCGTTTCTTGGAAAAAAAAAATTGAGAGAAACAAAGTGAGGTCAGTGAACAGGTCATAAGCGCTGCCGAGCGGTTGATAGCAGAATTGGGAGCAACTTCTCTCATTATGCAGAGCTGCTTCATCACAGGGAGGGTGATGCTTCCCCAGTTGAAAGGCACAGTGGGTCGAAGGAGGGGGGGGGGAGGGGAGGATGGAGGGGTCTGTCTTTGATTGGGAATGAGGAGGGGGAAGGGGAAGTCTCCTTGAAGGTGCGTTTGATTTGGTGAATCACTAGTAAGATTACTTAAGTGCTGAACTTCTTAGTTATTAGATTGTTAGGTTGTATGAGATTTAAGTGGTGACTGTCTCGTGGCAGAAACTTGTTCCAGTCTTATTGGCAGGACAAACAGATGATTAACTTGGAAGACAAGGACTTTGAATACTTTTTTCCTGGAAGATGCGATATACACATGATATTTTTAAACTTTTTTTTTAGACCATGTGGGAACCTTCCCCCCCCCCAAAAAAAAAAATTATGCGATGTAACAAACTTCTTAAATGAAAGAAAGATATTATTCAGAGGGGTGGAGGTTCAGGTGCGAGTTTCTTCACTTTGTCTCCCTCTACAAATTAAATCTGTTAAGATCGCAACAGATCAGCAGTTGCGATCTTAACAAATTTAATTTGTAGAGGGAGACAAAGTGAAGAAACTCGCACCTGAACAAACTTCTTCTTTCTTTCTTTTTACTGGAACATGTTGAATACACATGATTATATTCTGCATATTATACCATGTGGGGAAAAAACCCTGAAATTTTGCATTGTAATAAACACAATATATTTTTGTCTAGAACATGCATGATTATATTTTGCATTTTGTGGGGGGTGGGGGGGGGGGAACCCTGAATTTTTTAGAAAGGTCAATATAACGTACACATGCTTGGCACTCCAGGAAATTGCATTGATTCTAGGAAATGGTTTTCCCAACATCTATCCATCTCTGCCAGTGCATTCTCTCATCCAATCAATATTTGGGTTGCACCCAGAGCATTTTCAAGCAAAGCAGCTCTATGACAATTATATGAAAATGTCAAATATTGTGTGCCTCCACGATGATTGAGTGTTCAGAGTAAAGAATAAGCTTATTCCGGCAATATCAAAGTTATCTATATATAGGCAGAGCATGTTTATTTTGGGGCATATGTGTATACATGTATATGCTCAGATATAAAAAGAGAGAAAAATGCATACATATACACTGTATAATGTGTGCATGTATGTATATAGCTGTATCTGTACGCAGTGTGGGGTGTGTCTAATTATTGGACTCATATGTTTGTAGGGTTTGCAATTCCAGGAGGGGAAGAGATGAAATACTTTTCTTTTTCATTTTTTTTTTGCATTTTTTTTTCAGTTATAACATGAGAGAACTTCCTGGCATCATTGTAATATTTCCCTTTTCCTGTAGCTTTATCCTCATCTGTCTGCTGTGGGCCAGCCCTTCTGCAACATCACATTTTATTCCTTCCTCCCTACATCTCATTCTACCCCTCCCCCTTTTCTCTCTATCTCTCTCTCTCTATCTGTCTATCTATACATTTCTCTTTCCCTCTTTCTCTCTCTCTCTTTTATCACACATACACTCTTTCTCATACCCATTTCCCCCCTCTATCTTCATCTTTTGTACAATTTTTCATCATTCCCCCTAACTGTATTTCTCTTCATAGTGTTTGCAAGGACACGCCTTCTCTTCAAAAGAAAACTAAACCCTAAAGAATGTTAAACCCTCTCAATATCTATTTTCTACTTTCTTCATTTAACCATCTCCTCTTCCTACCCCCATCTTCCCTCTTTTGATACTTTGATACTTTTGTGGATTCAGGGTGTGATTTGTCCTGCCAAAGAATCAAAAGTCCTTCAAACATGTAGAAGATGAAGTCAACACTACCAGTCATAGCATTTTCTCGCCCCTTCACTTTATCTCTCTCCCTCCTCTCTCTCCTCCTCCATCTCTTTGTCTCTCACTTTTCTTACCTCTCCTACTCTTCCTCTTCCTTTCTGCCTCCCTCTCATCCGGCCTCCCGCTCTCCTCTCCCCCTTTCTTCCAGCCAAATGGATACAATAGCCTGGGGGTATACGTGCAGCTTTTTGCATAGATACGCTGAAACATGAACTATTTTTGTCCGGCAAATTGGCGTTGCCATGGTTACCGTACTGTTGTGACGTGTTACCCCTCGGAGTTGACTGTACCATAGAATATCTGGATAGTGGAAGTGTGACAATGTTGAAACAAACAGAGGGGCAGCGAAAGAGAGGGGTGTTTTTTTCCCCCTCTTTTTTTGTGTGAAACAGTGTTGTACTAAGTAGCACTTGCAAAGTAATTCAATGGAAGGGCAGATTGTTGAAGGAGAGGAATGGAAGGGGGGGGAGGGGTTGAGGGATGGAGTGGAGTTAACTGAATTGCAATCACACATTTCACCCTGGGAAGATGGAGTGTCAGTGGAGTGTTTGCGAAAGGGATTGAATAATTGTAAAATCCACTTACAGAGATGAGATATGGAAGGATAACCTTCGCCACTGCTTGCCAGTGTTAGGGATAGGTGGGGAGGCAGGAGAAAAGGGGGGGGGGGAGGGAGGGATATGTGTAGTGCCACAAGTGCCTTTCCCTGACATTTGATGCCTAGTATCATTGGAATTTGGTAGGAAATTGTATTCGAAGTTGAAAATCTGGACAGATCTACATGCGTACATACATGATATGGTGCAAGTCCTTCAGAAAAAAAGTAAATGCTAATTAAATATTTGTCATTTATTGAGCTGTATGTATCCTCAAGATATATTAAACAAATATATATATATATAAACATATATACATATATATATATATATATATATATATACAAATATTCATTCCAAATTCCTGTAATGATGTTCAGTAGTTAATCTCTATTCAGTTTTTGCAAATACTTCTGCAATATCTTGTGATATCATTGGCTTAATTCAAAGAGCTGAATAGTGGGAGGTTCACTTGTGTACTCTTGAGGCTCTAAACAGTTTAGGAATTGTTGTTACCTCTATCCTAGGATTACTGTATATGCCATATATGTAGCATGTTTATTTTTTCACGAATTGGGACTCCCAGTCAATTTTGCGAGTGGTTAAATACGCGATTGTGGAGTAAAGCAATAGATAAAGAAATGTATGCATGCATGTCACATTCATGCCAGGATCAGAGTTGATGTTTTTGTACGATGTTAAATTTTTAAATACGTGTAGCACCCGACTCACAAAATTTATGAGAATAAAAACCCAGTTACAAAATATATGGCGTTTACAATATTACTTGAAATGCTGCTTCCAGAACATGGTTCAGTTCTGCACACAAAGACAGTTTGCCATGGGGATGATAGTTGTCTATCAAGTCACTTTGTGTTTACATTGTACAGTACTTAAGAGACATCAATTATCAATGCTACATCAATATTGCATGCATTTGTATGTGATACATGTTCCATCTTTGCTGATGAAATCCACATTTATGATGATAATAAACTGCCAATATTTCTTTCTCCTTATCTCTTCACTCCTCAACTCTCATCTTGTACATTTTCCTGTGTTATGGGTGTTTTTGCATCTTCCGTGTCCATCACATCGCTGATCCACAACCCTCTGGTGCCCTCACAGTGTGTAAAATGAATGTCCACAAAAGATGTAGCAGAAATGTTGCCAACAACTGCGGCGTCAACAACAAGGAAATGGCCGACATACTTAGGGAAATGGGCGTTACTGGTGACAAGCTTTCAATAAAGAGGAAAAAGGTAAGCATAGTGGAAAAATGGCGACAACATTTTTCTGCATCCGAGAATCAAATCAAACAAAGAAGACAATCAGGAAAGCAAAAAGACAGTGCTATCTAAATGAAATATTTTGTTGATCTTGCAGCTTAATTCATAATGTAGTTGACCTTAATGGGTCACTGCTGATAAATGATAATGTGAAAGCTGTCTAATTGTGTGGTCTTGACGATCACTTGATATCAGCTTTATATCAGTTTTTTTCAGCTTTATAAGCTCAGTTTGAATTTTGTTTTTCTATCTATGATTATCTGTGACTGGTGTCTGTGGGTTAGATATTCAGTGTAATGTGATTGCCACAATGTGTATTTTCCCCTCAGCATATCTAATAGATATGTTATTGGGAGGACTTCATATCATAGCTTACCAGATCTATTTGCCATAGATACAACTTTTTGTTATGTTTTAATGTATTGTGATAAACGGCCCCTTTCCTTGAACTCAAGACACCTAGGAGTTTGATAATATAACACGAGGTTTCCATGAAAATTAGTTACAAAAAAAAAAAATCATGTTTTCTTGAAGCCCAAGTCCATACAATAGTATATCACATCTGGAACATCAAAAAGTATTCATGTTTTAATATATCTCTTGGCTAAATTTACAATCATTCTTGGAATTTCAGGGAGCAGTTGATATTAAAGCATAATGATCATAGATAGATTTTTTTTTTTAAATTGTGCAAGACGTGCTGACGTGCTAAAGTGCAAGTAGGATGGACTCCCCTAAAATGCTGTGAGATGTTTGTGTAGTGAGTTCCGTACGTGATCCGGTTAAAATGATGTATCAAAATCTCTTGGTTGCTAATCGCTGGGGAAATTCGTCCCCAGGCCATTGTGAAAGATTCCGGGAGCACGTCAACAATGTCGACTATAAGTGAAGGGTCCACCAGTTCTGGAGAAGGTACACAGAAAGCCATTTTGTCCACCGTGATGCACCAGCCCATATATATACCTACACAAGTCTGTGTATGTGTGTATAAGTGTGTATAGATATATCTACCCTTTCCCCAAGTATTGTAACCTATTCCCTACTTGGAACCTGGCTCAGTCCTTTAGGTCCATATTCACCAAGGTGGTTTGAATCTATTCCGTGGTTTGTGCAAATTTCTTCTACATAAATACGCGAGACAGATTGCATATGCCGTTAGACATAACTGCATGTTAATACGCGCATGTGAAAGGTATGCCTACATGTGTATACCATGCCTATTTTAGTCCATAGACTAAATCCAAACCATGGTTTTTATCTAAACCGTCTTTGTGAATATGAACCTTAAAGTCCCTGCAGAATTCAGACTCCAGTAGGTGATTGGTTAAGGTACGTTTGTGGAAATTTTCTTTGCTCCGTGTCCGTATCTTTGGCAGCTCTAGGTATGGTAGTTTGATCAGAGTGGTAGTGGCTATCCTTGGTGTAGAATAGACTTTACTTTAGAAGTTTGTTTATTTTCCATTCTCATTTTTATTTTGTATGTGTGTACAGTTTTTAAACCTATCCCCCATTTTTCCCCCTGCATTGCAAATTTTTTTTTAAAGATATATAGTACTGGGTTGATGTTGATGTCTCTTGTATTTATTCTCTGTGTTCCTCCATGGTAACATATTGTTGTTTATGTTTTCTCTTTTATATCCCTTGTTCACCTCCTTTGTCTTTGAACCTGATATTTGAATCTTCACCTTCCACTACCTGTCCGACACATATCTATTATCTCAAATTTGTGTGTCAATGTTGATGCACTTCCCTCTCCCATCTCCACTTCTCCCCTCCCCCCTTTTTGTTTTGTTTCATGGAAATTCCATCAATTAATATTAATACTCTGCAATTACACCCACTTGTTATAAATGGGGTCATTTGTGTAATTGCCTTCCAACCTTTCCCACTCCCCCCCTCTCCCCCACCCACACAATCCCATGCACTGAACCCCAATGTGAACATTTTGGCTTATATCGAATGCAAACTGTTGCACTCGCTGCCTTTATCTTGATGTATTTGCACCCGCATCATTTGTCTGCTTTTGGTCACCGAAATTCCTCTTCCCATGACCGACACTCGCTTGTTCAACTTTGACCATGTGGGGGTTTCTTCTTCCTGATACGCAAAATTATAATATTTCCCCCACTTCTGAAACTGATGAAAATAATTTCAACTTCCTTGCCTGGGTTCATTGTCTGAATTTTCATGACCAATATTAATGTTTGAAATCCCAACAAACTGGATGTACTGAACTAAATCTCACACTGATCCATGTCGTCGTCAAACTTATCGCACACGTTTTTGGTCCTTCAATTGAATGCCCACATAACCCATGCCAAACTCATGACCTGCGTGGCATCTCAAAACTGGGTCTGGCATGATCAAAAATTGAAAATGGAAAAATTTGCTTTATATCATATCTAATCATTGTTAATTCTTTGAATGTCTAATGACCCCTCTTCCCTAAAAAAAACAAAAAAAAAAAACAAAAAACAAATAAAATGGTCAACTAACTCAACAATGTGCAAATACTTACACCCCTGCCCTTATACCAATGTCCCCCTCACCCCCTACCCGCCTCCTCTCTCTCCCTCTTTTTCTTTTTCTCTCACTCTGTCTGTCTCTCTCTCTGATAGTCTTCTATCAGTGACTTCCGTAGTCACGCTCCCCTCTCAACAACTCGAGATCCCTCTCGCCTCTCGACGCCCCTCTCTCTCCGCCTCCGGAATTGGAAGGTACCTCCAACCGTCATTCGGCTTTTGCATGTCACCAGCCCCTTTAGCATGCACATCCTTGATCAGAGTACGTAAAAAAAAAAAAAGATTAATAAATGCAAAAAAAAAAAAACATCTTTACACCGACACCTTCACATACACGCAATCATCACACACACACACACACAATACACAAACACAAACACACAACTTACACACCTGTAATTCCCCCATTCACACACAATATACTTAATAACACACGTATGTGTGGGTGTGTAGTCATGTTACCTGTATAAAGTTGGAGATCATAAAAGAAAGAAAAAATGTGCGTAAAGCCAACTTTGGCAAGATAACCTTTACAGTTTTCTGACTTTTTATTCTTTTGAAAGATATTTTCCTTGTAATGAAGCAAGGCAAATTGTATATCAATTTTAAGCTTTAAGCATCTGACGAATTCATATATACCAAAAAATTATTTTCCTGACATTATATAGCTTTTGTGATGGTGCATCACATATGAGCTTTTCATCAATATAATCGCATGCAACTGACTTGACTTTCATACAGAGTCACATCAAACTGACTTTATTTTCATGCACTGTCACATCAAACTGACTTCACTTTCATGAGAGTAACATCAAGCTGACTTGACTGTAGATGCAGAGTCACATCAGACTAACCTGACTTTCAAGCAGAGTCACATCAAATGGATGTGACTTTCATGCAGAATCACATCAAGCTAACTTGACTTTCATGAGTCACATCAAACTGACTGGACTTTACATGCAGAGACGTCACATCAAACTGACTTCACTTTCATTAGAGTCACATCAAACTGACTTGACACATGCAGAGTCACATCAAACTGACTTGACTTTCAAGCAGTCACATCAAACTGACTTGACTTTCATGCAGAATCACATCAAACTGGCTTGACTTTCATGCAGAGTCACATCAAATTGACTTGACTTTCAAGCAGAGTCACGTCAGACTTGGCTTTCATGAGAGTCACATCAAACTGACTTGACTATAAATGCAGAGTCACATCAAACTGACTTGATTTACATGCAGATTCACATCAAACTGACTTGATTTACATGCAGATTCACATCAAACTGACTTGATTTACATGCAGATTCACATCAAACTGACTTGACTTTCATGCAGAATCACATCAAACTGACTTGACTTTACATGCAGAGTCACATCAACTGACTTGACTTTCATGCAGTCACATCAAACTGACTTGACTTTCAAGCAGTCACATCAAACTGACTTCACTTTCATGAGAGTCACATCAAGCTGACTTGACTGTAGATGCAGAGTCACATCAGACTAACCTGACTTTCTTCAAGCAGAGTCACATCAAACGGATGTGACTTTCATGCAGAATCACATCAAGCTGACGACTTGCATGCAGTCACATCAAACTGACTTGACTTTACATGCAGAGTCACATCGAACTGACTTGACTTTCAAGCAGAGTCACATCAAACTAACTTGACTTTCATGCGGAGTCACATCGAACTGACTTGACTTTCATGCAGAGTCACATCAAACTGACTTAACACATGCAGAGTCACATCAAACTGACTTGACTTTCATGCAGAGTCACATCAAACTGGCTTGACTTTCATGCGGAGTCACATCAAATTGACTTGACTTTCAAGCAGAGTCACATCAAACTGACTTGACTTTCAAGCGGAGTCACATCAAGCTGACTTGACTGTAGATGCAGAGTCACATCAGACTAACCTGACTTTCTTCAAGCAGAGTCACATCAAACGGATGTGACTTTCATGCAGAATCACATCAAGCTGACGACTTGCATGCAGTCACATCAAACTGACTTGACTTTACATGCAGAGTCACATCGAACTGACTTGACTTTCAAGCAGAGTCACATCAAACTAACTTGACTTTCATGCGGAGTCACATCGAACTGACTTGACTTTCATGCAGAGTCACATCAAACTGACTTAACACATGCAGAGTCACATCAAACTGACTTGACTTTCATGCAGAGTCACATCAAACTGGCTTGACTTTCATGCGGAGTCACATCAAATTGACTTGACTTTCAAGCAGAGTCACATCAAACTGACTTGACTTTCAAGCGGAGTCACATCAAACTGACTTGACTTTCAAGCAGAGTCACATCAAACAGACTTGGCTTTAATGAGAGTCACATCGAACTGACTTGACTTTAGATGCAGAGTCACATCGAAGTGACTTAAATTTCATGCAGAGTCACATCAAAATGACTTAACGCATGCAGAGTCACATCAAACTGACTTGACTTTCATGCAGAGTCACATCAAACTGGCTTGACTTTCATGCAGAGTCACATCAAACAGACTTGGCTTTCATGAGAGTCACATCAAACTGACTTGACTATAGATGCAGAGTCACATCAAACTGACTTGATTTACATGCAGATTCACATCAAACTGACTTGACTTTCATGCAGAATCACATCAAAATGACTAGACTTTACATGCTGAGTAACATCAACTGACTTGACTTTCAAGTAGAGTCACATCAAACTGACTAGACTTTACATGCAGAGTCCCATCAAACTGACTAGACTTTACATGCAGAGTCACATCAAACTGACTAGACTTTACATGCAGAGTCACATCAAACTGACTTGACTTTCAAGCAGAGTCTTATTAAACTGACTAGACTTTCATGCAGAGTCACATCAAACTGACCTGACTTTAATACAGAGATACATTAGCTGACTTGACTTTCATGCAGAGTCACATCAAACTGATTTGACTTTCAAGCAGATTCACATCAAACTGACTTGACTTTCATGCAGAATCACATCAAAATGACTAGACTTTACATGCAGAGTCACATCAACTGACTTGACTTTCATGCGGAGTCACATCAAACTGACTTGACTTTCAAGCAGAGTCACATCAAACTGAATAGACTTTACATGCAGAGTCACATCAATCTGACTAGACTTTACATGCAGAGTCACATCAACCTGACTTGACTTTCAAGCAGAGAAACATCAAACTGACTAGACTTTATATGCAGAGTCACATCGAACTGACTTGACTTTACATGCAGAGTCACATCAAACTGACTTGACTTTCAAGCAGAGTCACATCAAACTGACTTGACTTTCATGTTTAAGAAAAAGGGGCTTCTTCATTGATTTTGTATGTCAGGAGTTCACTGATCTTATTGCTTGTGGTAGTGATGTATTGTTCTCTAAAAATGGGATGTGAATACTTATTTTGTAAAGGATACATAAAAGCATACTTCTGTGGTCAGTATTATTATTTTTTCCTCTTTTTGTTCAGTGAAGGAGCTACAACAACAAGTAATTATGAGAGATTACACTCCAGAGTTGCAATATTTTGTTGCTGAAAACTTGGAGAGCCAGATGCTCCCCCCCCAAAAAAAAAAGAAAAGAAAAAATAATAAAAAGCAAAATAAATAATAAAAAGCAAAAAAAAAATAAAAATTGGATTACAACATTAGTGATATCTCATTCGGGACAAGGTTGTTGTTTTGGAGAAAAAAAAAAGACCCTGAATGCTTCCACATATTCTTGGCTTATTGATCAAACCCCAAATGCTCTACAAAAGAAAGCAAATGTGTGGATATCAGTATAAAATGTATTCCTTTGATTGCCCCTTCAATAGCCTTAGCATTCTGTGAACTAATCTTTAAACAGGTTATTGCCACAACCTCATAAGAATTTCTCTTTAATGAAGAGTGGAGGTAATTTGAGAGATTCATAGGCAGCAGGTTACCCCAATGACCTTTTTTTTTTTTTTTTTTTGCATAATGACAACAGGAAATTCAAACTTGTATCATTCTTGAATCACATCCAAATCCTAGCTAGTGGTATGATTTGTTTTTGTCATTGTTTCATTTTTTTTTTTTTTGTAAATAGTGTCTTGCGTAGCATAGACCACAAAGGCTCGGTAAGAAATGACTCATAGCAGAATTGCTCAAACCAAAAGCGACACGCACATCATCTTGCCAACAAGCGTGCACTTGCCCCATCAAATTCACACATGTACCTTTTTTTTTTTTTTGCCCTCCACATGCACTATTCCCAAAATATTCTTTTGTAGAATTGTGGTTGAGATGAAAGTTCATAGCTCTGATAATTGTAAGCGAATAAAGGCGTGCAAATATGCACGGCTTGTTTCATTGAGCTCTTTTGATCAGATTCAGAACTGAGGGAAAACAAAAATGTAATGAAGGAATTTCACATACGTTTCACTACAACACCAGCCGAACATGCACAGGTGCCGAGTATTGCTACTTAAGTTCTGTGAAGCTACAGAGGGTGTATTTGTTTTTTTACATACCTGTAGAAATGTATGATTGTTAGAGATACCTTTAGAGGTCGACTACCATGCTCAATTAGTGCTTTGAATGATGACATATTCAAGAACATTGAGTATAGTCAAGACACAAAAAAGGGGAACACCCTAGAAAAAAAATGCACAGACAAATCACCTATCAAGCACAAATCATTTGTTTTTTGTATGGTTTTATTTTTTATTTTTTGTGGTATCACTTTAAGTTGCATGTACCTGTTTGGTGCCCTGTAGTTTACCACTTGTGTGTCTGTTTCCTTCAAGAATGATGTATGTGTTTTTGCACACATGCATTTCACACTTACTATGCATGATGTGAGATTTTACAGAATGATTTTACTGTCTTTTAGAGCGGTAAAGTAATTAGTTTGTTTATATGCATACATCTGTTGTGTAGATCAATCAAATTAAAGGGAAAGTCTCTACAAAATAATTTTGGATTCTGCCATTGCAGAAAGGTAAATGCAACCCCCAGAGAAAGTTTGAGGACAGATTGGACACTCCATACAAAAATGTTACAAAGCTTTTGATAATTTCATGCGCTTCCTTCTCGAGATGGGAACACCACAGCAAGTTGTGATATTGTGATGTCACAAAAGTAGAATGATGCCAAAGAGCTTACAGAGTTAATTTCACAAATCTTCGTCTTTTAATGAAAAGCACATAACTTGACCTGTAAGGAAGTAGCAGGTGCTTGTATGTAAGCAACCATGGGATTGATGACTTTTAGTCCCCTCCAAAGGAATAGGTAATGATTATAAAGTGCCTCGGCTCCAGAGCACAAACTTCTGCCAGGGGCTTGAACTGAGGACCTCACAATTGAAGGTCCATGGTTTTATCCACAAAGCCACAGCAGCTCCCCACATATGGTGACATCTTGAGGCAAATATCACTTTTCATGTACCTTCTGTAGGATCTACACTGTAGATCAAATGCTCTTTTGACGTCCTAGAAACATGAAGTTTTGTAAAATGTCCTGTATATCGTTCTGCCCCTGTGACATCACAAATTGCAGCAGAGTTCCCATGTACAGAGAGCAGCTCATGGAATTAACCAGTGAAAACTTCTGACAATTCAAGCTTTGAAACAGATTGTTCAATTTTCCTAAAACCTACACTGAGTGTTTGACTTACTTTCTGCATTAGTAGATCCACAATGTGTTTTGGGGACACTTCCCCTTTAAAAGTATCAATTATGTTGTAGGATGTGGTCATTACTACCGGGAGAATGCTTGTTGGTGAAAACTGCTTCCTTTTTCACTCTTGGCTCCATGATTATGGAGTGATGGAGCGACAGCCGACAATTTAAGAATTCACCAGGAAACCGATTTCTATTTCTCGCTTATCAATTGTTACTACCAGTCAGCTTGTCAAAAGTTACAGACAAATTTATATCACTTTCGGTGAACTCACAGAAAGCCTTTCGAGTAATTGAGTCAAAAAGACTGGATTAAAGTGGCTACATGTGACATTTTATCATCAGTTGTACATCGCTAAGATATGACCGAGGATGTTTGTACAGAGTCACATCTTACAGATGCAATATTTCTGTTTTCTTGGCGCCGTCATATCTCTGCCTGTCATTATATGACTTCTCAAAAGTGAGGATTATTATGCCAGTTTCTTGCAATTTTTGTGTGCAAATACAAAAAAAAAGAGTTCATCTCAGCATGAGATAGCTGCTTCCAAAAACCTCTAGATTCTACTTCCCTTGGTGGAGAGGGTCGTAAGGATGGTGGTTTTCCCAACAAGCAGCGTTCCTTCGCACATCACCCATAATATGATAGATGCGTGGGGAAAAGTTTGCAATAACATCTCAGAATGTTGGTGAGCCATCTGATGTGGTGTTCAGTTGGCACCTTGAAGTAGTGGTAAAAAAATGTTGTGCTCACACAAAAGTACAACAACCTTCTTGTGGTTGAGTCCTCATTTAGTTCATGTGGTGATACGGTATAACTACTTGTACTTTGTCACTCTTCTTACAAGTTGCAGAGGACATGGTAACAATATACATCCTCCAACAAAGAGAGAGGATGTTGATTGGATTCAAACAAATCTAAAAAAAATTTGTCCTCAGCCAAAAATGTGCCCAAGTATTCCCTACACACTTCTTTACAGTGACCTCAAAAAGTTGACTGTTTTAAAGTCTCCATAGTACACCATGTTAGATGCACCACTGACATTCAGATGATCGTAATCTAGCTCAAGCTTGTCCAACTTCTAGCTTTTCCCTTGGAAGGTTAATAATATGCCTGCAATTTAATATCAAATTTTGTTGAACTGTATTCCTAATCTCAGTCAGTGCATGCTCGCCCAATTAAATTGCATCGGAAAATACAGAACCTCCTACAGAATGAGGTTTTGCACAATGTTTCAGCATGCAAACTTGGAAGTTTTATTTTACCTTGTTAAAACGTACTGTAATAAATCACTTTAGCAATGCCCTTATCAGTGTAATAACACTTTCTCTTCAATAAACTTAATGTATTTTTGTTGTTGTTCTTTGCTTCACTTTCTTTTCTCTAACACAACTTGCCATTGATGCCAATGGCAAATCCTCTCTAATCTTTCTCATATTGTATTCCATGCATCTAATATGCTCATTTATGAATCACGAATCACACTTTGTTATTTCTGTATGTTGGATGACGTTCTCATCCTCACATTGAATTACTCACAAATGTATTTGAAATTATGCAATCTAATCAATACCATCATGATTTCCTCTTCGAATTCTAACTTCTCTAACCAATTTCACATTCATTGTATTTTTCTCATGAATCACCACATACTCATTGCATCAACAATTCTTTTTTTCCTTCTCACCTTTTTCCCATTATTTTCATTCCTATCTTTCTTTGGCTATGTCTGTGTACATATGCACATTTCTTTCCTGTACACGCACCTGTTTTCTTGATTCCTGATTTCTCCCTCGACATTATGCTCAACCCAATCTCTTCCCTACATTCTCTTTGTTCATCTATTCTTCCATGTTACCTCTCTTTTTCTCTACCTCACATATCCACTTCTGTTTTCATATGTCTGTCCTCTCATTCCTCCATTCATCAATTTATTTACCATTCTACTTGTTCATGTATTCATCTCTCACTTTCTTTCTCTCTATCTCTCACTGCAATGTTCTTTTCAACTACCACTTTTATTTACCACCACCACCACTTCCACCAATGCCACCTAATCGTCCCTTCCTTGGCGACGCCCCTCCCTCTTTAACCCCTCTTACATCTACATCTCCGCATCTTCCGACCTCCTCCTCCTCCGTTCCTTGGATGCGGGACGAGTAGGCACCAGCAAGATCGAGGAGCTAGGGGAGGCCACAGGCAAGCTGTGCATGGACGAGATGACCAAGAGCCACGTGGGCTCCACCATGCGGACGCCATCCCTCCAGGAGGAGCTGGAGAGGAGACCGAGCAAGCGCTACAACCTGGACAACTTCACCTTCCTCAAGGTCCTGGGCAAAGGCAGCTTTGGCAAGGTCGGTCCTCATCGGAGGGAGCTTCTTCTTCTTGTCACCATGGTGATGAGAATGGGTTGGAATGGGAGAGTTAGAGTGAATGAAAGTTGATTGTCCCTTGTTTCAGTTTAGACAATACCGCAATATCTGAGTTTAGCACTTTGATGACCTTCCAGCTTTAATTACTTGTGGAGTTTCTTACGATATGCCTCCTGTTTTGTTATCGTGCCTGAGATGGGAGAAGGGTAAGCCAGGGAAACTTAAAAGTCAATTACACTTTTTTGCTGGCATTGCTTATGTAATTGAATTCATGTAAAGCTCTTTAAAGAAAAACTTTCCAATGTGTACCCCAATGCTAACATTATAGAACTAATAAGTGGCAAGAATATTGCTACTTAATTTGGTTAGACTCTGAGTAATCTCTGTATACATTGAAAGTTTCTATTGAAGAGTGTTCGCCTAGTTTTGCGTGATTGATGTTTTTAAAGCACCGTGCATGCAAGGAAAATGTAAGAAATCAAGACAGAAATGATGCCAACATATGAATGTTGGATATATATCACATAATGCATGGAATCTGAGAATAAAATGCTAGGAGTAACCTGGAGCTTCAGTTAGATAAGTGGCAGAAAAAGAAAAGGAGGAAGCAAATTGTAAATTAATAAGTTATTCTTGAGTCTATTCTTGAGTTATTCTCAATTTCAGTGAATGCTAACATATCAAGTCTGCAGAAAAAAACAAACGCGAAAAACTGACAAAAAAACTGAAATCTTATCAGAGGAGCTGAAATCAATCCTGCTATGACTGCTCTTCATGCATTGCTCATGAGACCCTGAATATAGAATCATTCCAATGTCTAACCTGAGTGTCCCTCACCCCCCCCCCCCCCCTTCTTCAATCTCCGGTCCCCGGCAGGTCATGCTAGCGGAGCGGAAGGGGACGGACGAGGTGTATGCCGTCAAGGTCCTCAAGAAGCACGCCATCATCCAGGACGACGACGTCGAGTGCACCATGACAGAGAAGCGAGTCCTGGTGCTGGCCAACCGCCACCCGTTCCTCACATCGCTACATTCCTGCTTCCAGACCAAGGTGAGCAAAGAAAAAAAAACCCTCCATAATACAGTCTAATTTTCTCCTCGACTTAAGCCCCCGCACACTATACGATCAGACCGGTCGCATGACACTTGGGCATACGACCAGTCGCACAACTCGACACCGCACACTAAAAGATCGGATCGCACAACTAGGCTTATGACCATTATGGCGCCAGTACATTTTACCAGCGAGTATAGAAGCGTATGCAGTGCACATTGCATGCGCTCTTATACTCTTCGCATATCATGATTTGCTGAAAGCCCACGACCAGTCGTGGAAATTTGACACATCAAATCTCTACGACTGGCACTAAGACCTAAGACTGGAAACTGGCTAGGCTGGTGATGTCACACTTCTGGTCGTAAGGTCATACGACCGGTCTGATCACACAGTGTAAGACGGGCTTTACCTACTTTCTTCCTCTTTTATTTTCCAACTTTTCCTTACAGCCCAACGGTCCTTTTCAGGAACACGTCACTTCCCTTTCTTTACATTTTTTTTTCTTTTCTTTTTTTTACAGGGACTAGTTAGGCTAGTGGGATTGCTTTGAATGTTTCTCAGGGAAGGTATGTTTGTTTAAGTACCTGCTTTCCGCATCTTTGTTGGAGGTTCATCCAGTGAAGATATGAATATCCTCTGGTTTTAACACGTTCCTTCCACAGTTCTCCAAGAAGCTTCAATGCCCCAAAACGAGATTCTTTTTGCCTGTCCACAGAGAATGGACAGGTTGGTAATCTGCCTGTGCGAAAGTGGTCAAGCAGTATGTGTTTTCCCTTTTCATTGTCAACTGCATGTGCCATCGAACAATGCAAAATATCGATTGGATGTGAGATATGAATAGAGCATGCGCTAGAGTCGCCAATTCTTCGTTATACGCTACAAGGGCACCCAAATTGGGTAAGCAAGCGTCAATATCTAGTGGGCCCAGCCTCGATTTCTACATACATCTTCAGAAGAATTTTGCAGCAAAACAAACACACTATTATGTTGGAAAAGGTTAATTATGCCAAAAAAAGAATGCAGTCCTATGACAGAAAAGAACAGATAATGATAGCAGAAGCACTAATCTTTGTAGTAAATTAATTTTCGAATCACCGTAATACTAACAAATGTAAATTTATGCCGCGAATGCACACTCTAGTGTACATTTTGGAAACCAGGTTCCAGTCGATGAGTTGATGCTACAGGAAACTGGTATACCAGGTTCCAAGAAGGAACGGGATAGAATCCTTGCATCATCGACCATTGCTATGACGTCAGTGGTAGGGGCTGTTTGACCAAGCCTTCCTACTAAAGCAGGAGAAACAGAAATGAAAAGAGTGTGTTTGATCAACATCACATTCACAACTCACTCAGTAGGGCTAGTAGGGCTAGAGGGATTACTTTGAGCGTTTCTCAGTGAAGGTTTGTTTGAAGAAGCACCTGTATTCCATGTCTTTGATGGAGCTTCAGCCAGTGAAGATATGAATGTTTTCTTGTCATACAAATGCCAGGCATTTTGTCCCAATATTTTACACATACTCTGCTTTGGAAGGGGACACACATTCTGCTTGAAATTTGAACTGTTCTGTAGGAGGAGCATGTGTAGTCCGCTGGAGGAGGGCCTCCAGAGAGAGCCCTTAGGGTAGTACCTTCACCTCTCATTTTATGCAAAGCTCAGGAGGTGATGAGGGGGAGGAGAGTGGAAGAAAGCCCCAATATTTGGGGATGGGGCTTGCCAAGTAGGGGGTCCTCTTCCTAACTTTGCTCAAGATGCATCTCATGAGTCAACGTAGGAGGAAAGGAGACCAGATGGCCCACGTGGTATCACGTCCAATCTAAGACTCGTGCAATTCCCAGTGGTGCGGCTGCCGATGCCAGATTTATGGAAATAGACCTTCCCTTCCCTCTCCCCACCCCCCCCCCACCCCCATGCCAAGAGGCAAAGCACACTGCAACATGCAACACTTAGGGGCATCTTAGTTGACTGCATTGATGTGTGTGTTGTAGCTGTTGTTTTAAGAGTTTTCTCCTTCCTTTTTTTTGGGGGGGGGGGGAGGAGGGTGGGGTGCTAACTAGTGCCAACAAGAAGACCCACATCACCCCTTGTACAGAGCAGGGGCAAACACTCGGTGAAGCGGTCAGTCAGACGAGAATTTGTGGATAGTCCCCACCTTTCATGGTTCATCCACATTAAAAGACATAATGCGGAAAGGTCAGCAAGAGATATCTGTCATACATTATTCAAAAAGAGGAGGGAAAAAATGGCAAAACAATATAATGAACACAGACTGCAACTAAGAGATTTGTGAGTGAGCAAATGCCTACGTAGCCCATAAATATCTCCTCATGCATTAATTTTACACCGACAGAGACATTCTTTCTTTTTCTTTTTTGGTGATGGTAATTGGATGGTTATTCATATTTAGCAAAGAAGAATCTGCTTTCTTCCACAAAACATGCCAAGAGTAACACCTAAAAGTTGAAGTGAGTTACTGTGATTACACCTGGTCAAATAAATTAAAAGCAATGTATCAGTGTCTACAGATGAATTTTTAAAAGAAGAGAACCATGTCACTGGAATGAGCTTTCTTTTCGTGTTTGTTTTTGGAGAATGAAGTATTGTCTCTTTGAAAGATTTTAATTTGACAAAATCTATCAACAATGATTTAGCTTTGTTCCATCACTTATAATTGATACTTAAAGTTTAAATAGGTAAAATTTGACCAAAATACTGTCACGGAAATCAGCAAATGTCTTCTCGATGTAGCAAGTCTGAAGAGCCGGCTCGGAGATCTGTTGATGACATGTTTTCATGATATTTTGAAGCATGGAGAGAGAGAGAGAGAAGGAGGGGAAAAAAATTGGGAGAGCATTATGTCCAGGAGGGCAAGAACTGGTTCATGTTTGATAATTTGCAGTGGTGTAATGTGTCCTCTATTTTGTGGATCCCTCAGTCTGGCCTGATAATGCTGTCTGATTAACTAGTTCAATCAAGGAAAAGGACTCCCCAGCGGTACCAGAATCTAGCCTGAAGATTGTGTTCCACATACCTTGTCTTCTTCTTCTTCTTCTTGTTATCAAGCCAGTTATCTCTGTTCCTCTTCAATTTAATCGTAACCCCCCCCCCCCCACCGCCATCTCTTGGAGTGTTGACATTTAATGTGCCATAGCTCCCTCTAGAGGTGTGGGTCGGTGGAACTTGAGCCAACTGTGCAAACACGCTGCCGCAGCGAGTGCGCGACGATGCTCCTCTTTCGCAAACCCACAAGGAGGTGTTTGCACGCTCTTCGGACGGCGGGGATGCTCAGAGGAGAACGGTGTCTGAATGCGGCGCATCTCCACAAGTGCTTCAAAATGTGGGGGTGCTGGTTGGCGAGCTCCCCCCCTCCTCCAGAGGATACCACCTTTGCATACCAGTCATTTCACATTGGGTGTCAGTTCTAGTTACTTTCATTTCAGCCTATATTTGCGTGTTCTGTTTTGTGTCATTTTTTTTTTCCGTTTCAGCATGGGTTTGAGATGGGCAGAGATGTAATTTTGTCCTCTTGCCCTGCAGTTGTAGTATACCAGGTTAAGAATGTATTCAAAATTAATCTTCTGGAGACCACCCGTCTGAAATTCCTTAGACTTTGTATATGCTCGCGCAGTTAACAGATGTTTCTCTATTGATGGCAAAGTGACAAACCATCCCATGAGACTTTTTTTTTGGAGAAGAGTGTTTCTACAAGCAGAAAGCAGATTGCATGTAAGACTTGTTGCTATGCCAGACAAGCCTTTTGGGGAAGGGGGGGGGGAGGGGTAAGATTATATCAGCTTCGGATCATCATCTAGTTTTCATAGTAGCTGTTATTAATTTTCAGCTGCAAAAGACTGGTTTATTCATGGATTCAAATTCTTTAATTGTTTTTCTAACATTCCTCTTGGATTCCTGGCAATGAGCTAGTAGTTTAATTTTTTCCCATACATTTGAATACTTTGGAGTCCTGCATGTTTATATCAAATCTTGCTATGCTGGGCAGGCACTCCAACTGTCAGAAACAACCTTTGCTCTGAAAGTGTCTGTGTGGAACTTAAATGTGGTCTGTTGTTGTAAATGCTTTATGTAAGAGAGGGGCCTGTGATTGTCAAAGCCTGTAAACTGAGGAATTAAAAATCAGTGCCACACATTCACTTACAGAGTCATGGCCCCATTGCAGCATTCTCTGCACCACCCTCTCTTTCATGCTCTGCCCTCCTCCAGTTCCATGGGGTGTCGGCATCGCCGTGGAGCGGAACGCTGTAGCCCCTCTTAGTCACGGCGAGAATCGAGAATTAAAATGTGCACCAGGGGATCGAGGAAAGCTCACAAACGCCCTTAGACAGCAAAAAGATGCTACAAAAGTAGAACACACCGTAGTCACATTGGCCAACTGCAAACTGCTGCCAGAAAGTGATGCTGCCGATTTGTCCAATCCTAACCGCCGTTTGAGCCCTCCTGACGGCTGTATACAAAAGACGAATGCCCATATACCAGTCCCCACACTCATGGCATTTTGCCCTGTCACTTTCTAATTGATTTGCCTCCAATTGCCTTTTGTCCTCTCAATCCACAAGGGTGAAATATATGTCGAGAGAGGCTTTTAATCTATTTGATGCTCTGTGTTCCATCAAGTAGACTTAAAAATTTAGAACCCTGCAGCGATGTTTGAATAATACATCTGGGCGAAGACAACAATGTCTTCACAGTTTTTCCTATACCATTTCTCTACCCCCTCCCCCATCAATGCTTGAGGCATTTTATGTATGGGTAGTCCATCTGTCTTTTGAAACACCTCAGACCTTTTCAACTCTGTATCTTTAAAAATAAATGCAGGGAAGATTTCTCCTGCTATTTGGAAACAATATGTTTTGTCGGGTGTGGATAAACATGTCACACTTCAGTCCAGTTTTCAAGGGGGGGGGGTGAGGATCAGAGTCAGAGGTCAATGAAAGCTTGTCAAAAAAAGTTGCCATTTGTCTTGTGTCATTGCAGCCCGTGATATTTAGAAGTATGTGATTGGAAGGAAATGGTATAGCTGTAAGTATAACTCAGTCAGACCGCAGTGCCCTAGTTAATGAGGCATACATGCACATTTTACTTACAAGTCTCGTTCAGCTAACATGCGCTCAGAGTGTGCAACATGAGATTTGGCGAGATTTTCTAGAGGGTCAACAAAAAAGCAAGCAATTGATCAGGTGACAAACTTAGTGTCACTTAGTATGTGGATAAATAGTCATATGAGATTTCACTCTTTATTTCCATTTGAACTTTTTCAAGTTTGCATGTCATTGTATAAATCTACATTTCATTGAAGGTAGATGTAAAATACTTACTTTGGAGTGAAGGGCGTTTGACATATGATATAGCCACATGTTGCTGGCTCCTGACCCTTTTTCGAGCTAAGGATATTCGTAAGTCGAATTTTTTGACAGATGATAAGTTAATGGATTGTGGAAATTTGATGATCTTGTTAAAATGAAAGGATATGTCTTTTCTAAATATGTGATGATATTTAGTGTTGAAATCACAAGATTTTCGTTTTGAACAGCCAGAAAGCAACACAGCACGTATGCATATGAGGTGCATGCACGGACTCCTCTTCCATATAGCATAGAAATGTGTGGAGCTCAACGCATGCACAAGCGCGCAGGGAAAAGAAGGTGCCTGGCCGCGCTCGCCTGATCACCCGACTCACTTGCGATGACTTTCCAGCTGCCTGCCCACCCACCCACTGCTGCGGTTCACGCCATGCCTGGCCCACTGGCGCATGGCTTGGCACCCTGGTCATGGCTGGCGCAGCCGGTCCAGCATGACAAACGGGGGTAAGGCTCCTAGATGTTATGTGGGAGCGTGATTCGCACAGGCTACTGTGAACGCGTACGGAGATGGTGTACAGTCTGACGAGGCTTTACAGGAAACAGGTCCCAGATGCGTATATGACAGCACTCCCCCATGCGCTGTTGCCATGTTGACATGAGCTAAAGTTTTGCTAGCTCCTGACCCTTTTAAGAGCTAACCTTGTAATCTGTTATATAATTTAATGAATGCATACTTCAAGGGAGTGAAAAATTGGTATGACGATTGTCTGAAAGCTTTTATCTAGACCCTAGAGGCAGACACCTGAGTGACATAAAAATTATCATAATCTGGCATTGGTTTTGGTCCTAATTTTCACATTTTCTAAGTTGATTATCTCATTTCAATGTAATTCTGACCCTGCTAAATTTCTCTTCACCCCCAAAACATTGTTTGCCAAAGAAATCCTGTGATATCTGGAGAGCAAATTACGATTTCCTTGAACCATGCTCTAGCTCATTATGTATGCAAGTCATCTTGCGTTCATGCATAAAAGATTGGAAAATAGAGCACTTTTCTGTGTGCTGCAGTCTGACTGATCTAGGGATATATATGCATGAAGCAATAAAGGTGAAAGGTCAAAGTTTATCATCGGTTACTGTGAAACATGATATATTTGCGGCATGAATTTTTCGCGAATTGGAGGCGACGTCCTTTTTCGTGGCATGAAATTTTTGCGAATTGCCACTGGCGTTCAATGCATTTCATGTGCATTTTTAATTTCGCAAATCTTGGCACTCGCGAAATTCGCGAAATTAAAATGCACGTGAACATTCCTCATTTTACAGTATCAAACCTTTGCCTAATATATCACTGTTCAGTTGTGACTCTTGTAAAGAATTTGATAGTGGCAAATTGATTGTGGAGATGTCTTTGAAAGAATTTGTGTTATTGATTTTAGTAATTTTTGGTGAAATATCACAATTTCTTGGTGAGATATGAAATATAAAGAAAGTTCATTCTGCATTGTTATTTTGAAACTAAAACTGACCAGCTGAGAATGTCTTCCTGTTGTCTGAGCACTATTTGTTGTATAATTATATTCAGTTTACAAACATGAACGATATTTATGATGTTGATGTGGAGTGACCAGGAGCATTCATAATCTTCTGACAGCAATAAACTTCAAGTCTCTTTGCTGTTCTCTCATCCTACATTTCATTATAAATGTTGAATTTTGACATGGTAGAAATTTTGATGAATTTCAGACTCTATTGAACAAGCACTGACATTCATTAGAACTTGCAAATGATTATGTGAGATACCTGGTATTAACTCGTAGAGAATGAGTCCTGAGTGTACTCGGGCAAGTGTGTATGGAAAATGTATATGTATTTTGTAGCAAAATCAGCCCGTCCTCAGTGGGCTAATGCCTATGGAAGATATGTACAGAAATTTGCACTTGGAGAATCATAAATGTATGAAGTTTTCTGAAATTTACCTGTGCAAAAAGAGGAAATAGATTATAGAGTTTCTACTTTTACAGTGTATACCTTTCTGATAATGTTGGTCATGCAAAATATATTTTGATATACTCCTGGGCAAAATCTGATGTACAAGAAGCAGAGAAGTTAGGCATTTGTGTAAAAAAATGATTTGCTCAAATTTTCCATCAATTCTCATTGCGTTTTATTCAAATTTTCACATTAGGTCTCTTATCTAGCTTGTTGTTTTTCACACACCTACCAATGTTCATTTCTGTGCAAAGGCTGTTCATTTTTCATTTGTATTTGTCTGCAATTTTTTTCTCCTCCTAACATCTCTTTGATTCATTTCTATTAATCTGTAACAACATATAGGAAAAAAATTGTAATAAAATCATATTGACCATGAATTAGTATGCCTATCATTGGTAAAATGCCAGAAAGTCATGCCTCAAATCAACTCTTTTTGTTTCTTTCATTGTCGTTTCTCTGCAGGACCGATTATTTTTTGTTATGGAGTATGTCAACGGTGGTGATCTAATGTTCCAAATCCAGAGGGCCCGGAAATTCAACGAGCCGCGGGCCCGCTTCTATGCCGCCGAAGTCACGTTAGCATTAATGTTCCTTCATCGACACGGTGTAATATACAGGTGAGCCAAGGCATTCTGTTTGTGTAGATTAAGATAAAGATTAATCCTTCAGTGCATAGTTTAATTGGAGAAAGGTTAGATATAGATGAAACTGGCTGAATTCATCAAAATAGTGCAAATATCAGAAATAAATTCAGAAATCTGCTACCTTGAGAGAAATACAGGGACTCTAATCTTCTTAAGTGTGTTGCCAGTTTAAAAAATCAGTTGTTGATAAGGATGTAAGAGGCGTAATAAGATTTAGCAACCAAACAAATAATTATATACGAGCAGCAAAGGTCTCGAATAAAAACAATTATTAACTTTAACTTTAGTGCAAGACATGATAGAATAATGATGTAGTTCCTAGTCAAATGATTGGTTGATAGCATTCATATGACCAGGCATTTATTTTGCTTAACATGCAATTTTGCTTATGACCAGTCATTAGCAAAGCATAATGACCGGTCGTTAGCATTTTCAAGTCACAGTGGTTACTTGGAGAGATTTCATTGTTTTACTTTATGCTCGCAATGAGAGTGAATATCAAACGACAAGGATCTGTGTCATTGCTATTTTGTTTATAAAGCAAAAAAATACACATCATTTTGTTTAGTCATTAGTATAAGTGCCCACTCTCAGTACCTTCAAAACAGTCCAAATGCTCTTTTAATAGCTATTGCCCTGGGCATGTTAGACTATTCATTTGTATTATTTGCATGCTGGCAATAGATTGTTAACATTGATTTTAAAAGATAGAAACAGCATAAGCTAGAAAAATGTGTTACAGAAGGTATGCTTGGATAAATTGACTCTGGTTCTGAAACCTATGCCGATGTTATTGTTGCTTTACAGCTTGTTGTCGCAAGGTGTTTATACACTCATCTTCATCACTACCATCTTTCCACTATCTCCCCCTCCCCCTTCCCTACCTCTCTTTCTCCAGGGATCTGAAGCTGGATAACATTCTACTAGACATGGACGGCCACTGCAAGCTGGCTGACTTTGGTATGTGCAAGGAAGGCATCCTGGATGGCCGCACCACAGCAACCTTCTGCGGAACTCCCGACTACATCGCACCGGAGGTGAGTGAGAATCGGGTCGCGGGTCTGTTGCCAAGGAGACCGTGATCAGCTGTGACACTTATGAAAGCTTTCTCACACCATCTATTTCCTCCTACAATATCATCACAAGGGACTTTTGTACTAATCTAAGTGTGTGTGTGTTGTTTTTGTCTGTGTATATAATTGTATATGTGTACGTATGTATGAATTTTTTGATATGAATGTGTGTATGTACATATGTATGTTATATTTTAAGATAGTAACAAACAAAAAATCGTCTTCAGTTTGACAAAAAAATCTGAAAAAGCTAGATAATTTTGCACAGTCTTTCATGTTTATGTCTGCTAACAACAATACACACTCGTAAAAAACAAGAGGAAAACCAACATAACCTCTTTTCCTTGGTTTGTTTTTTTCTCTGTGCAAAACAAATAACAACCACAATGTACTTTACCACTATATTAAAACAAAACAAAACAAGCTGCATGGATGTTCATGTAGTTTACCACCCATGCAATGGATGCCTTTGCAAAGTCATCAATACATGTACTCATAAAGAAAGCTGTGTGGAGCTCTTAAAAGATAAAAAGCAGGGACCCAAATTAATCAACACCTCTTTGTGCCACACGTGTTCATTTTGCTCTTCAGATCCTCCAAGAGTTGGACTACGGCCCCTCGGTGGACTGGTGGGCCCTTGGCGTCCTCATGTATGAGATGATGGCGGGTCAGCCGCCCTTCGAGGCCGACAATGAGGACGACCTCTTCGACTCGATCCTCCACGACGATGTGCTCTACCCCGTGTGGCTGAGCAAAGAGGCGACGTCCATTCTCAAGGCTGTGAGTCCGTGGGGAGGCTCGGGTAGAAGTTGCGCAAAAGATCGGAAGGGTTTAAGAAAGGCGCAAAGCTGCGAACTAGTACACTTTAATGATATTAATTGTGGGTTTTTTTTCTCATCAAAAGATAAGATATGTTCCCCCCCCCCCCCCAGAAAGAATTTTTTTCCCCTGAAACTTGGTTTATCATGCGTAACATGGGCAATTTTTCCTTTAAATCCAAAATATGATGATCGATTTCAAAATGTCTTCTTCTTTTGCTCTGCAGAGGTTGGTAACCCTGAAGGTGTATGGTAGGGTCAAATGTTGATGGGGGGAGGGGTGATGGGAGTTTTTGAGGAATGAAATGGCTTTTTTGGTGGGATTACTGAACTCCTAATTAGCAGTGGTGACAATGGACTAATCGCACTTCACCTTTGTATTGTTGAAAAAAAGAAAACAACAGATGAATTGATATCTTTATAGTTTACCACAAAAAAAAAGAAGAAGAAATTAACTGGAGAGGGTATACCATCCCTGTGGTGACAAAACCTCGTATCTAAAAACTCACACATTTTCAGGAGAGCAGATTAACTTTTTCAGTTTTGCAACATTTTTGCAAAATAACATCAATGTTGATGTCAAGTAATGTCCAAACATTGTTCTGAATTACCTTCGTACATTGATCATTGTAATGTTTTAAAAACTCAGATCAGTTTTTTTAATGTTCAAAATTGAGGCAGGAGGTTTTGGAACATATGCCAATCGAGATGTGAGGTCTTGTTACCCCAGGACGATGCACCATGAATGTAGACATTCCTCCAGCAATCACCCATGTTAGGTCATTCAGTTTTTGAAACCAAAAGGGGTAAGGAATTAGTGACAGAGAACTTTCGTACATTCCTTTTAATGTTCAGTATCCACAAAATTCCTGTCGCTATGACCCACCCAAATGACTATTTACAGAGTGAGTGTGTTTGTTAGTGTGAACTCCTTTATAACAACAGAAAACAGTGTACATAGACAATACACTGGGAAATAATAGCTGTTAGGTCTGTAGCCACACTAGAGTGGTGGCTTGTAGCAATGATGAAGGTGGACATTTCTCCAGCAATCACCATGCAATGTCATTCAGTAACCCAAAAGGGGCAAAGATTGCAGAATTGGTAACAGAAAACTTCCATACATGCTCGTCAGTGTTGTAATACAAAGTAGGTATTTAAAAGTTTGCATCATTCTGTGAGTTCATATGCCTGTCTACTACCCATTGAGGAGAAAATTGGTGAATAGGAAATTCCCCTCCCCCCCCAAAAAAAACAAAACAAAAACAAAACAAAAAAACAGGGAGATAATGAAAACTTTAGGGGTAGATTTATTAATTGAGCAGTAAGTAATATATCCTGATACCATTGGTCTTTTGTGTTATTTCTCATGCTCATGCATGTTGTGACCTTTTTAACAAATTTCCCTTGATCAACAAAATTAAGCACTGATTATTCAGTGTTTTAGTAGTAGCCCTGATAAGAAAAATATTTACGTTTTCATCCCTGGTTTCACTTCTCCTCGGCAGTTCATGACCAAGAACCCCAGCAAGCGTCTTGGCTGCATGGAGTCCCAGGGTGGGGAGAGGGCCATCCTACAGCACTCCTTCTTCAGGGAGATCAGCTGGCAAGATCTGGAAGACCTCAAGGTGGAGCCACCCTTCAAGCCCAAGATTGTAAGTTCCGTTCTCTCTCATCTCTCTCTCTCTCTCTCTCTCCTGTAGTACTAGTACCCTGTATCATTCCGTCATGGTAGTGAAAGTAATTCCTTCAGATCAATGAGTTTTGTGTCAAGTTGTTTTTTGGCCGGGCATTGTGGCGTTCGCCCGTAATCCACCTTCACATCCAAGAGTACCGGGTTCGATTCCCGAGTCTTACTGAGCAATGTTGTGTGTAAGCATTCTGTCCCCTCTAGTAAGAGGCAAAACGTTGTGTCCCTTGGATAGGACATTAAATGGAGGTCCCATGTGTGTGACAGCCATGATACACGCACATAGAAGAACCCACTTCATTCATTCCTCGCAAAGAGCAGGGTGCCAACCCGATGAAGTGGTCCCCCTACCCACCCACACAAGAAAACGGGCGAATGATGCCAACCCCTCGTGGTTCTCCCCAGGTGACTAACAATAGTCAGCAAACAGTATTAACCAGGCACACTGTGCCATATGCTTGAATGAATGAAGTTGTTTTTGTTACCACTTAGATGAATTGCCCCACATTGACATGAATAAGCTCCGCTTGTTCATAAATTTGAATAGATATGCAGTATCCGCAGCTTTAAGGGATAAGAGCTAGCACTGGCTGTTGGGTGAAAGCTCGGTAGTCTAGCGGATACACGACACCTGTCTAATGATCAGGAGATCGTTAGTTTGAGTCCAGCCCGAGTATGTATGCCCATGATGTGTTTTCATTACTCCTACTAAAACACTGAAATATCAGTGCTTATTTTTTCGCCACTGTAGGGCAATTTTTGAATTCTTTCATTTTGATTCTTTCATTATCTGTGGAAGCTGCTACATTTCCCACCTTCAGCTTCCATTTCCTTCCTTCAAGCCCCAGATTGTAAAGTTTCCATTTCTCCTCCAGTCACACGGGCACCCTGTAGCATTCTCTGCCGGTAGGAAAAGGGATTCTTTCAGTTATCTTAGAGGCTGCCATGTTTTTACCCTGTCAGATCCAATGGACAAAGTTTCTCGAGGATGATCATTAAACTGAATCCATGAAGCTGCGGCGTCATCCTCCTTTATTCCTTCCTCTTGCCCCCACCTGCCCCACTCATTGCACCGACGAGGGCCAAGATAATCAGTTGTAATTTTGAAAAGCTTTTAGTAGCTGCCAAAGGCAAAGCAGATTTGGGTCTGCTTGGGACTTTCCTCAAGTTTGCATGAGTTGCTTGTGTGAAGATAGGGATATGCTTCCATGATCTCCAATCTACAAACCTCGTCAGGGTGTTTGGGTTCAAATGCAAATGCAAACAGATTCAGGTTGACATGAATAAATGGAGTAAAATTAGATGAGAAGAATGATAGTGGTATGTCTCATCAAACTCAGAGATAACTTAGGAAAGTTATGAAAGTTTCAGTTTTTTGCCAAAACCATGCATATTGAAAGAGGGGATGATGACGTGACCCTGTAACTTCCCATGTTTTGGTTGTTCACAAAATCATGAAATTCATGACTTTGGTGGATGATTATTCATTTGCAACCTCCTTTCCCACTGAAAGTCAATATGTATGGTACTCTGTACTCCTAT
Source organism: Diadema antillarum (assembly GCF_040938485.1). Lineage (NCBI taxonomy): Eukaryota > Metazoa > Echinodermata > Echinoidea > Diadematoida > Diadematidae > Diadema > Diadema antillarum. Next base: position 330,604 of record NW_027272280.1, on the reverse strand, counting down.
TGACTAAATGTCAAAGAAGGAAATTTGACAAAGGTTTGTGATACTGTTCGAAGGGAGATTCCAAGACAGTCCTTATTTTCGGCCTGATATTGATGAAACTCCCATTATTCAGTTCACCTGATTTTAGTCCATGTATCAAAGCCAGCCCAAACATGATGTAGAATAGCATGTCAAATGCATCAAGCACTATGCTTTAAATAAGAAAAAAAACATGATTCAAGCTATATTGTCCTGTGAGCAATGTTTTTCTAATCATCTCTGTATATCCATAATTTATACTGGAAACTTGGTACAGTATGAAGTTAACTGCAATTGTGGTTTGTACTGTATATGCCATATATTTAACGAGTCTAATTTTTTGCGAATCGGGACTGCTCGATGATTTCGCGAGTGAATGGTTCAATTCGCGATCGTGAAGCACAATATTGAATGGAGAAATGTATGCGTGGGCATCATATTCATATCGGGATCAGAGTCAATATTTGCCCTTGTCTATAAATTCACGAATATCACCTGATTCGTGAAATTCATGGAAATAAAAACCTCACGAAATATTCGGCATATACAGTATTTGGCCTGTGTTAGCACTGCTGCATCTCCCTGAAAATTCAGATATTTACCTCCGCCAAGGAAGAAGGTTATGGTTTCATCGGCATTGATTTGTTTGTTTGTCTGTGTGCAAAATAACTCCAAATGTTGAGAACGGATATGAATGAAGCGTGCAGGAAAAGTTGATAATGACACTAGGAACAGATGATTAAATTTTGGTAGTGATGCAGAAATTGTTATGGATTTTTGAGGGATTAAAAAAAATATATATATATATTGGCAGATAGGGTCAGTGAACATGGGAGTTCAAGCTGCGTGCATTTGAGGTTTGCGTATGTGCACTAGGAAGCATGCTCTGCTCGGGCTAGGCGCCACGCAGCTGGAAGCTGATGACATAAACAAAAGGCTTCCGTATTTGAAAATGGGACGATTTTCAGCATGCATATATGAGTGGAAATCACTGATCTCTGTGGAAGAGCAAGATCGGTGGTAGAAATGAGCTGCCTGGCAGAGGTCTGTGCCGAGATTGTTTTTCTACACTGTAGTTTTTTTTTTGTCCTGGCAGGATGTATTATTGCCTATTGAGATGCAAGTAACACACAAGAACCTCCCTGATCGCTCTTTTGAATGTGCCCTGATTTTTTTTTTTTTTTTTATTGGGGGGGGGGGGGGGGGGGGGGGGGAGAGGGGTTAATGTTTGCTACCCTGCTGTGTGTACCAGAACTTGTCGCCCTCTTATTAATTTGTGCTCCATATGTTCTCTCTCACCTCCAACAGAAAACTAAGAAGGACTGGAACAACTTTGACACTGACTTCACTCGGGAGGAACCCAAACTGACACCTATCACCAGCAAGATCGTGGAGTCCATCAACCAGGGCGAGTTCTCAGGATTCACCTACACCCGCCCCACTGCCGACGAATGCCAGGCCACCACCACGGACATCGACTAGAGCCGGCGCACCGACCGGTCGACTGACGACAGGGCATCTTTTCACAGTGGAAAACACACGCAAAAAAAAAAGGAGAGAAAAAAAAAGTATGTGACGGCCGTCGTCTTCATCATGCAGCATCAGTTATCCGGAAGACAAGAATCACAGGAGAGCCAAGAATGACAGGTGTTTTTCTAGCAATTCTTAGATACTTGAACGAATGTGGAGGAAGGCGCTGACGTGCAAGGTGGAGGGGAGGCTGAGGTTTAGAGCGGCTCGCCCGCGACAATCGCCGACATTTTGTGTCTGAAAATCGCCAGGCGAGGCTTGCGCAGACAGAGAGAACTTTGAGAGATGGAAGGAGAGTGAGAGAGAGAGAGAGGAGTGGGAATGTGTCTTCATCAGACAGAAACACATGTCTTTCTCAGCGAATGGACTTATTAGAGGTAGAATAAGTAGTGTCGGCCACACCTTCCCACATCAGCTTGCACATTGAGTGGTGTTCCCACGTCACGCCCTATGCCGTAGTTTGCAGTAGTAGTGAAAAGAGGATGATCAACAGATCTTTGTAGTTATTATTATGGGATAAATAGCAAACTAATGAAATAGTCTTGACAAAGAATTATGCAACCTTTACATTCTTCTGTTAGTTTCAGAGGTAAAGAGGTGTGTGAGTGTGAGGGGAAAAATCATTGATGTGTTAACTGTAAATTCTAGGGTGCATCGCATGGCGAGCACTTAAAAATGAGGGTCTTATTAAAGTCTTTGGATGTTTTTGAAGCAAAAGCGTTGTGACAATCCTATATGTATTTCTATCAACTCAGCCAAGAAATCCATGCAATATTCAGAGTTTTCTGATCATCACCACAAAAGTGGTATCTGTCCTTAGATATTGTGCCATAATTTTCATCACCTACTCAGATTTTCAGTCGCGTGCGTTTTCAAAGGATATAAGCTCGTATTTTGTCAATCAAGGCTCCAAGCAATAGTCATGTGCATTGAATCAGGAAGGTATTCTGCATTTGTGGCACACTTTTTTTTTGTCTGTTCCATGAACTGTACAATTTGTCGATTGTGACAAGCATCACTTGTTGCATATTTTTGCGCTTAATATCTGAGAGTAAAATCAGCCTTCAGGCAGTAATAGCATTTTGTTGGGCTACTTATTGCAGTGGGCATAAAAACAAACAGAAGGTACTGAAAACTGAACAAATTATCAGTTTTTATCCGCTGTAGATAGACAGGCATGAGAAGTTTTGGAGTTCGTCATGTTCTGTGTACCGTAAAACATGCTCTATAGGAGCAGCAGGAGGTGATAAATTTGAATGGCCACTGCGCGAACATTGATGTTCGTGTGCGTCTGGGGGAGGACAAATCTGATGAAGACATGGTGCTGGAGGAGTAGGAGTATCTAATCCATCATGTTACATCAGTTCAGATTCTTCCACTTATCATTCCAATATGTGAACACGACATGCCCAATCCCAAGAAATTCCAACATAACTACTTGGAAGTGATTTCTCACGCATCCAGTCAAAATCTTATAAATGACTTGCCATTATTTTCTCATACTTTTGTGATACCATGGAAATCTCTGTATCTCATTTATGATGGCAATTGGACTTTTTTTTAAAAACCAAATGCACAGATAGGGAAAGAAAAGCAATTGGAATGTCCATGTATTGTAGTGGCCCAGAAGTAAAGGGATATTTTTATGCAGTCAGTCTGTTCATGCTTTTCATGAATTTATACCATGGCAGGTCTAGGTGAAGAGGAATTAAAGAGGATTTTCAACTGTGACGATGATTTTTACCTGCATACATGGGAATAACTTAAAAGATTGCAAAGATCTGAAGAGTTAACTAACTGGAGAAAGATCTGATTTATCTCTTAGGATATGAAAACAGAAAAAAAAAATGACATGCAATGAGCTTGTAGCAAATTTAGGTAGCAAGTTGGCATGTGTACATGCAAGAATAGTTTTAATGATCACAATTTGGTAGTCAAGATGTAATTAGAGGAGAGAAAAAAAGAAAAGTTCAAATCTGGGAAGATTATTTGTGCCATGACCTTTATTACGTTTGTTTAGATTTCATTCTGGAAGCTGGCGCCACTCTATTGTTAAGGATGAAAAAACGAAAAACAGTAAGTGTATGTGTGTGCTGTGTATGGGAGCTATAAATATCGTGTCTCATGAATGGGAGGAGCAAGGAATCCCACGAGTGAGTGACATTCTTTAAATACTATGATAAATTCAAAAATATGACAGATTCGACTGCTAGAAGATGTGTAATATGTGTGTACATATGTATTTGGAAAACAAAAACAATGGAAAGGCACAAATGTGACTACATAATGAATATGCCAACGTGTATATATCATCATAATATATATAAATATATATAAATCTATAAATATGAATATATTATTTCATTATAAGTAGTAATGGAAATACGATGTCTCTCTTTGTATTGATGGTGGATTATTTATTGAACTCGGAGGCAAAAAAAAAGATGTGTTTTCGTTTTCTTCAATTCCTCCTATGTGATAAAATAATTCGCTGTCGTCTTGCTGTATCTCTCTTGTTTCTTGCCATCACAGATGCAATCTCCTTTTCATTTTATCTCGTGTTTTTTTTTTTATGTTTGTGTACATAATATGTGTGATCGACTGACTTTTAACGAAAATGCGTGTTGCAATATCCTGTCCAAGATGACAACGTTTTTTGACTTTCTGCCGTTTTATGACACAGATGCGGGGAAAACTGTCAGTGCAGCCTCTAAACGTAGGAAAACGGTTTCCCACCCGAACAGAGTGGATCTTGTTAAAAGGAAGCACTATCTCACAGACTATTCTGACTGACTGAACATAAAGTAGAGAGCAGTTTAGGTATATGTGTGTATGTTAACGATATCATGTGTGCTTTCAGAGTTGATTTGGGGAGAAATGGTTCACGCTGAAATCTTTGCCTTCAATATTGCAGAGGCCATCCACATTGACCTTTGACCTCAACACCTGTGCGATGTATAGTCTTGGGCGTGCCACTCATAGAGATGAAAGAAGAGTGTAGCCCCTTTGCCAAGAGTGAAAATTCACTTTCAACTCCCAAGTGCCATAAAATCAGTTCCTATTCTGTTACATCTCACAAGTAAACACCACCAACTCTTTTTCTTTCTATCTGTCCCAAAGTGTGGAAGTATTTATCAAACTTGTATCATACAGATCAATGTTCCTACAGGCTAACACCTGCCATCTAAATGTTCTCTTGTAATATGTTGCCATAAACCCCTTGGAAACTAATCCAGGGTACACTCAGGCAGATGTCTATGGGAAATGCGCGTTATAGCAAAGTCAGTTTTTGTTCTCAACAGGGTAAGTCTGACCTGTTAACAAAGGAGCAGCTCAAACTTTTTTTCAGTTGTTAAATATCAGATGTGCTTTCACAGTGCAGGGCAAAAAGAAAAAGAAGAGAATACAGAGAGACTACAGATGAGGAAAGAAAACAAAGTATGATAACAACATTGCCTTTGTACAGCTTTTTTGTTTCTTTCTTTGACTGGAATGTTGTCTGTCTTCATGTGAATGTATAATGACACAGAGATACCCGTGAGAATTCAACCTTGATCTTATTTGTGCTGTGACACGTTACCAAAACTAGACTACAGGGCTCCAATGATCTCCTCTTATTGATCTTGAAATCTGTTATTCCCCAGCAGTTTCAACTCTGAAAATATTTGTGGGTTGTTTTTTTTTTTGTTCTACATAAAGTGAACACATTTGAAAAGATGACCTATAAGTAACACACACACACACACACACACACACACACACACACACACATGGTAGAAAGAGCACTGAATGACAACAGGGTAAAGTGGGATATACATTGTATCTCTTCATCAAAAATTATATATTAGTAGCCCTTCTGAGCCTAAAATAGGTTGTAAAAAAAACCAACAAAACAAAAAACCAAACCAAAAAACTAGAGAAGCACGCTGAGAGCGCAGACCTCCGCCAAGCAGCTAATTTCCACCAATAATCCTGTTTTTCCAAAGATCAGTGATTTCCACCTGTACGTATTGCATGCTAAAAATCGTCCAAGTTCCCAGATATCGAAGGCTTTTGTGACGTCATCAACTCTGAGCTGCGCGGTGCGCCTCGCAGTTGAGCACGCACTTTAGTGCGCATATGAAAACCTCAAAAATGCGCAGCCTGAACTCCCAAGGTACTACCTGCCAAAATATTGAAAATCCTTCATTAAATCCATAAAAGTTTCTGTATTACTGCCAAAATTTAATTATCTGTTCCTTGTGTCATTCTCACCCTTTCCTGCACGTTTCATCCAAATCCGTTCCCAACTTTTTGAGTTATTTTGCGCACGGACAAACAAACAAACGGTAACGAAAACATAACCTCCTCCCTTGGCGGAGGTAAAAAGACCAGACTTCAATTGGCGCTTGGCATACATGGGAGTGTAGATGGGTCAGCAACTCATGGCTTCTAGGACTGAGATTAGATGCTGCTTTTAGAGTTCCTGCAATCTTTGTATGTGTTTGTCTACTTTTTATTTCTTTAAACAACCTACTTCATAGGGGATTCAGACAAAGTGCAATGGTAGTTTAAGATTTGTGGTTTGCGAGAGTATCAGAAGTAATACTAGCTTTTTCACTTCATATCTCTGACTCTTTTTCGAAAGTATGTTTAAGCCCTTGCTGCTTGACGTATGGTAATTTGCCATAGAAGTGATACATGGCAAATTTGGTTTCTATAGCTAATGGGTTAAAAGGCTGCAAAAAAAAAAGAAAGAAAGAAAGAAAGAAAAGAAGAAGATAGGTCTTGTTTGTCCAAATGCACAATTGACTTGTGAGTGAGGTACATTTCCTGTTTGAACATTTATGTGTACATTTATTTCTACTGCAGGAGCATTCTATCATGTATCAAATTGTAGGCCAGTGCCCGGTTGACAAAGAACAGATACCTGCCCTTTAAAATGCAAGTGGTCCATGTTTGATCATACTGGCCCACACTTACAGTTTCTGTAGCCTTGCCTCCAGGCTTTCGACTGTTTTTCCCTTCTGCAGATATATATCCACGTTCAGTCTGTATTAGGGCAAGTCTTGATTTGAGGATATTCCACCAGAGCTGCTTTGCATACGGACATATCTGAACATTGAGGGGTTGCTGTAAACTAGCAGTGCTTCATCTTGCTAGTGGGGCATGCACAGTGGTAGGAGAATCACTCGGTCCAGTAGTTCCGACCACCTTCACCGGCGAGGGAAAATCTGACCAACACGCCCGGACACCCGTTTTCCACCCTCTATCCAAGACATTGCATTCTCAAACAAAGATGGAAGAGAAAAAAATATTTTGATGTGATTTTGTCGGATAGCATAATTTTTATGCTTGTTTCTTTGTTTTCGGCAGTATTATAATCCTATGAAAAATGCATCCATTCCCAGTTGAGGCACTGTTGTTGCTTTCATAATGATTATGTTTACACATTGCCACCAATTGCACAGTATTTGCTCATGTGACTAAGAGATGCCCAGATGTTACCAGCGAAACATAATCACATCAGAATGTCTTCAACAGAGTTGCTGTAACAGTCGAGATCTACAAACAAGGAAGTTTTCTCAACTTGAGACTCCAGTCTTCGCTACAGAATCACATGTGTCTGATATGCAAGCAGGGTAGCCTCATGTAAGATGTGCTCAAGATTTCTTACATGAGCATCATGCATTTCAAAATGTGACTGCCATTCAGTGTTAATTATGGACTTCTAATATGTACATACTGCATCTAGGGAAAGCAATCATTAATTGTGGTGCACACTAACTTCTTGTCATGCACAAATCTCTCTTTCTTTTCATTTGAGAAAGTGTCACAGTTTGATGCGAGGGTCATTCATGAGCCAGACGCACCCGCAGAATCAACGGATTTGTTGGAACAGAGATCTCTTTGCACAATATGTCGGGAATCATTTGATGGATTGATTGTGGTCACTGCAACTTTCAGCCACTTCTCTCACCCAATCTTCACATCCCCAACCCACTCACCAGCCCACTAGCCAACCCCTACCGACTGGTTTGCTGTATGCATTGCTTTCTGGTGCAGTAATGTACACCCTCTCTGCACCCTCTGTGCAGCATTCCTGCCGCCTGTTTTTTGTCGACAAAGTTGCGGCGTCCAAGCACACAAGGCTTCGTACCTTTCCTCTTGCCCATTCTTGCACCAGAGTAGAGAGGAGCAGTGTTAATCCTCATTTAACAACCTCACACATTGTGGTCTGGATTCAAATCCCCAGGATCAGCAACGAACAGCCAGTCAAGTGTGCACAAACCATTCAACCTCCTCACTTCGTATGATTGCCAGGAAGATTCAAAGTCTAGTGCTGTCCCGTCAAACATCTATTTCCTCAACATTATGTAGCTACGATTTAATACTCCTCTCATTCTTTCTCTTATCTGCCAATTGATGCTTACATTCAAGATAACTTGAGGGCCTCTATTTTTCTCTCACTTTTTATTTCCTTTACTGCATGAGGCAAACTGTTACATGAAAGAAATATATATATATATCTTTTTTTTTTTCAAAGGGTTGATAGTCGTCACAGTGATGTAAATGTACACAAAATTATGTTTTTTTTACTGCCCTTCAGTGCAATTGTATTTAACGAAAAAAGAAAAAAAATGACATTGAATGGTGCAAATCAAGGAGCTGAAAACCAGCATGGTACTTTCAGACTTGAAAGAGAAAATTTGTCTTTCTGTTTTTATTGATGTCACTTCTGCTCAACCCCCATGGCCACCCCCACCCCACCTTTCCAATTTTGTTGAAAATATATTGATGCCCCCACCACTATTGGATTCTGTTTAGAGAGGATGCTAAGCTAGGAGGAGGAGGAGGGGGGGGGGGGGTGTAACACAAGATTCAAATTTATGGTACATTGTAGTAGAATGGACGGTTGTGACAGAATCAAATTCAAAGACTGGTCCCACTCAAATGACTTGTAATGAGCTAGTCATCTCACACCACTTCTAGATTCTATTTGGTGACAGTTGAACTTGGGAGCAAAGTTGTTGCCGCTCCGGCAAACATCTCACATGCATCCATGTTGCCATGGAAACCTTCTGATGAGGATGCGCATGATATGATTTTTGATATGATTTTTTTTTTTCGAACACCATATCAATGCAGTCTGCGTGTCATCATGTAGTGATGTGAACTTGTATCGCCTGACAGCAATAAGTCAAAAAGAGTAAGATTTGTTGCAAATGTCAGTGTTAATAAAAGAAGGCGGATGGGGGAGGGGGGAGGTTTAAAGAATAACACATACACTATTTCATGTATTGTAGACTGTACATCTGATTCTGTCCTCACTTGTCCTGCTTGTTGTGACCTGAAGATGTTATCTTCTCATTTTTTTTTCTTCATTTAATGTCTTACTTGGCAAAGAGATAACTCTATTTTTATGATCATGATAATTGTTGGAGTATTATTTTCTAACTCAAGTTCATTTTTGCTGTTGTTCTTATGTAAATACATGAGCTGATGTAGGTGACGGATAAAATCATGCTAATTGGTTATTAATATCTCTCTTAAGCATTATGTGCTCTTGTAATCACCTTTATTTTATTTTATTTTATTTTTTTGTACTGGAAAATGATTTTAGTCTTTGAGTACCCGTATAACAACTCTAAAGGAGACAATGTCCATTTGGGGAAAAATACAGCATTGTGTTGGTCTGTTTTGTATTTGTGTATAAAAGAAAACTTTGAAAAAAAAAAGAGGCTGCAACAGGTTTGTGTGCAATCATATTTTATGGACCGAGATGTAAATGAGAAAGCTTTTAGAGTAAGAAACGTGATATATCACGGATTGAAATGATGTTCGTGTACTTATTTTGACCATTTGAGGAGCCCATTTCTTCTCTCTTTTTTTTCTATCTCCTTTCAACAAAAAAATATAGGTCATAGTGTGCCGAGCATAGACTCGTAGCATTTCACCAATCAAATATGCCATTCAAATTTGCTATGTGATGTTGTCCATGCAGATAGTGCAACGAACTTGCCGGAAATTTTACAGTTTTAAAAAAAAAAAACTAAAACAAAAAAGCAAAAAAAAAATGTGTTTAGTGTCAAATGAAGAATAGAAGTAGGTAAGTATGTCAATGCAAGACAGGACAACCAGATTTTCACAAAGCTGGTGGGCAATAAATTGAGGGAATTCATCCTTGTCAATTGAAAGAGCAATGAGGCTGATGCTGTAGAAGTAATATCCATTGTACAAAGACCATTCATGGCTCATGTGTTTTTTCCAATTCTTCGCAGTGTCAACATTCAATCCTGTCAGCTTGTAGGCGTTCCTAGATGAATGAGCGGCGTCACTCAAAATTTTGTAGACATGGATGTGTAGCGTTAGAATATCGCGGACCTGCAGCGGCTGCTTTGGCACTGACTGCCAAAGAAGAGGCTGCACCCAGAAATCGGGCATACTTGTGGATGTGGTAGCTGCATCTGTTTTTAAACTTTTCATTCATAGTTAAATGCTAGGTAGAACATGTGTGTAGTGTGCAGGCAACACATTCAGAAACGAATGGCAGTGTAGATGTTAAAGGTGCTGGAGATTCTTCAAAAAATCGGGGGAAAAAATTGTCGAGGAAATTTTGCAGCAGATGTATGTACTCTTGAGTGATTGTGCTATAAATTATACAAAAATTTGTAAATACAGATTCATGTTTTTGTTTTCGTTTCTGGAGAGGGAGAAAGAGAGAGGGAGAGAGAGAAATATACTGTCCTGTTGAACTTTGTTATCTATGTGTGAAGATTAAAAAAAAAAAGGAAGCTCAATTACATTGCTAATTATTTGAGTGATGGTCATTGCCAATTTGGATGACGCTCCTCTTGTATGTTTACCTGTGGACCTGTTGCAATGATAATCGGCAATTGATTAGGATTCTTCACCTAGCACACTATGACAAACATTAATTTTTGTAGAGATATTGAACGCGATATTTGAGAGTAACTTGGATCCATTTCTTTCTTTACATTGTATTTGCGTCGTGAACTCGCATGAATTAAGATGAAGCCGAGAAGATGGTGGCGTTTGTTATGCAATGCTGGTCAAAAAGCAGACGAGGGCAAGGTTTCTATTGTGAACGACTTGTGGCATGTAGCATCTACTTTGACCTAAAACTTTAGCGGACTTTACGAATAACTTTGTGGTTCATGTTTGCCTTAGTGGATTTTTCTGTTTCTTTGACTCATATACCAATTAGATCTGTGTGTAACGGTGACTAGCTAAGAACTGCATCTCCTATATATATATATGAATATATATCATGTAGATGTTTTACTTCAACCTTCACAGTTTGACAAATGAGAATACATTTGAAAAAAAGAAGAAGATAGATATTGAACTTGACAAGAGAAGAAAAAGAACTGTCAGACGTCCTTGCGTTTGTTGTACATGTATTGTAGTTTTATGAGAAAAGAAAAGAAAATAAACAGTTGTTGCACCACATCTGTACAAATGATATCGGTGTTTATTTTTGTTCATTTTTAGCTGTACTCTGTTCCATTTACAAAAAAAAAAAAAAAAAAAAGATATATATATATATATATATATATATATATATATATAATGTATTATATAATTATATAAATAATTGGTAGTAATAGTAATAGCAATAGTAATATCAGTGATATCAACAGTTGATATCACTGTAAAGATTTTTAAGCACTTTCACCTGGTATGATCCCTGACGAAGGGGGAGGCCCCCGAAAACTTGAATTTTGAATAAAAACCAATTGGCATTTAACCCTAAAAAGACTGGGGGGGGGGCCTTTTAGGCCCCCCCCCCTTGACATTTCGCGCGATTACTCTGCAACACGCAATGCTCTTGCCGCGATGCTCTATGACTTTTTTCTTTCGAGTTTCCCGCACATTTTGACACCAAATTTGTGACGCCCGGAGGTACGGTTCTGAAGTTACATAACTTTTTGTACATGCACGTGAGGCCGAAAATGGCTCAAAAATGTGATTTTGTGTACAAAGTCAATGCAAATTGAGTTTTTTCACATGGTTCATATAAATATGCTTATTTTTATTCTCAATGGCTAAAATTAATTTATTTTAGGAGTATTATGCTTCAAAAAGTGTCTGCCACAAATTTTGTAAAAAAAAACAACAAAAACAAAAGGTCGAAAAAACAAAGAAATACATAAGAAATTCATAAAACAATAAAATAAATAAGAAATTAATTTTGATACCAAATTTTTTTTCAAGTACATTTGCTAAGAATGCCATAAAGAATAATTAGACCAAAAATGAGCACTTTTGGAGCTTTATTTACTGATTTAGGTCAAAGAGTCTGATTTCTCGCATAAATTAGCATAATTAATCAAAATAAAATAAAAGAATACTATTTTGGAAAATTTAAATATACGATCTTGTAGATTACATCGCACACTACCATTGTACAAATTTCCGCGGCGATCGCGCGATCCACGGCCGAGATCTTAAGGGGGGGCCCTTTAGGCCCCCCCCCCCCCCCCCCCCCCCCCCCAGTCTTTCGAGCTACCAAAATAGCCCAGTCTATTTAGGGTTAATGCATTCCTCTATCGTGACTTCACTATTACTATTTATAATTATACAGTATACATATGTATATTCAAAACTGTATGATAGACATTTTTTACATGGCACCTTCCAATCATTATACAGGTGAATAAAACCCCATTACAAAGAGATACTTGGACCGAGAGAATTTCTCATAATCAAAGGGATGATACAGTATTGGTGGAGATGAGAATTGGGCTTTTAACTTTTTGCGAGATACCAAGAAAACACTTGATATACTGTAAAAGTGGAAATTTTCGCTGTGTTAAAATTTTTGCGCATTTCGCGCAACCAGAAGCCAGCGCGAAAATAAAAGCACTCAAATATTTTTGTTCGCCATAATGTTCCAGTAGCGGATGTCTTGATTCCTTGGAATTAAAAACACGAGAAACTCTTTTTACTGGGTCAAGCGCGAAAAATTAGTCGCGCAAAAATATCCACTTTTACAGTAGTACAGAGCATACCATTTTAAGAGGAATTCAAAGATTATTTGATGAAAATCGGGTTTGGATTGACTGAAACATCCAAAAACAAAGTAAAACAAAGCGATCATAATAAAGTGTGGGTCCCACACTTTATTAGAATCGCTCTTTTTTTGATAACTCAGCCATTTCAAAACCAATTTTCATCAAATAAACGTTGAATTCCTTATAGAATTACATGCTCTTTCATATTTCATAAGTGGTTTCTCATTATCTCACAAAAAAAAAAAAATGTTAGAAACGTGAAATTAGGTCTCAACCTGATCTGTACGATCCCTTTAAATCCAATAAAACAGATGCCCAAACATTGCTGTAAAATACACACGTTTAGGACTACAGATAGTCATGACACATTAAGCCCCACTTGTAGATTAGAGAATTGTTGTTAGCAACTCCAACAGAATATTGTGAAAAAAAAAATGTACATATTTGTAAACATGTTTGAGTTTCAAATTTGATCACCCCCTCTCTCATTTGATTTCATTGTAATGAACAATGTAAGTATGGGAAATAATGATGGTGTCACCAGTAAAATCATCCTGTAGTACTAACAAATCCTTGTTATAAATTTCAAAAATAAGCCCACTACATCAAGGGAGTAGTGCCATAGACATTCATGCTAAAGATTTGTGGTGGGAAAAATCTTCTCATAATGATGAAAGAAGTGAGATGTGCAGGAGCCTCTGTCACACCTCCCTGATGAAATCTTGTATCCGTGTTTGTTCACAGTGTTCACTTGTATAAATACAATTGTAATACAGTCAAGCCTGTCTTAAAGCAGCCAACTGTCTATAGCGGCCACCTGTCATATATGGCCATTAAAAAATTCCCTCTGAGAGAAGAGGCATGTTTAATACAGACCCTGTCTATAGCATCTACCTGTCTATAAAGGCCACTTTTTCGTTTCCCTTGGATGGCCACTATAGACAGGATACATGCTCACACATAAGCATGCAAGCATTACATATTTGCATCTGTGTCAGGGTTGCTGATTAAATATTTTACAAAAATATATTTTTAAAAAAATAATTAGAAAAAAAAATATTAAACCCTGAAAGTATTTCAAGAGGTGTCATCAGGATTCATTGTACTGTAGGCAATGAGTATGCTGAAAAAAAAGGAAAATGTGCGATAACAACATTCATATTTCATTTGTAATTTGCATTTAATGGCATGAAGAACATCACACAAACATACACTTGTACGTCAGTATACTTCAAATGAACATACAACTCACATGAATACTCGAGAAAATACAGAAGAACATTTGCAACACTGAAATTCCTTCACTCTACTGGCAGATCATGGGCTGGTAGCACACACGATTGCTTTGGACACTGTAGGGTTCAAGAGTGGGCCCACCTTAAAACCAGCCATGCAGAACTCAATGGAAGGTGTGGGGCCATTGGCCTGCTGCAATCTCAATGCAGACACCATTGGGCTACATGCACATGAAATCCACCATTTTGTTCAGTCATCTATCACTCAAACCTCTCTACATTTTTCAGGCAAAGACTGCCAACAAATATGAAAGAGATGTGTTTACACAAACAAAAACAAAATACCCATCTACAGTAAAACAGAGGCGTGTTTCATCTGCGATTAATTGGCATTACGCAGGTTTCTCACTACAGTGGACTGTTGTTGAATGTGACACACAGCTCACAGGAAAAGAAGGAGAATGGCACACAATATTTCAATGGCAACAGCACCACACTCATTTTTGGAGTCTGATACACAGCATGGACATTATACTTACGATTGTACAAGAGAACCTACCCTTGGAACTTTAGGTGTGTTTTTTTTTTTCAAAATGAGCAATACATAACAATATGTGAAAATGTGACCGAAATCACACATTTGAGAGGCAATACAGAATCAGAATGAGAGCTCGTCATTTAATATGTCACCCTGCGAACATCCCATTACAAGCTGTCTTAGGCATAATTATGACTGTGATGTCACTTAAGCAGACAGTAGTCCTCGACAATTTTGTACCCATAGGGCTAATACCGTCACACTTCTCTGATAAGGAATTGCCTTCTTCTGTCATGCAGGATGTGACAGGTTCCCAGCAGTGTCCTAATGAAAAATAGTTACAATGTTTGTTGTTGTTGTGTTTTTTTAAAACTAAAACAAGAGCTGCTGTCACTTCATGCAGAGAACCAGTCCACGTCACATGGTTAAATAGCCAAATAGGGAAATGTCATATTGGACAACTTACATTGTATCAACATTCATATTGCTCTATGCTCTTTCATAATGACATAACTTCCTCTTCACACATTATATGTATCACTAAAATATCAGTGTTCTGATGCTCTCATGTCCCTTCCTTCATCAAGATACTCACCCCCACAGGAAGAGTTCCTCACTTGGCAACATGAATTTTTGCGGCATAGTCTGCCTACCGGTCTGTGTCATCACCATAGCTACCACCACTACCATCACCCTCGTTTCTGTCATCATCTGCATCATCTCCATCGTCATCCCCTTCCCCCTCCTCCTCCTCATCTTCCTCTTCTTCCGAGCTCTCCGAGTAGTAATAGGTGACTGTCGGTCGGTTGGTGTTCACGAAGAGGTCGTCGTCATTATCTTCGCTGCTGTACTCATCCTCGTAGCATTCCACCTCCTCGCGGTTGTCGCCATCTTCCATAGGTCTCTCCTCCCCGTCTCCAGACAAGTTTGCAGCGTTGAGTTGTCTGGTCAAACCGTCGACCCCCGCATGTGGTGAGAGGTCAGATTCTCTGGCCTGGTTTGGCTCTGCGTCAAAACCCTCGGGCCTGCACAAAACATGTTTAGACCTCAGAATAAGTAACCATGCACATAGAGATGCAGTTAAAATGTGTGATTTTGCATATATTGACTGCCATTCCATAAATGAATGTTTTTATCTCTGAGGTTAGCATGACTCATTTAGCTCAAAAAACTTGCACAAGAGGAAAAACAGATCCATCAATGTGTCTGACTGTAGGTTAGAGAAAAAACATACTACTAAATGCATATAAAGTATTTGTTAATCACAGTTTGGCACTATAAGGGGCCTGAGGTCAAAGAGTACATTAATCCCCAAATTTCTTCTGTATGGTGTATACCAACACAACTTCAGAGTCATATACTTGATTCTAACAGATTATTCATGAGAATTACAAATCTTTTCAGTTTTCAGAATTAGTTTTGAATTTTTGAAGTATTTTTTATTTCTTAAAAAAATGAATAGTTTCAGTTTTTTAAGAAATAAAACATCATATTAACAAATGGAAAAGTCATGAATCATGTCTTTACAATCACAGGGGTATTATAACCTCTGTCAAGGAGGTTATATTTTTGTCTGCATTGGTTTGTTTGTCTGTCTGTTTGCAAACTAACTCAAAAAGTTGTGAAGGGATTTGGATGAAACCTACAAGAAAAGTTGATAATGACACATGAAATGGATGATTGAATTTTGGTAGTGATCCAGACCACCGTCTGGATCTAGGAATGTTTTTTCAATTTATTTAAAAGGGTTTTAATTGGCAAATGGGGCCAACAAATGATGGAGTTCAAGCTGTAAGCATCTGAGGTGTACATACGCATACCTAGCGTGTGCTCGAGACACAGTGTGCAGTAAGCTGATGAGGAAGACTGAGACACACTATGACTGGGAAATAGGGCAATTTTCAGAATGCGTGTATGGGCGGAAATGAGATGCTTGGTAGAGATCTGTGCTCTCCCCAAGTGCTTTTCTAGTTGTATCTGTAACACGGAAGTCCCCTTAAAAAAGGACTTTAATATTCAATGAGTTCTATCTTACTTTAACATTTCTTGATAAGAAGGGGGCTTTTCTACATGTACTACACTGTACAGTAGTAGGAATACCCCCCCCCCCCCCCCAAAAAAAAGACAAAAAAAAAAGACAAATATCAGTTATCAAGGTAAGACAAGTCACAGAAGAAATTCAATCTACTTGTTCCAATGCAAATATGACATGCACATCCATATCAACTGCATTGTAATATCAAAACCAAGACAACTTCAGGGTTGTTGTTGTTGCTGCTACATGTACATGTACATGCAATGGGATCCTTCATACAACATTCCATCTTCCCTTTATACAAAGGATATATTATGTGTAGCTGTATACTCCCTAAATGTTGAATTTACATATCATCAATATCTCATATTTACACTCACAATATAGAAGAACGATCTATCAAACATTACTGAATACTACAATACTGCTAGTAGCACAACACAAAACACATTCAGATATTGCTACTGTATAATGATGAAGATCTTACCAAAGGCCCTCATGCTTGATGTATTTGATCTGCTTAGGATAGAGGATGGCTACAATCTCTGCTTTCACTTTGTCACCTTCAGCGATGGGGTCCGCAACAACATAATCTCCTGTGTTACAGACAACAGGTAGAGTTGAATTTGATTTTGACTGGAGCGTGTCATACTCAATGAAGAGATGATATTAAATCACAGCGTTCAAACCATTATTGAAATCAAATATTTGACTTTGACTTAAAAAACAAGGAAAAGTAGAAATTACGCGGTGCGTAACATATGTCCCCGCCGGAAGTAGCATTTTGTAACAAAATGTGCAATATAGGTAAAAAATCAAGGTCAAAGGTCAAAGAAGTCAAAGGTCAAAATTCTGTGTAGAAGTTTTGAAGCCCTCACCTAGTGCCATCACATAAAGCAAATGGAATCGAAATTGGGTTAGAAATGGCGAAGGAGTAGCATTTTGTAGCCAATGTACAATATAGGTCAAAAATCAAGGTCAAAGGTCAAAGAAGACAAAGGTCAAAATTCTGTGCAGAAGTTTTGAAGCCCTCACCTAGTGCTATCACATAAAGCAAACGGAATCGAAATCGGGTTAGAAATGGCGAAGGAGTAGCATTCTGTAGCAAAATGCACAATATAGGTCGAAAATCAAGGTCAAAGGTCAAAGAGGTCAAAGGTCAAAATTCTGTGTAGAAGTTTTAAAGCCCTCAACTAGTGCCATCATATAAAGCAAACGGAATCGAAATCGGGTTAAAAATGGCGAAGGAGTAGCATTTCGTAGCAAAATGTACAATATGGGTCAAAAATCAAGGTCAAAGGTCAAAGAAGTCAAAGGTCAAAATTCTGTGTAGAAGTTTTGAAGCCCTCACATAGTGCCATCACATAAAGCAAACGGAATCGAAATCGGGTTAGAAATGGCGAAGGAGTAGCATTTTGTAGCAAAATGTACAATATAGGTCAAAAAATCAAGGTCAAAGGTCAAAGAAGTCAAAGGTCAAAATTCTGTGTAGAAGTTTTGAAGCCCTCACCTAGTGCCATCACATAAAGCAAACGGAATCGAAATCGGGTTAGAAATGGCGGAGTAGCATTTTGTAGCAAAATGTACAATATAGGTCAAAGGTCAAGGTCAAAGGTCACGACTGAAATTCTGTGTAGAAGTTTCAAAGCTCCCATGTAGTGCTATCATATAAAGCAAACAGAATCAAAATTGGCTCATAAATGACAGAGAAGTAGCAAATTGAAGATTTTGATCACACACGGACGCACACACGGACACACGGACGGACGGACGGACGGACGGACGGACACACGGACGGACACACGGACACACACACGTACGGAGCCCGTTTCATAGTCCCCTGCTCGAACTCGTTCGGCGGGGACAAAAACCCCACAAAAATTACATCATTTTGAAGCTGAGTAAATTAGTAGTACATTCAACACATACAATCAGATATGTATTAAGTATGAATGTAAGATTTGATTATAAAACTACAGTGGCAAACTTCATTGGAGGCTATAATTAGTCCCTTAAAGTGTTACTGTGTACAAGTAAAAAGAACAAAACAGATGCCTCACATCTTTAATAAAATACCACCAGTTTTTACACGGTAATAAAATATACCCCTTACAAGGATTCACAGATACATTTGTAATACTAATGAAAAACAAAAACAGTGATTACCAAAAAAAAAAATAATATTAATAATTCAGTTGGTTTCAGCTCTTTTTTATCTTTTATTATGTTGTTTCATGTTAGTTTGAGTTCGAGTGGATTGATTCTACATAGCAATTAAAAGGATACAGTTCAAATACACTTTAGGAGCAAACAACCAAGACACTGCAGTACTGGCACTTTCAGTACCCGTTGAAGGACTGAGGAGGAAGTGCTTTGAATTGGGACATTAACACTGGGGCCAAGAATACTGGAGTACTGTAGAAGGGAGCTAAACAGCATTGCAATGTTCAGCTCCATTGAGAGGGCCCCATGGTGGGGGCATGGTGTTTACTCCCCCCCCCCCCCCCCCCCACTCTTGTTAACTTTCTTCATAAAAAAAATCATAATAATACAATGAAAAGGAAAGCAAACATACTTTCTTGAAATATGTTCATATGTTTTCAAACATTTGATCTCAGTCTGAAACATTTGTGCTATGCAGATGTGTCTTACCTCGTTTGATCCACACATTTTTGCGGAATCTGGTGGGCATGCTGATGAGGAATTTATCCCCCAAGGAAGTCTGGGCCTCATGGAGGTTGTTCCCCCTCCCTCCGAGTATCTGAGATTGAGAAACACCGATCATTTGCATATTAAAAGAACACTTACTAAAACGCTTTCATGTAAATAGTTGAAGACTATGGTATTGCAATACCATCAAGTTTCATACTATTTTATTAGAGCCTACTATAATACCTTAAATGAAATGCTGCAATTGTAGATTCTACTCTCTAGGGCCTACACATGTATAAATTTAGGTGGACCTATGTACTATACTACTAGACCGTACTCATAGACCACTTTTTGATTAAAGATATGAAATAAGGGGGAAATTACAGAAAACCGGTTTTGCGTCATATAAATTAGCATATTGGTGTGTATAAGAGCCACCGGAGGTGGGGCCTTTGGCCCCGCCTCCGGTGGCTCTTCCTTAGAGATGAATTTCAGCCCAAAGCAAAGGGCTGAAATTCGTCTTTCCCGTCGTCTGCGGCCTCAAAAAAGTCCGGGAACAAAACGGCCATCAAAAAGTAGGTTGACCACACAAATTTAAAGAAAATTGAGTGGTTTCGGAGGAAAACTGAGTGGTTTCGGAGGAAAACTGTTCTAAATCAAGATAACTCCAGTAAATCGTCGATAAATAAAATCGAGCCGATTTTGGCGGAACTACTTTAAAGGTGATGACGTCATCACAGCTGGCATCCTTCTTCCTTCATCTCTTTTCGACACAAGTCATTCACGATCAATCACACTACACTAGTTTGGCAAGGCAGGGCGTATACGCGTTTTGTCATGAGACAATTGCGCGCTCAACCACTATGCCTGTACACTAGTAAACATGCGTGCAGACTCAATACGCATATGTAGAGTAAACGACCCATCGTTCGGTCACTTCCGTGATTCAGTCACATGCCTGCATCTGAGTCTCGCTAGAAACTCATGAATAAACATGAGAAGTCTCAGTGGGCTATTTGAATGTTGAAGTCCTTGACTAAAATTACCGCCACGGTAGAGGGGTATACATACCTTTTTGTTCCCCAGAACTGCCTGCAAAATCATCCTCTCACCGCTTGAGAGGCCATTTCCGGGGTTTATTAACAGGCGAGTTAAGAATTTATAGAGCCTTTGGTAGACCTACCATGTGGTGAGTTGTTATGTAAATTGCGTAAAATTACATATGTATGAGAGAGCAAAGATTTTGGTCTTCACTCTACTGCGGCTAGATTGCAAATGGCCGACTGTGGTTGAAGCTATTTGAAAAAAGGTAACCCATGCCCTTAAGAGGGCGCTCGACTATGATTCGGTCAGGCGATCCACCAGACCACTTGTGAGCGCGCGTTTGGATTGCAAGTGCACCATCACTTGGTTAGTTTAGCAACATGTTACACACGATCATGCACGAGAAGACAAGTACGAGACAAGTAACTAGTGAGTGTTTCTAATCAGTTGTCTTTACCCATTTCAAAAGTAGGTTCCTACAAATTTAGATCAGCATTAGTTAAAGTAGTATTTTGCGAAGGAGATCGTGGAATTTGGTTACTTATTTTTTCCAAGAAGTATTAACAAACTACACAGAAATGTACAGACCGAATCACGGTACCGCGCGTGACCGAACAAAGGCAGGCGCGACTGAATCATGGCTTAAAAAGAGGTTGTCGGGAATCGCAAAATCCCAATATATTGTAAGAATGAGAATAATTTAGTATAAGAAAAGAATAAAGTACAATATTTCATTCTAGATAAGCGAGAAATTACTTCATACACCATTCAGAATTTGGCCGATATCACTAATAGCCCCTTAAGTGACCGAATCATGGCATGTTTACTCTACTTAATTGTAATTGTACAGATCACAACGTACATGTACACGTATGCTGTATATTGAGTCAACATGGCAGGCTGTCAAACGCACCCACACAGTGCGTAAAGCTCTAGCACCAGCAATTAGATAGGCAGTGATCGTTTTCCAGTCTCACCTAAATTGCCATCATTTTCTAGTTGATCTAGAACTACTTTAATTATTCGGGGGACACACCCGAAACCCCCGAGAACAATGTAAGAATATTAAAGATACCATAAAAATTTACTTCTCATCCCACAGATTAAAGAAAACACATAAACAAATCAGTTCGGGAAACCCACTCACAAGGGGGGCCCCTCCTTATAAGTAACCCGTCCCCCTTATAAGTAACCCCGTCCCCCTTATAAGTAACCCCCGGGGCACCCCTTATAAGGAGTCTCCACGCTTTTTTGCAATGCAACGCGAAAATGAAAGGACTGCGGCAATTCGCTTGATTATGTCCATAAAGCTTCACAAGTTTCCTAGTTACTCACGAAATTTGAGCAAAATCGGTTTGAGGCATCATATCTAAAATCATGGATTTAAATGCGATGTCAAACGACCCATGCGAATGCTGAAATGCGAGCGATTACTGGCGTGAGTGTTGCCAGGCGCGGCGGCGCGGCAATGCTTGAGTGCAGACGTGGCGACTGAGTACGGAGACTTTCGTACTCAGTCGCCACGTCTGCACTCAAGCATTGCCGCGCCGCCGCGCCTGGCGGCACTCACGCCAGTAATCGCTCGCATTTCAGCATTCGCATGGGTCGTTTGACATCGCATTTAAATCCATGATTTTAGATATGATGCCTCGAACCGATTTTGCTCAAAATTCGTGAGTAACTAGGAAACTTGTGAAGCTTTATGGACATAGTCAAGCGAATTGCCGCAGTCCTTTCATTTTCGCGTTGCATTGCAAAAAAGCGTGGAGACTCCTTATAAGGGGTGCCCCGGGGGTTACTTATAAGGGGGACGGGGTTACTTTATAAGGGGGACGGGTTACTTATAAGGAGGGGCCCCCCTTGTGAGTGGGTTTCCCGAACTGAAATGCAATTGTCGACAGCCGAATCATGGACCGTATCACAGATTGGATTTTGATATTTCAGATGGTTGCTATCGGCAAGCGTAATTCTACGTTCTACATTCTACGCTCTTTTCAGAGAGATTTGCGCTCTCCGTGATTGGTTGCCGGTATTCTGTAATTTACCCGAAATACATGTAAGAATATAGACACCTATTTTATAGCAATAAGCAACACTACTACACCTAGCGTCACAACTTTTGATAAGAGTTTAAAATATTCCAAGGTAACTTTAAATGACCAACCTTTAAGATTTGCTGATTCTCCTCTGGTAAAATGTAATCTTCTAACACTTCCCGCGTGACGTGTTTCCGCTTTGTAGCTTTTGACATGATGAAAGTAGATCTTACTTCTATTCTAGGATACGTTACTTGTCTCCTGGTCACCGAGCGAGGAAAAAATAAATGAAGGTCAAGCTGGAAAGATACCGAACGTTGGGAAAAGGGATTGCGTATTATAAGGATGGAGCAGCGAAACAGACCAGACACACGACACAGATCATCAGATGTCAGACAGAGCGTGCGGCACAGACTAGCTGGCTGGAAAGACTGCCCTGTAGCTATTCGATCTCGTAGTCCCACAATATTGCTTTTCCTGTAATGTTGGTTGAATTGTCACACACTGAAGTTGACGTTTCTGCTTATCGTATCGAGACAGTTCGGCGAATTACACTTTCCTTTCACTTCTCTCAGAAGACACTCCGCCGACTGCTGGAACCTAAGTCGCCATAATTATAATGGTTGACCACAGTTAGGAAGAAAAAAGCTGAAAAATGAAGAAAAATGAGCGAACATTGGAAGCTGAGTAGCGATTCCTTGTCATCGTCGCCATTGCACAATCAGCGTGTAACGCAACAGCAGTAAATTTTACGTACACGTACACACGTAACACGCACACAAAATGAGCGATCGGCGCGCGAGCGCAGAAGCAACGTGCATGGCAGATGACATCGCATGAGCCGTGTGCTGCCCTCAGCTCTGTGCTAGGTAAACTGTAATAGTCATACCATTTCGCGACGCGTGTAAAATATTGCTGGAAAATGTACACGGGAAAATGTTCGTAATATAGAGCGAGATCTGAGTGATTGGTAAGTATTTCCAGAGATTTCAGTACAGTACAATTTAACAGAGGGGGAGCAATGATGAAAATTCTTCCTCAAAAACCTTTCTGGATGAAGATTCCTCTTCTATCTAAGTTCTAAACGTTGTTTGTTTACTAAACGTTACTACCAGGGACAGGTGCGGTGTCTAGGGTCCTATCTTACTGACATTACTGTATCAAAATTTATTTGGATTTCCTCTTTCTCCTCCAGCTTGACACCAACGTTAGTAATGGGCTATGTGATTATAGTTTGGTTTGCTCGGGGTTGTCTTTCAGGATACTCTCATGGTTTTACACATTACAAACGTAAATTACATCATTAATTTACATGGTACCCGTGGTAGTTGGATTAAACAAGTCTAACAAATAACATTTAGTAACATAAACAAGTTTGCAACAGTGTTTAACAATTAGATCTAGTATGCAAATAATGCATGTCTGAACATATGGTGAAAATAAAAATGTAACATGACCCTACATGTATGTTGTTGCAGGTTAAATAAGATGAAATTAAAAAGAGGTATAAAGTCTAAAGAATACATTTTGTACAATCTATTACAACATATTACTACTACTAGTTTAATTTGTGTGATTGTATGATACAGAGTGAATTTTTCATATACCGGTACAATACCCTGACAGAAAGATCGGGTCTTTATCTTGTTGAAGTCAAGGATGTGCTCCACAGAGACTATATCTGGCTTTCACAGGATCCCCTCTTTCCTATCAAAGGAGGGCCATAAAGTCAAAAAGTTATTTTTTTAAGCAGAGGACAGACAAATTTTCTGTCTGAACAATATATGTACATTGTATATTTAACTATACACAGCCCTAGCATCGCTGTACACAAGTGTCGGTGCTGGCGCACGGCGTCTGGTTGGGCAAACGTATGTTTAATATAAAGTTACTGGTTAAAATTAATGAGTGAATGTTTTGTATTAAGTTTTAAATCTATACCCTTTTAGTTCTTCCCCCTCCAGGGCCAAGCTTCATCTTTTTTTTTTTCCTTACTCCTTTTTCATTTTCTTATTTGCAGGTTTAAGAAATGCTCACAATGCAGCAGGAAGAAGAATGCATACAAAAGTCAAAGTGCATTGGTGAGCAGTGCATGACGTTGTCATAGAATCTGAATGTACAAATGACTGCACTGTAATCATCCAGAGCAGAGGAGTTTAATCAAGCACACGGTATTGTTGATATAGGATTTATGTGGAGATCTACCTAGAACTGTGCACCATGGCTCTACTACAACGAAAGTGCCCTGCCCTTGTCAGACACTTATTCGGGAGAAGAACACTAGAACTTTGGGAAAGAACCCCTCCCGTCTGTGCTGGGTGTTGCAGGTTGAGCAGCACAGGTTCGGATGGCAGAGATGGCCAAAGTACACGGCGTAGGGAGAGTTTACTCAAGTACTTCAATCGGAATGTGAAGATGTGGGGGGAGGAGATGATGACGAAGCTACGCAGCCCAAACCTTGATACCATGTTCGACCAGAATCGAGTGCTGTGGCACTTTCGCGGCCCGGAGAGCGTGGACGATTTCTCAGTGCAAACGGACAAGGATATTGGAGGCAGGAGCACGGCAGCCCTGTCTGTCAGCCGGAACAACAAACTGCTCTTCCATGGTAACCTGTGTACCGAGGTACCCCGTGACGGAGAAACTGCGAGAAGTGGTTACTGCGCTATTCGATCAAAGCAGGTCTATGTGAGTAGATTCTGCCCGTCAGAGTCATTCTCTCTATATCATTTGATGTACAGTGATAATTTGATAGGTATGTAGTGTAAAACCTCTATATGTCATTCATTCCCCAAATTTTCGTTTCTTTCTCTTATCTCATAAATGTTTATTTTCTGTTCGTACAGTTATATTCCTGTCAGAATACAACATGATTGTCATACAGTACACATGTATACAAAGTACAGTTAATGTGTAATTCAGTAAATATCTATTTGCAGAAGACGATGGAGATTAGCTACAGGATTTGATTATGATGGCAAGTGACATTAACAGGTGATATCAGCTCCCCCCTCCCCCTAATCTTCCAAGGAAGATGAACTTGTAAGTAGATGTTGTGGATTTCACAAATTGCTGTTATACTTTGCAGTCTGCTGAGGGAATTATTGTATTCCCTTTCAGTTTGCCCTTTGCTGGAAATATCAATTTTTTTTTTTGGTCTGCTTCAGGGGTCCTTCAACAGAAAGCTTTCGTTTGATCTGTCTCCATTCAACGTGTTGCGGATGAGGGTCAGGGGCGATGGTCGGGCGTATATGGTGAATCTTATAATCAAGGGTTATTTCACGGACACGCATGATGACGTTTGGAGCTACTTCATGTTCACAAGGGGCGGCCCGTACTGGCAGGATGTTTCGGTAAGAGAAATTACTCATCCCGTCTCATTGGAAAGACATCGGGCTTTAGCTAAAATTTCAAAGTTTGTGCCACATAAGAAGGTTCCATTCACTCCTTTGCTTCTGCCGTTAGGAGAAATTCCCTCGGTCAGAAAACTTTTTAATGATTTCAGTGGCATTGCAGAGATAAGGATGTGCAGATTTGAGCAAAATGGGACAAGGGGAAGTCATCCATCATAGAACAAATTCATGAGCAGTATGCAAATAATTTCAGTCATCTCACCTGAGACAACAATTTCCGAGAGATCACTTTAGATGCCATTGTGTCATTCACATATTCAGTCTTGGCATTTGTCCATGTTCTGCAGAGCCCTTGGAGAAAGGTTGCACCTTCTGCATTGTATTTTATTTATTACATAATTCCTCTTTCTTTTTTAGCCTTCTCCTTAATGATAATTAAGTGTCAACTATGAGGTATATAACCCTAGATTCATTTAATGTGCAGTGGAGTCTTGTGAAAACAAACTCGTTTGGATCAATTAGTGAAATTATTTTGATAACTCCATATTTTGTTATGTCTTGGTTTGCTAAACAATAGAATGCAAAGAAACTTTAGAATATTATGGGGGCAAGAGAAGATGGTTTGAAGAAGTTTGTTTTAATATCAGTTTTCTTCATTGTAGCTAGTCCACTGTACAAATATAAATGTATTTGTGTATTAGAGTCTCATAGAGTATTTGTATGCAACCTGTTCCCCTTCTTTCTGCCTCAGATACCCTTCACCAAGTTCTTCATGTCCAGTAAAGGCCGTGTGCAGGACAAGCAGACTCCTCCTGACCTTGAGTCGGTCACTGCCGTCGGCCTGACAATGGCTGACGCTGTTGACGGGGAGTTTGCGCTGGAGATTGACTCCATATCGGTGTCCTTTGATGCGACCCACACAGAGCAATACACATATGAGATGTACAACTAATGAGCAACAGGACTGCCAGCGGAGATTTTTGCAATTTGCCTGTACACCCGAAATGATGTCATACCCAAGGAAGTGTGAGCGTGTGAGGGGAGTAGTGTTTCATAAGCCATCTGCTGCTCGTAGAATAATTCCATGTTTGCACATCTTGAGCATGACATTTGCGCTTGCGTGGAGGCTTGGAAGAATTCACCATAGCCTTCTTGCGATGATTGTGTAGGAACACTCATACGACTTCATGTGGATTTAACGAATTTTTGATTTATGTTGTGTATATTTTTTCAAGTGTGACATGGACGTAACAATAATGTCAGCTGCCTATATGAATGAAACATACATTCAATGGTTTTGTCTTGAAAACTGCTCAGAATGCCCTCTCGTAATGTCAGGACAGAAGGACAAGTTAATTTCCAATCTGCAATGCAGGAAAGCACCACAGGATCACATTAATGTTGAGCCAAGTTTAGTCACCCACCAACAACACGCTAAAATGGAAATGTGTAACCACATCAGAAATCTTGTACACATGTATACCAGAAGTTGTATGCTATGTGGATATACCATCTACTCAGAGATCTCCAAGTGTGATTTGTTATGGGATATTCTCTGTGGAAACAAAGTTGAAAAGGTATTTGTGATGTCGGCAATAAGAGTTATGTGTGCTTTTTCATGTACACTTGTACATGTCCTCATTCCCGCATTTTCTATCTAGTCTACTGCTCATCCAAGCTACTGACACTTCCACTTGAGGGAAGTGATCATCTTGATCCAAAATAACTGTTTAGGATGGTCCAGTGAATGTTATTTGTAACTTCAAAAGCTGAATATTCACTTTCCAATTTGCCCCCCCCCCCAAAAAAAAAAAGAAGAAGAAGTTTTGATCACATTGTATGGCAATGAATGACTTTCAGGTTCTCTATCATATACATGTACTTCTGATACAGTGAAGAAATGTATTGGTTCAAATGATTAAAAATAATAATAATAATATGAAAATACAAACGCCAGTCTTTTATCTGTGATTTGTGAAGATGGGTGATTTAATCTAAGCAGGGAAAAAAGTGTAAAATGCAATGGGATGTGTGTGTGTGTGTGTGTGTGTGTGTGTGTGTGTGTGTGTGTGTGTGTGTGTATGTGTGTGTGAGTGCGCAGTGGTGATGTGAGTTTATATGCTGATATGGCTCTTATTAGGTGTAACATGGAAGGCTCGCACATGGTGTTGCACTTGACATTCTAATACATTGTACACTTGCATGTGCACCAAATACCTGCATAGAAACTTGCTGTTACGGTCAATAGAATTGATGAATTTTATTCATATGCAAGAGCACTACAAGCATGTTTCCAAAAACCAGGATATAGATGTGTTATGGCCACAATATAAGCATGTCAGAATCTATACTGCTTTTAGTACCATGTATACCGAAGGTAAACGACAAAACAAACAAATATAATCTGTCAAAAGTTACATTATGCTTAACTAAGCAAAAGACAAGCAAACATGATGGGAATCCATATTGTATACATTTTCCAAAATTGGTACAATTTCAAGGTTTACTTAACTTGAGAGTTTGTAAGTATGTGGTTATTAAAGGACAAGTTCACCTTCATAAACATAAGGATTGAGGGAATGTAGCAATATTAGTAGAACACATCATTGAAAGTTTGAGGAAAATCAGACAATCCGTTCAAAAGTTATGAATTTTTGAAGTTTTTGTGCAGTAACCGCTGGATGAGAAGACTACTGCAGTGTTGAATAACTTAGATGTCACATGCGTACAACAATATAAGGAAAATATAAAGAGAATTTCACAAAATGCCATCTTTTGAAAAAAGTACACATTCCCCTGACTCGTTACCGACAAATGTTATGGGTAATATTATTCCCCCTGCCTTTAGAAAGAGGCAAGTCAAGAGCTCTTTTATTATGCGAAAAAAGTGAAAATATGTTGAATTTTCTTTTACATTTTCTTTATACTGTTGTACGCATATGACTCACAAGCTGTAGTAGTCTCCTCAATCAGCGGTTCCAACACAAAAATTTTAAAAATTCATAACTTTTGCATCGATTGTCCAATTTTCCTCAAACTTTCTCTGATGTGTTCTACTAATATTGTTGCATTCTCTCAATCCTTATGTTTATGAAGGTGAACTTGTCCTTTAAAGGGAACCCAAACCCAAAGAGCGATGTGGATTGAGTGAAAGCAGCAACATTAGTAGAACACATCAGTGAAAGTTTGAGGAAAATCGGACAATCGATGCAAAAGTTATAACTTTTTAAAGTTCTGGTGTTGGAACCGCTGGATGAGGAGACTACTAGAGGTTATGACGTATAAGTGGACAACAATATAAAGGGAATTCCACAAAAATACATTTTTCATGAAAATTACACATTCCATCAACTTGATACTGACATATAGGGTAGCAATTCTTTTCCCCCTGCTTTCTGAAAGCGGTTAGTCAAGTACTCTTTCATAATGCTAGAAAAGTGAATTTTTGTGGAATTTTCTTTATATTTTCTTTATGTTCTCTTTGGGTAAGGGTTCCCTTTAATGTACCCTAACACCCTTTAATGTACCCAAACATGCCTTTTGTGTATGCTTTGTCAGCAAGTGACTCTGGTTTGCAAACTATCCTTCATCTCTCAAAGTATTTTAGTGCTACAGTGTAGTTTGCTACCATGAAAACCAATGACATCCTGCACCTACTGTTGTATGCTGTAACAGAAATGGTCCTGAAAAAAAGAAGAAAAAAAGTGTACATGCACTTGCAAAATGATGTTGACAGATAAACTGTCCTATCAGACAATAACAGAGACTCCAACTCTCCCCTTTTCGACGGGAGATCTCCCGCCGAAACCCCATTTTCGCAAAATCTCCCATTCTCCCATATGAGATTTAATTTCTCCCGCCCTGGCTCAATGTCTCCCGTTGGAAAGGATTTCTTACTTATTGCTATCGTATGTAGCAAAAATAAGCCTTAGATAGCACCAGAGAGCATCTATAACCCTAGGAACTTCGTGCTTCGCACACATAAACTTGGAGTCTCCCGTTTGCTAGGGGTTTCAGGGGTCGCACTTAACTTTTTTTTAAACTAGCCAGGCGGACTACTTAGAATCAATTTTGATACTGAAGCGATTTTTTGGCTAGCCAGACGGACTAGTAACCTCAGAATTTTATGATTTTTAGCTAGTCCGACGTGATTTTGGGTGGCCAATGGCCAGCGGACCATTGCCAATTTCGAACCCTGGGTTTCAGGCGGGAGAATCTCCAGATCAGAAGGTGCTTGCGGTTGGAGTCTCTGCAATAAATTAACCTCTTTGATTCTGGTATAATGTATACCTTAAGTACATTTTTCCAACATCACCTGTAAACACACAGTCATTTACATACTTTGAAGTAATTAACTCTGAACATTAAAATTTTAAAAGCAAATTTGCACAACATGTTTAAACACACTACATGTAATAGACACTATAGAATGAAAGACTCTTCAAGAATTAACATGTAATCCTGCACTGGCACATAGTAATACATTAAAGACCTTAATTTGAGGGCCACTTTGAATTCTAGAACATCACTTCACAATGTATGCCAAGATAGTTCTATAAGTTAATCTACATATTTTCTGTAATATACTTATAGAAATGCTCATAATAAATACACATAGAGTGTACACAGTACATGTATTGATTCACAAATATATATATTTTTTTTTGAGCACTGCTATAAATCTTGTGCGAAAGTTGGGATGGACATCACGCAATAAAGCAACATGTAAGGAAAGCTGTTTTCCCTCTGAGAAGTTGCCAGAAAAAGCCGATTGTTCAAATCAACAAGGGTGTCTAGTCTCCTTAACCTAAAAAGCAGGAAATACTTCTGAGACTGGATGATTTGATAACATGAATCACTGCTACTAGAGTGGACTAGAAAACTGGTAAAATCAGCCCATTCAGCCGACACTTGCTAACATCACCTTTGGTTCAAAAGGTGTGTTTGAGTGCTCTGCTATTAAAGCGAACTGAACCATACCGAACCTGTGCCAGAGGAGCGCTCTAACGCTCCCAGAGTGTTCCGTACCAAACTGAACTGAGCCACAAGTGGACCACTTCCCCATATGCTCAAAAGGGGTACCAAAAGCATACCAAAAGTTCACATGCGAAGAACGCACGTATCATGCACATATGTCATACTGTAAAAGTGGAAATTTTCGCGGTGTTCAAATTTTCGCGCAACCAGAAACTAGCGCGAAAATAAAAGCACACGAATATTTTTGCTTGCCATATGTGCCTGTGCCTGATGTCTTGATTCCGCGGAATTAAAACACGCAAAACTCTTCCGACCCGGCCAAGCGCGAAAAATTAGTCACGCGAAAATATCCACTTTTACAGTAGTGCAAAGAGGTCATTCTCTTTGTTTGGGGCATCTGTAAATAGTTGAAGCGCACAAGGTGAATGACCCTCTTGCTACAAAATGTGTGACTCCCTCTAAAAATAACTCAAGAGGTATGCTTTCTCCACAGAGCGCTCAAACGCTCCAAATCTGGCACAGTACAGTCCGGTACACTTTAGTTCGGTTTGCTTTGGTTCATTTCAGAGCACTCGAATGCACTGAAAGAGACACACAACCACATAGCTACACTAGAGTAAATTCTCCTGTAAAGCCATCCCTGTGCAAATTATTTCCGTACTGACCGGGTTAATTGCAACAACACATAAGATTACACCCCTGATGCAGCTACAACTCCATGGTTTATCTGTCGGCCATGGACAAGACAAGGGGTCCATTTCATGAAATCATCTCATAAAAGTCTACATAAATCTCAGAATGGCCAAAGTTGCTCAAACATGTATGTAGCTATGGGAGACTTTCAAAAAAGATGTAAAATCTATTTCATGAAGTCTCTCATACGAGTGTGTCTTACGAGCGAAAAGTCTCACAAGACTTTCATGAAACAGACCCCTGGACTTTGATGAGTCATTGACTAGTGTGTTTGCTTGTGCAAATTTTACAAATACATGCATGAGATTGGGGTATGTACATTGTACATACTCGCTGGGAGAGGGAATATGACACTTACAGCTAATGCAGCAACGCAAACTTTGGCAAATTATAGTCACTCCCTACAGCACCTACTTCATAAGGCACTGAATTATTCATTTTTTCCCCAACTCTTGAAGTGGTCTGTGGCAACTTCTTATGACTTTGAATGAGTATAAAGCAACATGTTTAAAATGGTCTATAATTTACATAAACACTTTGTAAATAATCCGCTTTAAAAATGAAGACTCTTAAATACATAAGACAGCTGAGTTGTCAAGAATCAAATACTAACTAGTAGTTAATACATTTTTGAAAGAAAAGGAGGAAGCTCCGTATCAAAATGCAAATGCTACCATTTTCACCACTCTGTAAAGAGTGGTAAGGTCTGTCTGGGGTGAAATAAACATGAGCAATTAGAAAGTTTTTGTCTGAAAATCTTTTCCTCATTGACTGATCACTGATGACCTGCCACAATGCATAAAAATGCAGACATATCTGGAGATTTCACACAGCAGGAAAGAGTTTCATTATACATTATCTTTGTTTAAGCTCTGATATTACAGGAAAACAACTTTCTCATTTTGAGCTACCTGTATTTCATGTTAAATTTGTAAAAGTTTAAACAAATTGAAAATTGAATAAGAAATAGATGTACAGCTGCATGAAAAAACAAAACAAATCAAAACAAATCACTACAGCAATCGCTGCTGGGCCATTACATTGTAGGGAACAAGTTAAGGACAAGTCTACATCTTGTCCATAAATTTTGTTTCAATTTCTATATTTTTGCTCTTAAAAAAAATTAAAATAGGTGGATTTCATGGTTTATATCACAAGAAAACATTTCTGCATGTCTTTTTTCCAAATCCAATCTTACACTATCAAATCAGCTCTGGCCATCATGCTTCCACCAGTGATCCTCTCAAAACCGCAGTAAATAGCCCCTCTGTTCTAATTTCGTCAATCTTTAATCAACATGATTATTCATCACAAATTCATTACTTATTGTCTGGTTGGCAGCATTCATTAAAGGGCAAATCAAAAGACATAAAGAAGACAATTTTTTTTTGTGCAAGCATTTTTTTTCTTTCATATGTTTCCCCACTGTACACATTTTTTTCCCACTTGTGACCTTTGTCGCTCGGAACAATGCAGCAACATTAGATGTGACTGTATAACAGTAAAATGAAGATAGCATGGAACAAGAGCGTGTTACATTAGTATCCTCTTGTTTTGTCATCACATCGAAACTGATGAAGAAGAGCAAAATACGCTAACAGCTCAACAAATGGAAGTGATTTAATCCAATAATGAATACTGTCATACAGTGTATCAAATTAGGTATTACATCAAACATTTCCCTGAGCTAAGGAAACTTAGAGAATCGTAGTTCATATTCTTACGAGAGTTCAAGGCAAGAAAGGAAACTGATGAGGGAATGTGAGATGCACCTTCCATTTGATTATTTTCCAGACAAAGATGTGGCTACACACAGGAAGAATTGATGTATCTGGTCACTCATGATCTTTCTTTTTTCTCCAAAATTCAGTCTTCAAGGCGGATCAGCGTCAGACAAGCATCAACTGGATGTTTCCTCCTTGTTCTTGGAGCAGTGTTCGTGGCGGTACGTCATGTAATTTTCACGGTCTTTGACATATCCAAACTTGCCGTAGAAAGGCATGTTTTCTGTGGTGCACTCCAGCGCAGTCTTGTAGCATCCCATCCGCTGGCTCAACAATGTCAACGTCTCGACGATCCTTGAATGGAAACCAGAGAGAAAACATGATGACTGAATAAGAAGTTTCTTGAGGCAAAAAGGAAAAGACCCATAGTCTGATACCACCTGGCCATCTTCACTACAAGTAGAGGCTGCACACGGTAGGTGGCATACATTACCCTTTTACAAGGAAGAAACAAAACTACTGTCAACCTTGCTGATCTACCATATACAAATGAAAAAAAAAAAATGGCTTTGTCAATTGAAATGGTAAGATTATCAGCCTGATCTTCCTTTACAATCTCAAGAATATCATCAAGGAGTTTGGAGTTTCCACTGCTGTCAAGCCCCATAAAACCAGAAGAAGCAACCCAAAAGACAAATGCAAA
Source organism: Diadema antillarum (assembly GCF_040938485.1). Lineage (NCBI taxonomy): Eukaryota > Metazoa > Echinodermata > Echinoidea > Diadematoida > Diadematidae > Diadema > Diadema antillarum. The sequence continues at coordinate 297,048 of NW_027272280.1, read as the reverse complement.
GTAGATGACGTAGCAGGAGTTGTATATGAGATTCCATGCAATGTTAAGGTATATATACATTGGGGAGACAGGCAGACAATTTGGTATAAGAAGAGGTGAACAGGGGGATGAAGTTAGAAACATCAGCCAAATCCCTTTCACTCGATCTAGAAAATAATTGGCAGACAACATCATTCACAAATCAGCCATGAGAGATTATGTTGCTATCAATAACCATTCCATCCAATGGAAGGGAGGCAGTTCACATCAAGAAACCCCTAACACAATGAACAGAGACTCGGGCCAATATATTCTTTTGCATATATAATTATGATACCATTCTCTCACATCCAGCTTCACACCGCCATCTACGACACAGTCTGAAGAAGCCACCAGTTGGAGGTGAAAGTACTCACTAAGGTACAAAATAATTTTCATGATTGTGAAACACACAAAAAAACAACAACATATTTCTATGAAATCACCACTCAGATGAACATCATTGGGGTATGAAATTAATTTCAATATATTGTACTAGAATTCCACATCTTGGACAGGATGTACATAATGAAAACAAACTCAGAAGTGGAAAAAAGTTTATCATGACCAGAAGTCATGGAAGCAACTGTCTTCCAGAATAACAGTCAAAGTAAAAGTTAAGAAAGAAGCATGTACAGAAAAACAAATTTTCATACTCACAATTTTCCAAGTTGTTTCCCTCTGTATTCCTCTTTGACCACAATCTCATCTAGTCTTCCTTTCTGCAATGGAAAATAACATTCTTTTTAATTACATTATTTCTACTTTAATGACCAACGGATTACATGTTGCTGCATATTCATTATCACTCTCAAGAACTATATCCAAAAGTAGTAGATGTTATTTTATTTGTTGTACAGAAAAAAGCAATAAATTATTCTATTTTTTCAGTGTTTCTCATTGGTGACATTGATAACCATAAGTCTAGTCACGGGTCAGTGAAAGTTTGTCAATTCTTTGAAAACTTTTCAATTTATGCTACATTGTAAAGGTCTCACTATGCCTGTCCAGGTTTTCTTTCATTCCTGTTTGTTGCCCAGCTTACCTTGGAGCACAGGTGGATGAATTTGAAATCAATTCCCAGGGTCCCACACGCCACAATCTGCTGCAGGCTGGTGTCTTCAATGACAATGATGAAGTATGAGTTTGGACAGGCTTTGAAGGCACGGAATTGCTCTGAGCAGTGCATAACATGGGTTCGAAAAAAACAAACAAACAAAGTTAGTTCCTAGGGTGATAAACCAATAACTGAGTGCTTGGACAGTGTGTCCAATAGTTATCTGAACACATAATTATTCAATTGTATTGTTCACCTGCATGGGTGACTACTGTTTTCATATACTGTATTACTCTATAAATTATAGAATTATCAAAATTACATACTTTATATACGGAACTCTACATACAAACTTCAGCTTTTAAAAGTAAAAGTAAATTGATACATAGATAAATGAGAACATTGATTTGACATTCCCGACATATCCCTATTTTGACTATAAATTCATACTCTTCGTGAGGATGATGGTGATGAGTTTTAACCATAGCATCATAACACAAGTAGCTGCTGCTCATAATGCCATTACTAGTACTTAAAAAGAAAAGAATCAATATCCAACAAAGAAATATTTGGTAACACACATTACATTGACAAAATTCATTGCAACATGATAATCATGAGTTAATTCTGTGTACAAAGCTTTCATTCTACTGGTTCCTACATCACGATTATTCTAAATCCATTGGTTTTTTGTGTTTGTTTGTTTTTGGACATTTTTTCCCCTATCAAAGTGGTAAAGAAATAGAATAAGCAGGAATGAAATTCTGTGAAACATTGCTGATAATGACAATGAAACCTAGAGAATAAAAGCACAATATAAATGTGATGTCATTTTGCAAACAAACCTCCTCATAATCAAAAAAATATTTTCACTTGGCTAGACAAACAAACCTTCAAACATCTCCCTTGGAATATTGCCAACTTTGGTTAATTGAGCCAACAGCTTGAGGTATCCTGAACATCAAAGAACAAAAACAGAAAGGAAAGGATGCATTCTAAATATAAAAAGTTTACCGCAGAGCACTCTCAATCAGTGTTTTAATGTGCACAGCATACCTACACAGAAGCCCCGTTTTAGCAGAGTCTTTCAAACTAGTTACCTCGGCAACATCTGGGTAATGTCAGGGTAATCTTTTTTCAACCTGCCTGTAAAAACAGTCCCCGCAAAATGTTGCTCGGATGCTGTCCCGGTAACTTTTGCCAAATTCTACACCAGCATTAACCTGACATTACCGTGACACTACCCTGGCAACCCTTCTATTAGCATGCAACTGCAGTAACATTCCAGACCCTAACCCTAACACTCAACCCTCATGAACAACATTGCGGACAGAGAATGATTGACACGCCACGCATCGATCATGTGCATGGATCATAACCACTGATCTCTATACATGTACTGTAGTTGAGATCAGTGATTGTATGTGCATAATCTAGAACAATAGACGGCGCTGACCAGTAGGCATGGTAGTCACATCAGTGGACACACCCCCTTTGTGGAAACCTACATGGGTAAGGTATCTGGTGCGTGTCTGTTGAAACAGTACCCCTCACTCTCTCCTTCGGTTTTACTGGTTTTTAAGACAAATTTTGTTCTCTGGACGTCGCAACTTTGCCGAGGTAAAGGCCTCTTAAAACAGGGTTTAAGTTAACTCATTGGCTATAACAAAAAAATGTACCTTACAAAGTGACTGAGCAAAAAAATTTAAAAAAATAAAAAAATGGCAGATATCAGATTGAATTGACTAAAATAATTAACGCAAAATATACAACAATCTCATATAAAAGTAGTTGGTTACAACAAAGCACCCCTTGCATCCTCTTAATGATACACAACAAGGAAATTCAAGAACTTTAAACCAACCCCCCTCCCCATTACATGATCAATTCTCACATGAGAGGTATTATACAAGTATGTCTATATACGTGACAGAATACAACTATCCCCCTTGTTCCTTACCCTTGTCATAGTCTGACATGTAGAGCGGCCTCATCAGTAAAGACTCTCCTGGATTCTGAGGGGTGATTGGTGGATTGAAGGAGACTTTGCTGAGATCTGTAAACTGGGCTTTAAGTTCCTGCAACACTTGTGGGTCAAACATTGGGGTGTCATCTGCGTGGTTCTACAAAAGGAAAAATAGATAAATTGCATTGCAGAAAACAAAAATGCATGGTCAATTTTCATTATAAACTGGGTCATACTGTGAGGGTATTGAGGAACAGGACTAATCTTGAATACTTGGTCTCACATTTACTTAAACAGTAAAACGTACAACTTGCAGTACAAAAGCTTTCTTTTAATCTGACAGAAATAAACTAGAAATGTCGCTAAGGCGACTGCTATGCCTCCGCCATAATGCATGATTCTCCTAATAGGTCTATAGTACATGTGGACAATGTATAATTATATTTTCACAATATTGGCAAAATATTGAAATTACATGTTTGTCACAAATGTGCTGAATGTTCACCTTCCTTAACCTAGGTTTAATTAGATGAATAGGAGAGCATGTATTTGGGGATTCAAGGACTTTAACTTGACTTTGACCCATTCATAAGTGTATGAATACTGTAATTTTCAAGGTATGGAGAAAAAGTGTAATTTCTGTATTGAAAAGTACACTGTTACCATTTTCTTTTGGCCTTTGACCCTAAAATTCATAGGATAATCACTGTCAGGCAGAACATGCATACATAAGATAACTTGAGCCACTTCTGAGATATGGAGGAAAAAGTTAGTTCAGCACTTTCCCTTGATCTTTGACCTTTTGACCTTTGAGGCAAACCCCCCCCCCCAAAAAAAAAAAAAAAGAGAAAAAGATAATTTCCAGATAATCTAGGTTATACATGCATACACCAAGTGTAAAAAAAAAATTGCTGGCATTACATAAATACATGTATGAGGGAAATAGTAGAAAATTTGAAGTGTTGCACTTGACCTTTGACCCCTGACCTTTGACCCTATGAACCCTAGATTCTCTAGACAATAACTGCCAGTCATTACATGTATATATACTATGTTCCATGAAGATACCTTGAACAATTTCCAAGGTACGGAGAAAAAAGCGAAGTTTTAATATCTTAACTTGACCTTTTGACCTTTGACCTTTGACCTCATGACCCCAAACTTTCACCAGAGAATCTTAATTAGGTAATACATGTATACACTAAGTTTCAAGAAAATATCTTCAGGCATTGCATAGATATGGAGGAAATAGTGAAATTTTATGTATTTGACCATGACCTTTTGACCTTTGACCTTGACCATGTGCACCCAAAAGTTGATAGGCACAACTTCACCCCCTAATACACACACATGCCAAGTTTCATTAGGATACCTTAAAAGGTTTTGATAGTTACCCTGTCCACAAAATTTATTACGGACGGACGGAAGGACGGACGGACGGACAGATGGAAGGACGGACGGACGGACGGAAGGACGGACGGACGGACGGACGGACGGACGGACGGACGGACGGACAACCCGAAAACATAATGCCTCCGGCACAACTTCGTGGCGGAGGCATAAAAAAAGCTTTCATATATAACAAACACATATCTATCAGAACATACTGTATCTGAAATAAACTAGATAAAATAAAGTATATGTGTGTGTCCATCTGTCTATCCATGCATGAATGAGCATGTGTTTGTATAAAATTACCGGATACATGTTTTTTGTTTTTTGTTTTTTAATGAAAAGTACACTTCCCCTCCTGATCATGCTGATACCCCCTACATGCTGAAAGAGGCAAGTCAAATGCTTTTTCATTATGAAAGAAAAATAAAAGTATCAGCACCCACAACAAGGTTCGACCTCCCATGCCAAGGTTCGACCATGCGTAAAAGCATATAGGTTTCAACATGTAGCAGGCAGTCAAATTTTGGATGACATTATGGACTTTTATATCGCTTGTCTATGTGAGACATCGCAAAATGTTGCAGTCTTCTCATCCAGCAATGGCGGCATCAAAACTTTAAAAACTCAAAACTTTTGAACGAATTGTCCAATTTTCCTCAAACTTCACGAATAATAAATGAGCGCTACTAATATTGCTACATCCATTCAATCCATATTCTGTAATCTCGACTGTACAATAGACAAATGTACATTTGGGTTTCATTTTCCTTATGAATGACCTAATTCAATTTAATTGGAAGTATTAAAGCATTTACTAATAAGCTGAACACTTGCACTTCATGTAATTTTAGTGTGATTAAAATATCAAAAGTCAAGTGAATGCACACACATTGAATAGTATTTTGTTCAACTTTGCCTCAGTTTGGTGCATCAGAACTTGACATAGCACTAGCATTTATGCTGCATTTACACCATGTTCCTAGTGGCCATGGCAGCCCCGGCCCCCTTTGCCTGAAATGCAGTGCGCTGTGGGTAGATGAGACATTCTCCTGTTTTTCCCCTTCGTAATCTAGACTAGTCTTGGTCATTCCAGCCCTCGCCCCCGTGAACATAGCTCTATATTAGATGCTATTCTCAATTCTCACGGCATCTAAACAGGCTAGACAATTGATATTTTCTGTCGCTTCCCCTATTATGGCCCTACGTTACGGACCACCTCCAGTTTGTCTTTAATACGGTCCATTACGTGCCACCATGTTTTGTAGCGTTCACCCCATTTTATCATGGCATACAAAATTCCTCATTAGCAATGGGACTGCCGTGCATGGCAAATTTTTTGACATTTTAAAAATCTGACACGGCCATGGCATCCACGGCAATCACCGCCTGCCACGCCACGTTTGACAATCCCGTCTCACCGCGTTGTTTCACGTCCATCCCGTTTTTTTCCACAGTGGCCTGAAACGGAGCTGTTGTGGTTGCCGGGAACATGATGTAAACGCAGCTTTACACTGTATGAACTACATTAGAGCACAACCACTTCACTTCTAATTCAACCCCATTCCCTCCCTCACGTCACTCCACCATCATTCATGATCATGCATCAACATCCCACACTATTCACACTAAATCACAGCAATTGCAATTCGATTCTCGCTATCGCGCTACTACCAAATTTCCCTGAGGCTGAAGAAAAGTTGAATAGATTAATCATATAAGTGTTGCTGTGTGCTTACATTAAAATGGCGGCACAGAATACAATCAACTTACTTCCATTTTGCTTTGAAGATACGGGAGCCGGGAGTTAAGTTGTCCAGGATCAACTACATACATAAACTCTACACTGTGCATTGTGTGCAACCGGCGTCTGTCCCTAGTCATGGCAGAGCTAGCCACAGCTGTAGCTCAAAGACGTGGACGTGTAACGTGTACACTTTACAAGCTCAAGCCACAGCACAGCCACAAGGCACTCGTGCTTGTTTGTGTACGTGGAATTGTATGAGTAATTTTAACCTTAAAATAATATTAAAATTTTTCTATAGTACCTCAAAAATCAAGAGAATCTTATACTTTTAAAAATATTTTTTATTTTTATTGAGACTAAAAATGTTTGACTTAACTTAAAATTGGCTACACATCTGGATCAGAAAGTACTAGGGTATGTACGAGCCAGTGCATTGAGTGCACGGAGATATCAACATGGCGGCGCCCATGGACCTTATGACTATGTAGAAGCATGCAAATGGAACAAGTATGGGGCAAGTTCATATCATCCTCTATTGTAATTCTAAATGGTGACTATCTATTCTAATAGTCGGCACTCTGCACTGGCGGGTCTCCGGTCTATTGAATGTTGGGTTATTTGACTTGCTAGTTGTAGATAGCTGTTCCCGCGCATCCCGCGCGCGATCCCGTTCTACTTCTAGCTCGTGAATTTCGTGTAACGTTAGTGTAGTTCTACGGGTACGGTGCGGCGCAGTGGGTGGTGAGTGAGCCCGCGCCGCCGCGTTCAGCATACTCCCCTCCCTGCCCTGAGCTGCCTCGAGCCATGCGGCCATGCCAGCGCCCGTGCGCGAGCGAGAGGGTGTTCGACCCCCTTCGACGGGGCGGCCAGACTTTGGCGTGTTGAAAGCCAGGCCAACTGGCAACACACATGGCAGCAACGCACGTATGACCAAGGAGGTATACCTCCTTGGTATGACGTAAAATGCATCTTTCTCACAGGCGTAGGCAGGCCCACTCTAAAGTCAACTAAATTTAAATTACTTTGTTCAAGTCAAAGCTTGCTTGCCTAATTATGATGATCATTAAACGGTTATCATGCACATGGTTATCACACTGCACTGCACAGAGAGTGAATGACAGAACTTTGCTGAGTGCTGAGAAAGCAAGGACTCGACTCTAACCGTCTAAACTCTAAGCAATCGCTTAAGCATAAGCTTTAAGCTAAGCTAGGAAAGTTCAAGTGTTTCATACTTATCATCATGTAAATTTAGTCTACTTACTGTCTAGATAATTTGCTAAATGTCTTTGTGAGGGCATACTCGCATTCGCAAGTACTACTAGACTCTACTACTAGTATAGTATCTAAATTAAAGGAGTGTAAATTGAAATTTACCATTATGGTGATTATTGTTGGCTTTCTTTGATTTTTTATTTAGTCTAGACTCAGAGTCTATACCATTAATCTCAGGGATGCCAAGTTCAAAAATTTTTTATGAGTGAGATTTTCATGACTCGGCAACTCGGCGAGCGAATGTGCGTGCAAGGGAGGGTGTGGGAGGGGTCCCCCCCCCCCCCCACACCACCGTGGCCTCCCACGGTAGGGACCTTTTTCAATTTTTAGCTCTTAATGGTGCGATCAGGTGCATACTTAAGTGACTATTTCTTACTTATATTGAAAGACAAAAGGAAAATATACCTTCATTTGTAACTATCACTTTAATCCTTTGAGCTATGCTCCTTATTATGGGCCCAAATTGCAGACTTTGCCCGATGCGTGAGAAAAATGGGTGTCGTGCGTGAGATCGTGAGACAACCCCTAAATGCTTGAGTCTCACTCAGAATGCGTGAGACTTGGTAGCTCTGTAATCTGTGTTTTGACCACAACCTACAATTGTATCGATTTCTAATCGTGGTACCTGGTACTTGGTACAGTTGTACGTGGTAGTGATCCTCCAAAAGACCCCAAGTGAAGTTTAAACTGGAGATGGCGGCAGAGGGTGGACTCAATTTGGGAGAATATATTTTGAAACCATGGTCTTAAAAGTAGCTGTAGCTGAGTTAACGTGAGAGATTACAGTTACACATTGGGGAAGGCTATTCCATGTCCTTGTGATTCGAGGGAAGAAAGAATTCCAGTACATATCTGTGTTGCTAGTTGGTACCTCGAACTAATTTGAATGCCCCCGTCTACTTCTATCCGGTTTGGGGTAAATATAGTCTGTATGATGTATGTTGATTTCCTTGCCGAGCATCTAGTGAAAACAGGATAGTCGGTGTATTTCCCGTCTGTGTCGGAGTGAGTTCCATTTGAGCGAACTAAGCAACTGGGTGACACTTGCTTCTTTGTTGTATGTGTTTGTAACAAAACGAGCAGCCTGTCTTTGAACTTGTTCGATGGAGGAAATATTCTTGTTAGTGTATGGATCCCAAGCAGTAGTACTAGTAGTAGCATAATCAAGATGAGGATGAACAAGGGTTAAATATAACCTTTCCTTCACAGATGTTGAACAGTTTGAAAAATTACGTCTGAGAAAGTTTAAAACAACCAATGCTTTCGTTGTTGCTCAGTGGGTCTGGCTGTTCCTGCACAGATCATTTTGAATATTAATGCCAAGATACTTAACTTGCTTTGACTCTTCGAGGGTGATGCCAAGAATGTTTTATGATGTACATTGTACTGCCTGGAACTCTTTTCCTGATGGCACGCATTGATTCACATTTAGAAGGATTAAATTTCATACCCCAGCGGTGTGACCATTGTACTGTTGTATAAAGTAACACATGGATATATGTTTATATGTTTGCCTGTGCGGCATACACGTGTATATGCCTGGCCCAAAACCGGCAATTATTTTTTTTTTCTTTATCCTCCTTCGATGGACTTTATTTCATTACAGATCTAGAAAAGTTCACAAAAAACATACAGAGAGCAAGATGTATGAATGTAGAAAATAAGGGTACGAACAATAAATTGTCAAAATTATATCATCACATGAATTTCGATTCCTCTGGTGAAAGTATACTTCAAATATATCCAAGATACTTGCTGAGTGTGACATATACCTCAACATATTAATTTCTGCATCCCAGGCCAATCAAATATAAATTTTGTGATTCAGCTTCTGCTCTAATTCGTAAAGTTGCCTTTTCGTGAAGTCAAGTAGCTTTTTTCTAACCAAAAATTTCAAATTCATAATGAGCTCTGTTCTAAAATCTGTCAATAATGCGTATACTTTCGTTGCTTTTGTTGTATGATTGCTAAGTTATATACAAACAAAAAAATTGTATATTGGGCAAAAACTAATATCAATTCAACATCATCAAAGATTTATGTCTTACATTGAATCCTGTTAATATCATTCGCTCATTCACAGTGATTTTATGAAAATAAGCGCATATAAAATTTGATATATTTTCCCAATATAACTTGTATCTGGGCAATATAACATAACATGCCAAATCGATTCAGTTTTGCTGCATTTCGTACAAATCATGTCAGACATAATTTTTCATTTCACTAAATTTCTTTAAATGGTAAGATTCTATGTAATAACTTAAAACTTATTGCTTTTTTTATTATTAGATAATTAGATTAGAACTGGAAATCAAACAACCCTTCCAATCAAATTCTCGAAGTATGTAATATTTTTGTCCAAAAGTACAAATTTGTATATCACACTTAACTCAGATTTCTTTTCATCCAGCAGTAGCGAATAAAACTGTTTTGTTTTTAAAGGTATCAATTCAATTATATCCCCAGTATTTATCTGAAATAATTCTTTATTGAACAGAACATCTCGGGTACATTGCCTTTTACACAAATAATCAAACCACACCTGTGGCAATGCCTTTTTAATTCTTTCATATTGAAACAAATTAATAAAGAATTCAAATTCATTATTTCATATATTTGTTCATGATTTTTCCATGATTCATTTTCTATCAACTGTTTAACATAAATGATACCTTTTTCAACACGATCTTTATTAAACAAAACTTCATTCGTATACTTAATGTTCGTATTATTCCAAATAATTTCATTTGCTATATCATTTACCTGCAATATATGTATGATGTTTTTTTGCCCATGTAAAGAGTTCAAGATCAGAATAGAATAACAGTAATTTGTATCTTTTACACAATAACATCATATCTGCAGCTGAATGATTATAATGTAAGCATAAATAAACCCCTCCAATTTTGTTTAACCAAAATTTACATATTTCTGAGATTTATCACTAGCATCTAATAATTTCGGCAACCAAGAAAGCCTAAGTGACTTCATTTTTGCATCTAAATCAATCATTCCTAAACCACCTTGTAAAACACCGTTCATTACAATCGCTCTTTTAACTTTATCTCTTTTAGAATTCCACAAAAATGAAAATAATATCTTATTCAACTCTTTAACATATAATATTTCTAAGGAATTCTATAACAAGTTGAAAGATAAATCAACTGAGATACAAGTAAAGATTTAATAATAACTACTTTCCCATAATACGTGAAATTTCTCATCCTCCACATTCTTATTATTCGCTTAATTTTCTAAATTTTTACTAACCAATTCAAACGATTAAATTCATTTTCTGTCTGACACAAAACAACACCAAGATTTGTAACTGGCTCTTCTGTCCATTCTAGATTTTCTAAACAATTCATTAATATCAATATTCGAATCCAAGATGGCGCTGTGCGGTTAGGACGTGCCTGAGTGTTACGGAGGCATTAGGAGGAAATAAAATTGCAGCTCATTTCGCCTATTACAGTTTGAAAAGTCAAAATGACATCGAGAAAAAGGAGCTTAGAACAAGGAGTCGTTACAATCTCCCATTATTTCAAGGAAAAGGAGGATTTTGACCCTAAGATGGATTTTAGCGACGCTACTACGGAGAAGGCTACGCAAGAACACAGTGACAGTGATAATGCACACGGCTTAACTGACTCGGCAGTGCACACGGTAGTGAAACCACTTCACCGAGATATGGAGGGAACCAGCCCGGGCGCGTCGGCGGAATCACCTCCACGCTCCTCGCTTGAGAAAAAACGACGAGTAGACGGGGAGAAGTCAACCACAGATGAACTACTCGCGGCCCTTATCCACAAGATAGACGAAATGAACTCCAATCTCACATCCAGGTTGGACACAGCTCTTGGTAAGATTGAAACAAATGAGAAAGAAATCAGTAACTTGAAAGAGGAGCAAGAGTCGTGCCGTTTTGATGTCAAACAGTTACAGGACCAAGTAAACAAGCAAGAAAAGGAGAATATGAAATTGAGAGAGCGTCTTGTTGACCTCACTGCGAGAGAGATGAGGAATACGGCTGTGTTTTACGGGTTTCCTGAAGGTGCTGAAAACGCTGGGAAGTGTGAGCAATTGATCAAAGAATTTGCCAAGTCAAATATGCAAATGGAAGGTGAAGTGAGCATTGAAAGAGCTCATCGCACAGGCCGCATCAGGCCAAAACCCGGCCCTCCTCGCCCAGTTGTGGTAGCTTTCAGTAGATACACAACCAGACAAACAGTGATCAGCAGTGCCCGCAGATATTTGAAGGAGAGGCCTTTTCAGCACAACGGAAAGGATCACCAGATATTTGTCGATGAGATGCTGCCGGTAGAAGTGCGAGAAAGCAGGAGGAAATTGCTGCCACTGAAACGAAAGCTGAAAGAGGAGGACCCAAAGCGAAAGGTGTACTTCAAATATCCGGCGCGATTGTTTTACAGGGAGACTGAGAGCGGAAAAGAAGTGGAGTACAAGCAGCACACCACAAGATAGAATGGATATTGGCAGTTTGCTTTTGCACAGTAGACAATGGTCTAACAAAATACGAAATACTTTGAAAAACTCTTGACACGACTGCGATAGCTCAGCAGTCGGCACCCTGTCATGCCAGCAGTATATTAACAGTTGATATCTCCGAAGACAAGATACACTATTCATGTGATTAAGTGATAAGGAAAATCATTTGTTTTTGCCAACCTGAGGAAAAAATAACTGTGAAGATGCCCAGGGGCACTTGGATTCCTTGTGATCATGTTTTATTCGATTTCATGCAAATTGTATGTGTGTTTTTTTCATTGCCAATGTTTTGTTGTCTGTTTTGTCTTGATCATGGTGGGTCATAAGAATTTAGAAGGTTACCTACTTGTGAAATATGTATAAGGATCTGAAGTTAATGACCCATAATGTTAATGGGCTAGGGGACTTTAAAGCCAGGAAAAAATATTTTTGTTTTTTATCCAAATTAAAAAAGGATATTATTTTATTACAGGAAACCCATTCGACTGATAAGGATGAAAGTTTATGGAAGAACCAATTAAGAGCCGATATTGTATTCAGTCATGGAACCTCCTCTAGTAGGGGAGTGTGTATCATATTTCGGAAAACCCCACATATAAAATTGATAGAGACAGTGAAAGATTCTAACGGGAGATTTTTGTTGGTTAAAATGGAAGTATATGGAAAAAAATTTATGATATGTAATGTATATGCACCAAATAATGAAAAAGACCACATGCATTTTTTTAAAGCTGTAGACTTGACTATACAAGAATATTATGATGCTGAACAGACAATATTAATAGGGGGAGATTTTAATTTTATTCAAAATTTGGCATTGGACCGAGAGGGCGGTAATATGAAGTCCACTTGGAAGCACTCTTGTGAAATAATAGAAAATATTAAAAACGTTTATCATGTAATAGATATCTGGAGAGACAAGAACCCGTTATTAAGACGATTTACTTGGAGACGCTCCAATCCTTGTGTTCAGTCAAGACTGGATTTCTGGTTAATCCATGAGTCTGTACAAAATATGGTGACAGATTGTGATATGGTCCCCTGTGTTTTGTCAGATCATGATTTTGTGAATTTACATCTGAGAATTAAAGAGTACACTGTGGGCCCATCTTATTGGAAGTTTAATAACAGTTTACTTAGTGATGTTGAGTATGTTGAAAATTTAAAGGGACATTATGAGATGTGGGTAAATGAATGGGAAGATAAAAATGATAAAGGAAAATTATGGGATTGGTTAAAATTCAAAATACGAGAATTTACAATCACATTTTCTAAAAGGAAGAAAAATATAAAAAATTAGAAGAAAAGAATTAGAACAAGAATTGAAAATAATAAATGACATGGACCCGACAGAAATGAATGAGCAAAAATGGGATAAGAAAGAGAAAATTGAACAGGAACTTAACTGCATGTACAATTATTTAGCAGAGGGGGCCATATTACGTTCAAGATGTACCTGGTACGAGAAAGGAGAGAAGAGTACAAAATATTTTTTATCATTGGAAAAGACACAAGCACAGAGTACAAACATAGATGTATTAGATACAGGTGAGGAACTTATTGAACATCCCCATCATATACGAAATTTTGTGATGAAATCTTTTGGTAAACAGTTTGAAAACAGGGATACAGTGTCTGACAAAGTGAGTTATGATTACATAAAAAGTTCCTGCTTAAAACACCTCACGGAAGATGAAAAGGCCTCTTGTGAAGGCCTGATAACACATGAAGAGGCAAGGGAAGTCCTCCTTGGGATGTCAAAAAATAAAACACCTGGTAATGATGGCTTATCGGTGGAATTTTATGAGACATTTTGGCCTTTGATTTCTAAAGAACTAATAGGATCATTTAATCATGCTTTTGAAAAAGGAAGTATGTCCGTGTCACAGAGGCAAGGAATAATTAAATTGATTCCTAAATCCAATAAAGATAAGAGATTATTGGGCAATTGGCGACCAATCACTTTAATAAATGTGGATGCAAAGATACTTTCTAAATGTTTAGCGAAACGTATGTCCAAAATTATTGGTAATTTGATAAATCCTCAGCAAACAGCATTTATTAAAGGCAGATATATAGGTGAAGGTATAAGACTGATTTCAGATTTAATGTTTTATGCAGATGCCAACAATGTATCTGGAATTGTGTTAGCATTAGATCTTACCAAAGCATTTGATTCACTCAGTCATAGGTATTTATTACAGTGTTTAGAATGTCTTAATTTTGGTCCGTCAATGATACAATGGGTGAGAACATTGCATGCAGGTATAAATAGCTGTGTATTGATAAATGGCTTTACCACTGGTTATTTTGAAATTGGAAGGGGTGTTCGCCAAGGCGACCCCCTTGCCCCCCTTTTATTCATATTAGGGCTCGAGATATATCTAATGAGATTGTTAAATAATCCAAATATTATTGGAATGGAGATGCTCGGAAAACAAATTAAATATACAGCTTACGCTGATGATATAACATGTTTTTGTAAGGATACAGAATCATTATCAGTATTACTAGAAAGCTTTCAAGAATTTTCTGAGATATCAGGCCTTTGCCTCAACCGAAGCAAATCAGAAGGAATGTGGATAGGAAATGATAGACTATCGAAAGAAAAGCCACAGATGATAAAGTGGACAGACAATGGTCTTAGAATTCTTGGAATCTGGTTTTCATATGACAAAAAAGAAGCAATCCGAAGAAACTTTGAAGATCGATTGGGTGAGATTAAGAGAACATTTTTTATTTGGAAAAATCGTAATTTAACGTTAATTGGTAAAATTCAAATTTTGAAAACATTTATTATGTCTAAGATAATTTATTTGATGTCAAACATTGAAATTCCTCAAGATTTTGTGAAAGAAGTAGAGAAGTTAATGTTTTCATTTTTATGGAATGGCCCAGATAAGATTTCAAGGTCAACTATGTATGCACAATATGCTGAGGGTGGTCTCAAATTCCCCAATTTACAATGTATGATTGATACGCAGTTAGTTAAGTGGGTTAAAAGATATTATGGAAATCGTAACCATCAATGGGTGCTATTGGGAGATTATTTCTTAAAAAGGCTTGGTGGAATTCTAGTGTTTCAAAGTAATTATTCCCTTGAAACTATTGATAAGAGGGGTATCCCTCCATTCTATGAGAATATTCTACAAATATGGTTAAAGACAAACATACATGAGGATTTTATT
Source organism: Diadema antillarum (assembly GCF_040938485.1). NCBI lineage: Eukaryota > Metazoa > Echinodermata > Echinoidea > Diadematoida > Diadematidae > Diadema > Diadema antillarum. The sequence goes on along the minus strand of NW_027272280.1, from coordinate 281,899 downwards.
GGTGATGAAAATAGCCAAGCAGACATCCTACAACAACCAGTATGGAATAACCAGAATATTTTGATTGATAAGCACTCAATATTCTGCAGGCCGTTTTTTGAAGCAGGTTTATGTTATATATATCAAATATTTAGTATTGATGGACGGCTCATTGATTTTTAATTTTGGTTAAGGAAAGGAGTGCCAAGCAAATATAATATGATGTATATGGCAATTGTAGACTCTGTTCAAAAATACTCGAAATGTTCCTTCAATACACTCCTATTGGAGATGTTTTGGAAAGAAGAAGTGGCTCAAAAACAAAAGGATCTTATTATTTCACAGTTACAAAATGTGAAATCAAAACCAATATATGAGGAATTTTTAAAAGAGATTAAATCAAGACCTGTTTGCGAAACAGTTTTTGCTGGCAAGTATGGAATTCAACCAGAAGATTGGACACAAATATATATGTTGCCATTTACATGTACAATTGAAGTAAAATTGAGAGAATTTCAGTTCAAGTTGTCGCATAATATACTTTACACAAATGAAAGATTGTTTAAGATGAAAATATCAGAATCAGAGTTGTGTACGCTTTGTAAGTCATGTGCTGAGACCCCTGTACATCTGTTTTTTGATTGTAAAGCTGCCAAAGAATTACTTCAAAAATTTGTGGATGAAATTGGTACGATCTTTCATGTCAAATTAGAGGATTGTACAAGAATTAGAGTAATGTTTGGATTCATCAAAGACTGGAAAGGGCCCCACAGGAGTTTATTGAATCATTTAATATTGTTATACAAAAGGTACATATATATTCAGAGATGCAAAGATACAGGTGTGAAATTTCATGGATTGACAGCATTTATTGTTAATATCCGATATATAGAATCCAACATTGCAAAACGAACAAACAAATTAAATTTTCATTATAAGAAATGGTCCCCTGTAGAAAATATTTTTTAGGTCATTGTAGAAGAACATACAGTCGACTCTCGTGATAAAGAATATCCATATGGCAGAACCCCGACGTGATGGGGTAGTTTTTGGGGGGTCCCAGGGTTTGAAAATTTTCCTATTCAGAGGTATTTGCGCCCTGGATACGGCAAGGTTTCAAAAGTGACAGATCACGGTGATTTCGCTGGGCCCAAGGAGTTTATTGTAACGAGAGCTGACTGTATCTTTAGGATATTGTTCAATTGTTGAAGAGTTTGATACCCATCTTTTACTGTTGTTGTTGTTGTTGTTAATTTGTTAAACAAAACATGATTTGTAATATGATTTTGTATGTTATGTTGTATAATGAAGAGGAAATAAATAAATTTGTAAAAGAAAAAAAAAATATCAATATTCAATTTTTGTTTTTTGAAAATTATCTGTAACCCAACATATTGACCAAAAATTAATACCTCTTGCATTGCAATATTACCTGACTCTACCGAGTCAACAATTAATGTAGCATCATCAGCTAACTGTGAAATACGTATATCATTAACACCTTGGGACGGGTCGTCATAAACTGGTATACTAATACCGTGTATATTCATGTTAGACCGTATACGTGTTGCTATTACCTCAACTACTAAAACAAATGACAATGCTGATTGGGGGGCAACCCTGTCTAATACCCCTTTTAATTTTGAATACATTTGTAACCCATCCCTTATAAATAATACCCCTTTTTATTTTGAATACATTTGTAACCCATCCCTTATAAATAACCATTGCCATTGAAACATCTATCCATTTAATAAATGATTCCTTAAAATTAAATCTTCTTAAGACCTGCAAAAGAAACTTATGACTCATACAATCAAACGCTTTTTGAAAATCCAAGAAAATAAGTATACCTTCCTTTTTGAATACATGACAATATTCAACGTATCTTGAATCAATCTCAAATTATCTACAGCTGAACGCCCTTTTATATAACCAGTCTGATCACAAGAAACTATTTTATGAATCACTCTTTGTAATTGCTGAGACATAATTCGAGCAATTATCTTATAATCTGTGTTTAATAATGATATCGGTCTCCAATTATCTAAAATTCGTTTATCTCCCTTTTTGTATATAGGTTGGGTGAGAACCCCTTGCTTTTGACTTTCAGATAACTCACCTTTAACATAAGCTTCATTTAAACTCTCAACCAATAAATCTTTTATATCCATCCAAAAACATTTATAAAATTCAATACCTAACCCATCACAGCCAGGTGCCTTATTATTTGACATAGACATAACGGCTTTGTAACATTCCTTTTCTGTAATTATTCCTTCACAACTATTTGCATCCAATTCATCTAACTCACATAACCTTGTTTCTTTCAAATAAATATCTAATTCATTATCAACAATATTTGTGTGAATATGATTTTTCATAATGCTTCACCATACTTCTTAAAATTTCACTTTGACAAAATAATTGTTTACCATCTTCAATAACACAATCAATTTCTTTTTTAACTCCATTCATTTTTTCTTGCTTTAAAAGATATTTGGTTGACTTCTCCCCAAACTCCATCCACTTTTCTCTTGCTCTTACATATGCACCTCTACATTTGTGCGTATATATATCTCATCTAACTCTTTCTGAACATTTTTCATTTCTTGAATATCTTCACTTTTTCCGTTTTTATCTACCATTTCACTTACATCTGAAAATTTCTTTTGCAACTGTTTAATTCTCTCATTCTGCAAATTTTGTTAACATTTTGAATATTCAATTGTCAATTCTCTAACTTTGATTTTAAATATTTCCCGTCTCAACTGTGAATTTTCATTATAATACTCCATATCAACGTTTTTAATCAAATTCTTAATATAATATTTAAACTTTTCATCTATTAACAAAGCATTATTCATTTTTCAATAATCTTTACCCCGAGGGGTGCTTGAGACTCTCAACTTGAGTGATACTGCGTTGTGATCGCATTTCAGTGCTGGACGAATATCCGTACTAAGCACAAAATCACATATGGAAGAAGACACCAGCCAATAGTCAAGGCAAGAATAAATGCCTAAAGAAACTTGACGCAAGGTAAATTGGTTTTCGTGAGGATGCATTTTTCTCCAGACATCTGTCAATTTGTTTGTCTGAATAAATATTTGAAAGGGTTGTAGAAGCTTGCGTTTTTTGAGAAACGCCCCTAGTATCTATTTGAGGGTTTTGCGGTGTATTCCAATCTCCTCCACAAATGATCAAATCATTAACTTTCTTAATCTTATTGACCCGTACCAATACATTTCTATAAAATATTTGTTTTATTTTTGCATTTCTGTGGGACAGTCAGGTTGTCCACGCAACAGAGGGCGGCTGTCGCGGAGGTACTTGGTGAGCCAGGCCCACAAGCACGGGCTCCCTTACCTGCAGAGGCAGTTGAGGATGCAGAGACAGCAGTGCCCGATATTTCAACACCGGCACTGGCCACAACCGCGCCTCGGGAACCCCCAAGAACTAAACGGGTGGTCGGGTTCGATACGCATTACCATCCAGACCGGCTCCAGTTAGTGGCCCACCAGCCAGGGATGCCACTGCGTAACCCCGACATGACCACCGGCCGCGGACCCGACCACCCATTTCCAATCACGGGGGCGGTCCTGAACTTCTGCAATCCAGAGCGGTTCCCCCACCTGGATTTTGAAAATGACCTCATGAGGTCGATGAGGCGTGGTCCCCATTTTAAGGTGGCAGGAGGGATCCATTGAAAAGGCAGCAATCTACACGCCAGCCCAGTGGGATGGATTCCTCAGGCTTCTCTGCAACCCCCGAGTGTCCGCCATAAGTGAGGTCGGTTTCGACTTCTCGGCACCAAAACATCTCTGGTGCCCTCAGGAGGAGTTGTTTAACCGTATTCTTTCACTGGGGACCTTGGGACATATCCTCGTCATGTACCTTCGAGGTGCCGCAGCAGACCTGTGTGGCAGCACTGTAAACCGGCTGGCCATCCGGCTCCTAAAGAAGAAGTATCTCGCTCACCAGTGAGTTCATGTACACTCCTTTAGTGGGGATGCCGGTATGGTTCGGGCCTGGGTAGCTGCCTTCCCTCACTGCTATTTCGGGGTCTTGGGGCTGATTCAGTCCTTCAACCGAGACCAACTCCAATCAGTGAGGGAAATCCACCTTAGCCGGCTGCTGCTAGAGACTGACTCCCCACATCTCAAGCTGCAGGCGGAGTGTCAGCACAACACTCCCGTGTATCTGGGGGATGTGGGGCAGCACGTGGCCAGGGTTCGGGGGATGGCTCTGCCTGATGTCATGCAGACCACCTATGCAATCGCTGTACATTTGTATGCTATGGGGCCCGCTGTCCCCTAAGGTGTATATACATGTAGTGTATATATTAGAGGGGATGGTATTTAGGTAATTTTCGGTTGTTTTCCTGAAAGTCCGGGTATTTTGGTTTTTTGGTTTTGGTTTTTTATGCCTCCGCCACGAAGTGATGCCGGAGGCATTATGTTTTCGGGTTGTCCGTCCGTCCGTCCGTCCGTCCGTCCGTCCGTCCTTCCGTCCGTCCATAATGAATTTTGTGGACAGGGTAACTATCAAAACCTTTTGAGGTATCCTAATGAAACTTGGCATGTATGTGTATTAGGGGGTGAAGTTGTGCCTATCAACTTTTGGGTGCTCAAGGTCAAAGGTCAAAAGGTCAAGGTCGAATGCTTAAAATTTCACTATTTCCCCCATATCTATGCAATGCCTGAAGATATTTTCTTGAAACGTAGTGTATACATGTATTACCAAATTAAGATTCTCCGGTGAAAGTTTGGGGTCATGAGGTCAAAAGGTCAAAGGTCAAGCAAAATATTGAAATTTCACTTTTTTCTCTGTATCTTGGAAATTGTTCAAGGTATCTTTATGGAACAAAGTATATGTGCATGTACTGACTGTCAGTGGTTATCTAGGGAATTTGGTTTTCATGGGGTCAAAGGTCAGGGGTCAAAGGTCAAGGGCAATACTTCAAAATGTTACTATTTTCCTTATATTTATGTTACTTGATGTATGCATGTATAACCCACTAGAGATTCTCTGGGATTGGTTTTTTTTTTGCCAAGAAGGTCAAAGGTCAAAAGGTCAAAGATCAAGTGAAAGTGCTGAACTTACTTCTTTCTCCATATCTCGGAAGTGGCTCAAGTTATCTTTAAACTTAGTACATATTTATGTATGTTCTGCCTGACAGTGATTCTCTTATGAATCAAAGGCCAGATGAACATGATAACAATTTACTGTTCAATACAGAAATTGCACTTTTTCTCCATACCATGAAAATTACTCAAGTGCGTAAACTTATGAAAGGGTCAAAGTCGAAGTTAAAGTTCTTAAATCCCCAAATACATGCTCTCCTATTCATCCAATTAAACATAGGTCAAGGAAGGTGAACATTTGATACATTTGTGACAAACATGTCATTTTAATATTTTGCCAAATTTGTGAAAATGTAATCACACATTGTCCACATGTACTATAGACCTATTAGGAGAATCATGCATTTTGGCGGAGGCATTCCAGTCGCCATAGCGACATTTCTAGTTGGTTTTGAGATTGGCAAATGGCCTGAAATGTTTGTTTTGATGATTTAATTATAGTTGCCAATCTATAGGGCCAGGGGGAGTGTTGTATTAAGTAACATATATGAATATATATGTTTATATGTTCGCCCGTGCGGCATAATATGCCTGGCCCAAGACCGGCAATTATGCTGCACGGTGCATTTATCAATGCGCTGATGCATGACGATAGAATACTCACACACACTCAGCACACACACACAATAAGCACGGCCTACGGTACATCTCAACCCCCCAAGCCCAACTTGGGCAACCCGTTCCTAACCAACGGAGGGCTACCCATCCAATAAAGGGGGCTATAAAAGGGGAATCATTGAGACTAGAATCGAGAGACCAGAGAACAGAGAACAGAGGAACAAGCAACGTACCGGTGCCAGCAATCACCAAAAAGCATTCGCGGATTCCTGTCTCTGTCAGCACTGATTCTCAACAGCAAGGTAAATACGCGAGGCGCAATAATCACAGCATCTTTAAGCGTTACGCGCAACAGTACCATTGTATTTATGTCATCTTGGAGGGCACTTTTGTCGTCACTTGATTTTATTTGGCGATACAACAAACAGTCATCAGCAAGTAACTTCGTGGTGCTTTTGACATTGTCGTGGATATCATTGACGAAAAGAAGGAAGAGATGTCCAAGGACCGTCCCTTGCGGAGTACCACTTAGAACAGGGTGCCAATCGGAACACTTCCCGTTGATGCACGCACGCTGAAGACGCTTGGTCAGAAAGGCTGATATCCATTGCTTTACACCGTGACGAATGCCGTAAAACTCCAGCTTGTGAAGTAGTCTTTTGTGAGGAATACTGTCAAAAGCTTTGGAGAAATCCAAGGCGACCAGATCTATTATTGTATTAGTGTCGAGACTCTTAGCCAGATCATTAATTGTCAGAATGAGTTGAGATTCACACGATTTTTCGCAAGGATGTTATTCTTACTGAGATGCTTCATCAAATTACTATTGATTATATGCTCCAGAAGTTTGCAACAGGTGCTCGTCAAAGAAATTGGGTGATAATTTGCTGGATCAGTGATTGAACCTTTCCTACACAGGGGGGTGATGTTAGCTCTCCTCCAATCAAGAGGAATGTCGCCTGTGTCCAGCGATTGTTGAAAGATGAACTGGAGGATTAGGATAACTCTTCAGCTGCGATCTTGAGAACTTGGTTCTGGATCAGATCAGGTCCTATAGCTTTTGTTGTGCTGATATCAAGTGACAACTTCTTAACACCTTCTAAATCAACTCTGATGGGGGGCATGTCAGGATATGGACTATCTGGTAGATCCGGGAGTTGGGAATCAGTATCTTCCATGGCAAAAACATTCTGGAAATGCTTTGCAAATATTTCTGCCTCCATATCCCCTGTCACAAGATCATTGTTTATCTTCAACATCTGAACACTTGCATTATCTATTCTTTTAGACTTTATATATCTCCAGAAAGCCTTGGGATTCTCTTCCTCTAAAATATGAGCAACATACTGCCTGTGGGCGCGTCTGATAGAACAATCAACAAATTTCTGCACCTTGATGAATTTATTCCAATCAGTCTTCAAACCGCTTTTCTTAGCTCTGATATAAAACTTTTCTTTTTTACTGCAAAGATGTTTGAGTTTGCTTGAAAACCATGGGGGGCGAACACGACCCCTAATAAGCTTATGCAGTACATGCTTTGTGACAATATTATTCAAAGAATTCCTTAACCATGTCCAATTCTCTTCAACAGATCTCATATCAGGTTTGGAATTAAAAAAAAATCATCTTCAAGTTTTCCACCCAGTCCCTTGAGGTGCTCACAGTTTGCTTTCTTCCACAGGGGTATTTTACGGGGAACTTTACTAAATACATTAATCTTTACACAGAGATTTGCAGGAATGATAGAATGATCACTAATCCCAGTGCGAGGTGATACATCTGAGATTAAATCCGGGTGAGTAGTTAATAATAAATCTAGTGTATTCTCTGTGCCAGAGGTTTCATCACATCTAGTGGGGAAGTCGACTTTCTGAGTGAGATGATAATTTGGGATAAGACTTACTATCAAGCTTCCTGAAGAGGACCCTTTGGTTCACTATGTATATCGTTAGACCAATTTATACCCGCAACATTGAAATCACCTCCAAGGATGATGTGTGGTGATCGTGAAGAAGCATTGATTCTAGAGATGCATGTTTCTAACTCCCCGAGGGGAGACAGTTTTGAATCAGGTGGTCGATAAAAACTGCCTATTAATAATACGTGACCTTGGAGACTGGCTTGACACCAAATCTGTTCGGAATCAGAGTCGAGATCAGTCCTCTCAAAACTAGGGAGGGCCTTATTTATCCCGATGAAGACACCCCCACCATGGGAGTTCCTGTCCTTTCTAAAGATCTGGAGGTAGGGTGGAAAAATCTCTACTGATTTGATGGATGGGTCAAGCCAGGATTCAGTCTCAATAAGAATATCTGGTTTTTCTACTTCTGTAAAATTAAACTGTTCATTACAGCAGCTTTTCCGCGCAAACTATGGCAGTTAATCACTGCATTAATCTCTTTGTTGCTGCTCTTGAGGTGACCATGGGGGAAAGCTTCTTGAGTACTGCTACTACTAAAACTATTAAACTCATGAATAAAGTTTAAGTTGGACCTACTACTCATCGACCACTTTTTGATAAAATACCTTGTATCTTAGAAAATATCCCTCAGTTTCACCTTAATTTCATTCCACTCAAGACAGAAAATACCACAGATTCATATCCCGGGCTCAGATTGTTGACTCATACCATACACTCGGAACTCTCGGCAACAAACACAAGTGACATTTTTTCCTGAACACCTGCGCAAGCTCATCATTTTAATCGTCCGCCCATTTTCCCATTCAAAAGCACGTAAATCCATAACTGCGACCAGCCCAAACACAAAGCGTTCACTGTATAACTGTGTACGAGGAGCGCCCTGGGGTTAGTAAATCGAGTGAATGGGCAAATGCGTGTTAGCAATAATTACGTGTATTACTAACGAGGATTTTCTTCACTTCTTTTTCCTCCTCTGTTTCCTCAGGTTATTTACCTGTATCCCCCTAATTTCTCTTGATTTGTATTCATGTTCGAATGTTCCAGCGTATTGTGCCCCGTCTACTTTTGATTTTATACGCGAGAGAGCCATTGCGCGAGGGTGGTCAACTGATATATATAAATAGGTGGTTGATGACTAGTATACTTATACTGGATTTCTCTTCAAAACTTTTCAAAACTCTTCCAAGCAAACCACCAATAATTCAAATATAGAGCCATCCAAAATTCAGCCACTGGAATACATAGTATAAGTAGTAGCCTATGCTTCACGATTATAAATGCCTTTGGCATGCGGTCAAATTTTTGCATGGGAGGTGGAACCTTGATGCAGGATTTTTATTTCAAATTGTAATAGACAAATTTGTGAACTACGTTCTTGACAAATAATCCCCTTTATTCTACTTAAAATACCGTTCTGTCAGCAGATGGATTAATCACAGAATTGTTCATTGATGGGAGACAAGTGCTGCCAAGATGTCTTGGACAAGACTAGCAACACTGACCAGGGTCAGAGGTCATGGAATCAGACTAAATCCAGTGTGGACGAGTGTGACAGGACTGGACTACATCCATGGCTGTGGCCTGCAGGACCCACGGTCAAAACAGAGACCCCGTGAGGGCAGTATTCCAACCTGCTGGACATGCCTGCATTCATTTTCCAGCTCAGCTCACGGTGCAGGGAGCAACCAGCGGCAGAGGCGTGGGAGTAAGCGCATGCGCGAGGAGGCGTTCCACGTGAAACTAGGTTACGCCTTGCTCAAGCAAGGGGGCGTGGCTGTGGGTCTGCTTCGGAGGGCGAGGAAGAAGGCAGAGAAATTTGAATTTGAGGAAACCAAGAAGAAGATGCAAGCTAGAGTGGAGCAGAGCAAGATGAAAGTGAAAGAACTGGTGAGGCAACAATACTTATGAAACACAACACAGTCATAAATAAGAGGCCATGTAGATTTAAGGAAAAAGAAAAGTAAGCTGTATGTCATGGTGCAGCTCAAGCTGTGTGCAAATAAGTATAACATTGAACTGACGAAATGCTGCCAATATGCTTCCAAGTTTTGTGGACTATCATGTTTTGTATCCAGTCAATACTGTACCGTTACACATTACATTATTGCGCCCTCTGGTGTCCAGCCAGCATTCAAAATATCCAATCATGAGGCAAAGTCCATTAATAAACGGTGTGTAAAGTTACCCTTGGCCATATGTAGAGCAACAAGGCATACATTTTTTTATTCAAAACCCAGTTATTTGAAGCAGATGTTGCTTCATTATTTAGTTGTAGTAGTTGTAGCAGTATTAGTAGCGCATTATTAGGTGATCCGAGTATCCTCTCGGATCACCTTCTGTATCTGTACGGATTCTTTGTTCTTCTTCTTCTTCTTCTTTCTTTATTTCTGGACAAAAGTTGTGTATCTACGTACTCAGAAAGTACTCAGATTATCAACTTCAAACTCATACCATATATGTATCATGTCCCAAAGACGAAAAATTTTATAAAATCATAGTGATCAGTCAACCGTGACGTCACTATGACGTCAATATATGAAAACACATTTTCATCCATATCTCATTAATAGAATAGAATTCTTCAATGAAATTTACGTCACATATATTTTAAGTCAAGCGGATTCTACTCATATTGTCAAAATTCATATTTATTTTAGAACGCGCGCGTTGAAATATTTGTATGCTCAAATCGAGCTCAAAATTTTTTTGCACACGTTTCAGACCATTTGGAGCATTTTTTGAAAAATTGAAAAAATTGGACGGACGCGTACGCGCGCGCACATATTCGCACACACAATGCAATAGAAATTTTCAGTTTTTTTACACGGATCGGATGTCCAAAATGTCAAGGAATATTTCTACCAAGTTTCAAGTCGATCCGACTCAATATGACGTCATACGGGCCCGTCAAATTCAAAATTCCGCGCGTGCGTCAATGGGGATACACAGTGCAACTATGCCAAAAAACCGCCAATTTTAAATCCGATTTTACTCGTCAGGATGGAAGGTGACCCCCAATTTTCTCGACATATTCTGAAAGCTGATGAGTTGTACATGTTATTTCATGGGTTGGCTATGCTGACAAAATCAAATTTCTTAATAAAGTAAAAAAGTAAATTTTCAAAATGACGTCATCAAATTTCAAGTTCACTCGAGCGTATCTCACTTATCCTTTGCCAATTTTCACCAAATTTCAATATGTTGTAGCTTATGAAATGTTCTTTCATAAATGTGAAACATAATGTTAATTGGATGATGGCATCACCTCGTAAAAATGGATTGAAAGTAACCTTGTCAAATTTGACCAGTTTACGTGTAATCTGTATGGGAGTGCAGTTTTTATGGAAATGAAAATTGACATTACTATTTTTATCGAGCACTAGCTCACGTATGCTTCGGTGAATTTCTCCAAGATTTTGATATGTTGTAGCTGAGACTTTGGGCTATCGTTAGTGTGCCCTTCAATTTTTCATACGTTGTCGGGATCACGTCCAAAAACTTGGTTGAAATTAAAGCTTATCTTCGATGTATTTTCATATTCCTTTCTTTTTGCAATTTTCTTTGCAATAACTCAAGAAAAACATATCCTATCACCACCATATTTTGCACACGCTTAGGTCATGTCACGTACATTATTTCATAAGATAACAACTACTTGATCGGACGCCATCTTGGGTATGTAAATTAGGGTCAAAGGTCATAAATGTATCATCCTGTATCTTGGTGAATACATGTTCTTTCTTTCCCATATTTTGTACACGTAAAGACCATGTTTCAAGGATCATTTCACAAAATAACTACTTTTTGCTCAGATGTCATCTTGTCCGTGGAAAGTGGGGTCAAAGGTCAAATATACTTCATTCTGTATCTTCGTTAGTGTACACGTAATTGTGTACCATAGATGGCAGATCTGACTTCCTTTTCTAAATGAGAATCCAAACATCACACGGCCAATGTCCACTAAACACAGATGAAACCGGTATGGTCATGCCTATTGGGATCAGGAGACTCAAACAGTTGATTTCCGAACAGATCGGATCACCTAATTTGTCAGTGTTGACAAATTCCGGTTCTAGTTACCATTATTATCATTATAAGTAGTATTTGATATTCATGATTACTATCATCGTTGTCATCAGTATCATTAGTAGCAGAAGTAAGAGGAGCAATTCAATATGAACAGATGAAAGATGTAACCTTGATGAACATAGACTTTGTGTCTTTACTTTGCTTTTCACTTCTATTCTGAAGAGAGAGAACATCTTCACCATCCCAAACCTTCTGACGATGTCCCGCCTTGTGATGTCGCCAGTCCTGGGATACCTGGTGGTCACGGAGCAGTTTCTCCTGGGCACTGTTCTCTTTGCCTTGGCCGGTGTCACAGACCTGGTGAGCATCCGTTGTTATGCGTAACAACTCAACCTCGTCTTGAATATTTGTGCAGTGAGGCGGATCAGTTGACTGCCTTGCAATAGATCCAAAAGCTCAGGTTGGAGTACCATTGGCCCTTTTTAACAACTTGGTGGTTTAAAGGACAAGTCCACCTTCATGTGTGTGTGGACTGAGTGAAAGCAGCAGTATTAGTAGAATGCATCAGTGAAAGCTTGAGGAAAATTGGACAATCCATGCAAAAATTGTGGATTTTCAAAGTATCTGCACAGTCACTGAAGACTGCTACAGTGTATGATGTCACATTGTATGCATATAACAATATAAGAAAAATGTAAAGAGAATTTCACAAAATTGTATTTTTGGTAAAAAGTGCACATTTCCTTGACTTGTCACTGACATATGTTCAGGGAAATATTATTCCCTCTGCCTTCTGAAAGAGGTAAATCAAGTGTTCTTTTATTATGCAGGATAAGTTAAAATATGTTGAATTTTCTTTATATTTTCATTATATCGTTGTACACATGTGACATCACAAGCTATAGTAGTCTTCTCTTCCAGCAGTGACTAAGCAGAAACTTTAAAAATGCATGATTTTTAAACGGATTGTCTGATTTTCCTCAAACTCTCACTGATGTGTTCTACCAATAATGCTGCATTCACTCGATCCTCATGTTTATAAAGGTGGACTTGTCCTTTAAATTTAGATCATAGTCTAAAATGAAAGTGAAATAGGTGTACCTTTGACACGTGTGCATAACAATGCGCATTTGTCATTGGATGTCTGTTGGTGTACTCAATCTGTCAGTCGCATTTACGCAGAAGAAATTTGCATAAACCATGGTGTAGAATCAACCACCTTCATGATTTCGGGCCATTGAGTCTAGCTGAGTAGTGCTATGTGTAACTATGCTGCCCTCTCTTGTAAGAGGCAAAACTGTCTGTTGGTGAGATATCCCAACAGGACATTGAATGGACGTCTGGTGTGTCAAGAATCAAAATTCACACATGCAAAGATCTCATTTGTCCTTCTTACAAAGAGCAGGGTGCAAACTTAGTGAAGTGGTCCATACCGTGTGCACAGATCTACCTGCACCAGAAAATCAGCAAATGAAGCTGACCCCCATTTGGTTTGCCCCCAGTGACAGGCAAGAGTCAGCAATCATTATCAACTCAGCACATTGTGCCCCACGAAAAGTTTAAGTATCATTTAGGTGTGTTTACCAACTGGAGGCTGCGGACTCAATGTACATGACCAACTACAGATGTACTGCAATATTTAGAATTAGCCCATATAAATTTCACTCAGTACCAACTTTTTTTTTTATGAACATGCATGCAAGCATGCACCTTTAACATGATGAACTTACACATTATCTTTTTTTCTTAAATGTATTAATTTGATAATGTGTTCAGTCACCCATTTAGTCATTTGAATTTATGATAATATTTTAGTGCTACAAATTTAAGCAGCATTGAACAAGGAAGTAAGGATTTTCAAATAGACAGAAAAAAGAGTATGCCTCCTATCACAGAATTCACTGTCAAATCCAGCAGAAAAATCTACATAGTAGGTCGGAGTTATTTTTTACAGCAGCTACATACTGCTTAGAAAGGAGTGTTTGTTCTCTTCATAGTTCAAGGTTTTCTGGACACCAGGATGAACAATTTTTGGAATACCTTTGCTGCCATGTGCAACAAATTTAGTGTGACCAGCAATATATTATTTTAATAGATGAATAGATGCCATGTCTGAACACATGGCATTTTGTTATGGGTTTGAAGATTAATAACTTGCTGAGCCTGCTGTAATTCAGTTGTCTCATTTAAATCTGCAATGCAATATAGGTCTACTAACAACCATCCAGTACACCAGTGATGCATATTCTGAACAGCAGGTCAACTCCGTCATTTGTAGTGACACACGAACACACACACAAAAAAAAATGGGTGAATGATGCTGACCCCTTGTGGTTCATCCCAGGTGACTAGCAATAGTCAACCAGGCACACTGTGCCTGGTTTAAGTTTTAAAGTAACACACCTAGTACCTCATTGTGTATTTGCAGTTAGATGGATGGATAGCCAGAAACTTTGCCAACCAACAGTCCGTACTGGGGTCCATCATTGATCCTCTGGCAGACAAGTGTCTCATCAGCATCCTCACCATCAGTCTGACATACAGCAACCTCATCCCAGGTACGTTAAGATTCCACTCATTAGCATCATCACCATGGCAACAGTATCATCATGTGTAAGAGGATGGTAGTTGGAAAGAAAGAGGTGCCATCCAGGATTTGTTTCACCTGGTTTCACTAAACTTTGCACTCGATTCTAGTAGAAAACAGTTTTTGAAAAACCACATCCCCATTTAGGGGTAATCATAAACAAAGGAGAATAGGATATGAATAGTATATATATAATGAAAAGTAGATATGAATGGTTCAATGGGCAAATGATGAAACATATATTATTGTGAAAGGGATACTTTCAACTTTGTAGAAAGGTCTGTGTGATATCAAGTAATTTTGAATATTAAACTCAAGTGTACATATTTTCCTTGATTTTCAACAAATCCAGCAAATGTAGCGTACTGCCGGTATCTGTGTCTTTGTGCTTGATAATAAACACAGCAGGTCCCTTACCTGCCACAGCAAAAGACCCCACTGGACCAAATAAAACCATACTACCATTTAAGTGCTTTGCATATGATGGTACATTGATGACTATGTACATAATATCACTACATGGAGCATTAAATAATGTGATAACAGCAGTCAAGCCAAAGCTGTGAGACTTGTTATGACAGAGATAGTCTCCTATCATACTATCTTTTTCCATTTGGGACCAGAATATGCATTCAGGATTACAGTAGAAAACCTTACATATGAAAGTGATGAAAAAAATAAAAAAACAAATAACAAACAAAACTGATTTTATGCACACCCCAATGTTAATGCAAAGATGCTTCATATAATGTTGCAATGGGCTTTTTGCTTTATTGATTTGTCTTCCAGCCGTCTGTTTTTCATTTATCTTCCCAGTATATCACATAAACAATAAAGCTTTTTTTTTTTGCCTTGTGTGTTTGTGTGTTTGTGTGTTTGTTTGTTGTGTTTGTTTGTTTGTTGTTGTTGTTTTTTGGGGGGATGGGAGGTTACAGTGTGAAGGGAATATATATGTGAACATTAAAAAGATTATTAATGGCCTTATATCTATCACACAGAAAGTGTTCTAGCAATCTGACTTAAGATGATTTGCTTTCATATTGCTGTTCAAATCTCTTCCCTAGTTTCCCTCACTGCACTGATAATCCTGCGAGACATAGGGCTGGTGTCGGCAGCTTTCTACCTCCGCTACCAGTCGCTGCCTCCGCCCATCACGGCCAAGAGGTTCTTCGACGCCACCCACGCCACGGTGCAGATGAAGCCAACCTTCATTAGCAAGGTCAGTCTGCCAGATTTTTCAGCTCCACTACATGGTTCAAACCCCCCCCCCAAAAAAAAAAACAACAACAACAACAACAACAACAACAACAATAAACAAAACTCAAAACAATGTTTAGGCTGTTTCTGTCACTCTTTCAGAACTCATATGAAAAGATTCATCAAAGTATGATACATAAAAGCATTATAGCTGTTGCATTTGAGCATGAGAGTGTGCCGATTTAGATGTTTTGTTCACCATTGAGATAGTAAAATATTCTCTTGCACAAAGTGAGACTGATCATTTGTACTG
Source organism: Diadema antillarum (assembly GCF_040938485.1). Taxonomy (NCBI): domain Eukaryota; kingdom Metazoa; phylum Echinodermata; class Echinoidea; order Diadematoida; family Diadematidae; genus Diadema; species Diadema antillarum. The sequence goes on along the minus strand of NW_027272280.1, from coordinate 266,168 downwards.
AAGTTGACCCAAATTTGCCTCCAGCCATTCTAACTAATTTATTCAGGCAGGAGAAGTAGGTATGATTTGTGAAAGGCCAGACAATGACATCAGTGGAACTGTGCTAATTGTGTTTTATAGATGGTATTCAGTGCGAAATAACTCCAATTGAATGAATTGTTCAGCCAAAGAAAAGGGAAGCTGACTTTTTTTACCCAACCTTTCCCTCACTGTTGCCAGCAAAAGATAGTTGGGGTTTTGATGTTGGAGCTGTTGTTGATCCAAGATGTTTGACTATGTGTAAATGATTACTTGGTAAATAACTTGTTGTTATGCTACAGGGAGACAATGGTACCAATTTTGCCACGATGATAGTACCAGGCAATGGTTATCTTGAAATGTGTAAAATTTAGTGATTCAAGGTCAAAGAGATTTGACTTCTTTTCCCTTTCATTCCTGATGCCCCCACCCTTTGTGCAAACAAACATGTGTACTCTTGCCACTCATTGAAGCAGTCTGTTCAAGTACCTCATTGTCAGAGCTTTGAAGAAAGTGGGTGACGCCACGGGTGAAAATAGTTTTTCAGTCATTTCACATGGACCGATCAAACACAGTGCTAAAGAGCACGAGGGCAAATTCTTACTGCCTTTATCTTTACAACTTGTCATTAAAAGCTGTAAAAATATATAAAGTAAACTCATTTGTCAAAGTTATATTTTAGTATCATCCAAAGGTCATTTAACAGAAGACGGGTTCTGTGATATGTACAGTCCTGCTTATGGCCTCCCTCCTTAAGTTAGCATAATCATAAGGGAAAGCCGGTTGTCCATTCATAGTTTTAAGCCTAGTTTCCAGGGCATATTACCACTAGAATAATTATTGCAAAGCTTTTGAGTATTTCTTTCCTAATCACATGGAAGAAGACATAAAGTAGGCATAGATGCTAATAAAGTCATATGTCTGCTTGCTTTGGGCTAATGGAACTCATTACTGGGCTAAAATGAATAAGTTGTCAGCCATTAAATGAAAAGGGAACCATTTGTCCATAGAGGAAAGTTTGATTTTGTCTCTTTGTTTGTTTGCTTGTTTGTGGTAATGCCCTGAGCATATGTGCAAGGAAGTTCTGGAGGGAAAGTGGCTTGATTTTCACATTTGATTTACTCACATATATGATATGTACGAAATAGGGAATACTAGTGCAAGTCCCACATTACATACCTATGTCCATGTTGGTATTTGTCACAGTATGAATTGATATTCAGTAAGTTTGTGGCTCTCGTAAATCTACAATGGGAAGAATGCTGTATGTAAACTTGCAACTCTGAGCCGTGTATCCAGCATATTCAGTGGTTAAAAAATGAGACATGCTCACATTATTCCCTACTCCCTGCATTATTTCTCATTCTCACTCATGTTCATGTTTGCTTTCAGTCTGTTTGTTTTTGTTTTTGTTTTGTTTTTTGACTGTCCATCAAGTACACGTAGTAGTAACATCTGATAGTTTGGTTTGCTGTGAATTGTTTGGTGCAACATGATGTTATCTTTAATGTTTTTGTTCAGGTAAGTCCAATTACGAATTTGTTCTCATTGAAAAAGTCATCACACTGTGTTTATTCCTCTAATCTATCTATCTTTTATTGTGTTCTTCTTCCCACACAGGTTAATACAGCAGTGCAATTATCTCTAGTAGGGTTCACACTTGTTGCCCCGGTTCTGGAATTCACAGACCACCCTTATCTTCATGGCTTATGGTAAGTCGGTGAACAGAGCAATATGTACCACACTACAGCAATAGCAGCAACAAAATCCTTTCAACCCATTGCGTCCTGGAAACTGCATTCATTTGTTTTGATTCTGTATCTGTTTTGTATAGCTTTTACAATTTTTTTGTGAGTGCTTCTCATGAAAGGTACAGTTTGAAAAAGAGCCATTCATTTGAGCCAATGTTTAACACAACAAGAAAATTCAGCAAAGCACAGAGCTACGAATGAACATATAAGAGGAAAAAACTTGATATCCAAATGCTTGCTTGATGGAAGTAATCTGATAGAATAGGCCAAATTCCTGCTGTCTGAGATATGAGGGAGACACTATGTTATGCGAGAATAAAGTTTAGATATTGTCTGAAAGTGTCCTTGTCTTTTTAGTATGCCGACGACTCCTGTTTTAATGCAGTCCTCGCATCCGGCAGTTTTGTTTCTTTGTATCAAAATTTCATTATAGCCGCACAAATAAATATATAATAAACGATAATGATTTGGGGACCTGACTTTTTATACTTCGATGGAACAAAATTTTATTATAACGTGTTTGTTGTAGCAGGAACATCTCAAGTGTAGTTGTGCATCACCAAAACGGGGGGCACAGAGAATGCTGTATGATCTTGATTAATTCTGTTGCTAATTTGTGCCCAACTGTAGGTACGTGACAGCAGCGACCACCATTGCGTCGGGACTCAGTTATGTACTCAGGCGAGACGTCTTCAAGTACTTGCAGAAAGAGAGGTAGTGTAGAGTTGAGGCTTCCAGCAAAATTTCAAACAATCTGTTTATTTTTTGTTTTTTCATCTTTATTGGTGTCCACTGTTATATCTGTATGCACACAGATCAAAATGCTGGCTATGTCTCAATGTGCACAGAATTCAAGACACATTGGAGATGAGTTGCACACTTGCAGATGTTTTGTCATACATATTACGAAGTATTCAGAAAGAGAGAAAGATGTAGGAAGTCTCATCCAAAGATCTTAGAGTTATAGATATGTGTTATGAAATGTAAGTGAATTTATTATTGTTCTTTTTATTTTTGTTGATTTGTTTCTCTGTACAGAGAAAAAGGTGACCAGATTTTATGTCATGGTGTCAGTTTTACAAAGGATTAAATGCAATTTGCCAGCCTTAACCCGTTTAGGATGGGCTGATTTTGCTACAACACGCATTTCCCATAGACACCTGCCCAAGTATACTCCGGACTCGTCTTCAATGGGTTTAAAAAAGCAACTTGAAAAAAGCATACACAGACACCCCCTCTCACCATACATGCATTAATATCATGTTTCATACTGCAATTGATCGTGAGACATTTAATGATGCAGCATATAAATTGCATTTGTTTTTATTTTGCAGTTGCATTTCGATACATAATACCTAATGTCATGTTAAACTCATGGACTTTGGTTTGAGAAATACGAGTAGAAACTGATTATAAACCACTCTATGTGTTAACCCGTTAAGGATGAGTCCAAAGTATACTCAGGCAGGTGTCTATGGGAAATGCATGTCGTAGCGAAATTAGTCGGTCCTCAATGGGTTAAGGGCAAAAGAAAGAGACATCAGATGCTTGGCTCTGTGTATTGAAGTAGTCATAGATATTGACTCATGATCAAATACTTATCATGCATATCAATGTGAGAGAAAGGCATGTCCACTTCATGTGTTACCCGTTTACCCATAATCTGGGGTTCAAGTGTGTAGGACATGTTATATCTGCGTTGATAACAAAACACAATGGAATGCAACGTAAACATGCTTGTTACTTCAATGTGCATGGACAAAAAATGCACGTTTAGTCAGAGAATTACCCCGAGTTTCAATTGCAATTACAATTATGAACTTAAGACTCGCTGGTATGTTTTTCCCCGGTCACATTTAAAGCATTTATATGGTGAAAGGAGACATGTAAACTCTGGGCAATCTGTTGTAAAGTTTTACACAAGACATAGAGGGTTATATCATCAAAGATTTGAAAATTCTGTGTAAAGCTACTGCAACGTTTTACACAAGATATAGCGGTGTATAGTATCAAAGACTTGTAAACTATGTGTAGTCTATGACTATTGTAAAGTGTTACAAAAGATAGAGGGGATACCTGCTACTCCTGGGCCCTGTTTTATGAAGAGTTATAATTGATTATATAGTTGATTTCTATGGTAAGTCTATGGCAGCCTGCTTAGTAAGGACATTTATAATTGATTATATCTTTTGATTAAATGAGGCCCTGCTCACATACATATGTGGTGATGATATCAAGGTTTCAGTATACTGTGCAACATACTGTAATGCACCAGAAGCATCTATAAGATTACTGTCAGGCTGATCATATGGCAACCAAAATCACTTGTGTATGTGTATTTTTTTTAAATTGCATTTATAAGTTCACCTAGAATGACTTGTCTTTAAACTTTAGATCCGTCAAATCAAGAAATGTGTTAATTTTAGACAAATTATAGACAAATTTTTATCCTTTAAAGTATTTGATTGTGCCATATTCACATTTTTTTCCACACATTGGTCATGTCTACACTACCAAAGTCTATATTATCCTTGCGTTTTCAGTAAAACTTTAGTCAATTTACTCGGTGTTTGTTTGGAGTACAAATGTAAAACAACTTCATCTCTCTGTGTTTTAATGATTATGAGTATTAACATGAGTTGTTGAAATATCACAATTTTCAGCATTTTTTTTAACTTCTCAGGTCAATAGTCATGAAGCTGCAATTGCCATTGTTTTGACAAAAAAAAGAACAAAAAAAGGTGCAAGGCCCATGGGTTTATAGGGTTCTGTAGAATAGTTAATTGCTGAAACTATAGAAAAATACTCACTACAATTACTTTATTCTTAGATCACTTGGTTTGTCTTGGAGCCTTTTGATTTTTGATGAAAATGAGTAATATTCTTATATTTTTTATCACAAGATGAGGAAATTGCACTGATTGATATTCTTTATTTCTTTGTTTTATTGTGCTTTGAATTATCTTGTATAGAGATTGCTATTAGCCTTGAAATCCTTGAGAAAAGGAAAATGTGCCCTCTGACTGCATTAGACATGAATTACTGCAATTTTGAAACAGACCTGCCAAACCTGTGTAGCTAGGACAGTTAAAGTCAAGTTTTTATTTCATACATATTTGAATCACCATGTTAAAATCAGCTTACCCGCAGTAAAGAGTTTTGCATGAGCCAGTTGTCAAACTTGCCGAATATTATTAGAGCTGGCAGCTGTCTTGAAAAAGCCAATAGAAACTTTTTAAAAATATGTTAATTTTCAAAAGGCTAGTATATCAGTTTGAATGATTGAATTCCATCAGCTTGCAGGGTAAAATATAACATTTATCAAATATAAGTAAGTTATTTTTTATGCCTCCGCCACGAAGTGGTGCCGGAGGCATTATGTTTTCGGGTTGTCCGTCCGTCCGTCCGTCCTTCCGTCCGTCCGTCCGTCCGTCCGTCCGTCCTTCCGTCCGTCCGTCTTTCCGTCCGTCCGTAATGAATTTTGTGGACAAGGTAACTATCAAAAGCTGTTGAGGTATCCTAATGAAACTTGGCATGTATGTGTATTAGGGGGTGAAGTTGTGCCTATCAACTTTTGGGTGCACGTGCTCAAGGTCAAAGGTCAAGGTCAAATACATGAAATTTCACTATTTCCACCATATCTATGCAATGCCTGAAGATATTTTCTTGAAACTTAGTGCATACATGTATTACCCAATTTAGATTCTCTGGTGAAAGTTTGGGTCATGAGGTCAAAGGTCAAAGGTCAAAAGGTCGAGTAAAAGTATAAAAACTTCTTTTTTTTCTCTGTAAATTGGAAAATTGTTCAAGGTATCTTCATGGAACATATACATGTACTGACTGGCAGTGATTATCTAGAGAATGAAGGGTTCATGGGGTCAAAGGTCAGGGGTCAAAGGTCAAGTGCAACACTTCAAAATTTTACTATTTCCCTCATGTTCATGCAATGCCAGCAGGATTGTTTTTTGTTTTTTTTTACACTTGGTGTATGCATGTGTAACCTAATAAAAATTCTCTGGAGAGTTTTTTTTCCTTCCTTTTTTTGCCTCAAAGGTCAAAAGGTAGAAGATCAAGTGAAAGTGCTGAACTAACTTTTCCCTCCATATCTCGGAAGTGGCTCAATTTCTCGTGAAACTTACTGCATATTTATGCATGTTCTACCTGAAAGTGATTATCTTATGAATTTTAGGGTCAAAGGCCAGATGAACATGGTAACAATTTACTATTCAGTACAGAAATTGCACTTTTTCTCCATACCGGTACCATGAAAATTACTCAATGCATAAATGTATGAATGGGTCAAAGTCAAGTTAAAGTCCCTAAATCCCCAAATACATGCTCTCCTATTCATCCAATTAAACCAAGGTCAAGGAAGGTGAACATTCAACACATTTGTGACAAACTTGTCATTTCAATATTTTGCCAGTTTTGTGAAAATGTAATCACACATTGTCCACATGTACTATCTAGACCTATTAGGAGAATCATGCATTATGGCGGAGGCATACCAGTCGCCATAGCGACATTTCTAGTTTTCTTTCTGCCTTTTTTTTCTACTGAAACATATATTTTATCTTATCTAGAAAAACAAAAACAACAAAATGCATCCCAATTATGGTGCAATTTCGCATGAGATCTTAAAAGTAAAACATTTCCGGAGAGTGAAGATAGTGAGCATGTTATGTTTATTTTAAGAGCAAATGCAATTGACATAATACAATTGATCCAGGAGGATTACATCTGTAGAATAAATTTTCTTCTAGAAGAAAATTTTGAAAGAGAATTAGCAGATCAGTGAAACTTTTGAGTATACATGTATTGAGCAAGTACAGTGCACTCCCGCTATAACGAAATGCTTGGGACTGGCAGTTTTCTTTCGTTATAACCGAACAAATACAATATATAACGAAAACAAGGAAGCCGCGCATATATGATATTCTGTTTGATGAATACTCGTCATACACTGGAAAGCTATGTGAACAATAAAACAAATAGTTATTCAATTTGAGATTATAGTATTACAATAATGCAAGTTCAACTCGGAAACTGTGCGTGACACACCAAGCGAACACACAGTAATGTGACGCGTTCGCCCATGCAGAGACGCTATGAATGCTTGTTCCGCTGCGTATTTTCGAAAGCGATCCTCAGTTCGTTATAACCGAGCTTATTTCTTTTGTTTTTCTTTTCCAGTGGTGCTCGAAAAATACTTTGTTATAACGAAAATTTTGCTATAACCGTGTTCGTTATAAGCGAATTTTGTACCATAGACTTTAATGGCGATAATTTCGGGACCTGAAGTTTTACTTCGTTATAACGAAATTTCGTTATAACCGTGTTCGTTGTAATGGGAGTGCACTGTATTATGAAAAAATAATGATATGCAAGCAGAAAGGTTTTTTTTTTTTCTGGAATTAGTAATGTATATTTCCTAGATGTTTTTTTTTCCCTGAAAAGGTGATCCTCTTTAGAGCTTCAAGCTATATAAAGGATGGTATGCTAGTAGAATACCTGCAAATTGGTAGAAATCAACTGTTCACCACTGCTTCAATTAAAAATCATTATACTTTGTGGTTGTTTGTTTGCCCACCAGTTTCTATCGATTCAAGCAGCATGAAGGTCAAAAGACCAAGATTAATTGGATGCCATGAAACATGAACTTTATGAGTTCATGTTTCATGGCATCCAATTAATCTTGATCGTACTAGTTCATGTTTTATGGCATCCAAATAATCTTGGTCTTTTGAACTTCATGCTACTTGCGTGGATACAAACTAGTGGGTAAACAAACAACCACAAAGTATCATGATTTTTAATACAGTGCACTCCCATTATAACAAACATGATTATAACAAAATACATGTAAAAAGTAAATTCATGGAATTCTTCCGTCGAGGTGTTTTCATTGCAACTGATTGACAAATTGCCCTACATCGACGTAAATAAGCACTGAATTGATCAGTGTTTACTACCAAAACACTGATCAATTCAGTGCTTATTTACGTCGAAGTAAGGCAATTTGTCAATCAGTTGCAATGAAAATAAAAAGTCAGTCTGCAATATTATCGGTTCTATTTATTTTTATTGTTTATTTGTTCGGTTATAATGACTTTCGATATAACGAAAGAAAACTGCTGGTCCCCAGGACTTTGTCATAACGGGAGTCCACTGTATTGATGTTCAAACTTTTCTAAAGTTTCCCAGAATTATCCATTTCACTCAAAATTTTACTGTGTGTTGATTTCACATATTTTTTTTTTAATTTTCTGAACTCAAAGTCTTCTGCAGGTGATTGTAGACCAGTACTTGGTATAGCAATGCCCTCATCCTGTGAGGCAGTTAACTGAGTTTCATATATATACAGATGAGGTTCAGTTATCATAATTATGGTTGCTATCATTGTTGTCACTGTTATTATCAACCTTCTATCATTCTCAACATCATTTTGAGCTGTTATTCTAATGTTAGTGCAACATGAATACAACCTATGATAATGCCTACAGAGTTCATCACAATAGCTTCATTATTCATGGCTGTAATGTGATGTTTTACATATTCAAATGTCACTTTATTCTTCTCTGTAACGATGCAGACAGTTTTGCTAATTCAGGGAGGATATGCAACTGAAGACTGTACATGTTCCTGAGGACATTTGTGTCAGACACAGTGTTCAATTATCACTACTGTTGCGGAGCAAGGTGATGTTGATCACATACATATGTCTAGATTTAAAGAAGCAAAGAAACAAACAAAAACAAGAAATCATATATTTTCTATACAGTGATTGGATGGTCATGTTGATTGAAGATGTTTAAATGAATGCCTTTGTAAATAAAATGCAACAAATATACAGAACCGTGGCATTGTCATTTAGTATCATTACTCTATGTCTTCTCTTAGTTGTGAATATCTATTTGTGAGAAGAGTAATGTGCATGTTAACTTAGCTGTGGCATGCATAATGGGCTTCATAGAGTCCACAGTTTGCTTCAATGTACAGTGTGTCTAGAAGTATACACTCAACCAAAAAAGTAAGTTCCCCCTAGCATTTTTGGATATATCTCAAAAAGTATTTTACCGATTTTCATAATTTTTTTTAATAACTTTTTTTTTCCATGCATTTTGACATAAAATGCATTTTTTTTTTCACACCAATAGGGATATCTGGTGGCAATGATACGCCATTCATGTTATGAGTAATAAAATTACTTATCCAATCCCATTTGAATTATGAAAATCGGTGAAATACTTTTTGAGATATATCCAAAAATACAACTTTTTTGGTTGGGTGTATATAATAATTATACATTATTTAAACTGAATATACAAAGTCTATAATTCCTTTTATGACACAAATACACTTGTAGCAGAGAGGGGATTTTTTCTTTAATGAACACATCTAAACAGAAAAGATCAAACACTAAAACAATATGATCAGAAACATTGAAGCCAGAGGTTAGCCCTCTCTTCATGGGATCTGTCACCAATACTGAGATCTTGTTTGAGGTTTTGGGGTGTTTTTTTTTTTCTTGTTTATATGTTTATACATTCTTGGTGCTATTTATGTATATGTTGCAAATAAAGATGCATCATTGATGCACTGTGTTGGTAGCATATACTCTGTAAAAGTGGAAATTTTCGCGGTGTTGAAATTTTCGCGCATTTCGCGCAACCAGAAACTAGCGCGAAAATAAAAGCACGCGAATATTTTTGCTTGCCATATAGTCCTGTGTGTGATGTCTTGATTCCACGGATTTAAAAACACGCGAAACTCTTCTCACCCAGCCTAGCGCGAAAAATTACTCGCACGAAAATATCCACTTTTACAGAACATAGAGGGAATGTAAAAAGATCAAGTGTGAACATTTTGTGTCGATTTGCAGAGGTTTTTTTACTAATCCACAGTCATCTAGAATGGATTATAATTTACATATTCAACCACCTGAAACACATTTTGCTATTTTTTAAATCTGAATTCTAGTAAGTTTTTAGGGCATAGCTTGAAGACTTTGTCACTTCTTTCTCTCTGCATTGTCGAAGCAGACTCGTGAGCTTCATACGGGGCATAGACACTCCAGTATATGTGAAAGTTTGAAACACATCAAAGATATGCCAGAGTAACAAGATAGCGAGACAGATAATTTGGTAATTAATGTAGCACTTGTATTATTTGTCATATTACCCACATCAACACATCAAATAAGTGCGGGAAAAGTAGTTCGAAATAATACAAGGTGGTTAAATTCACATAATTGACAGAGTCAGTGAATATCATACATATTAATTGTACAAAATATTGAGGTACAATACGTAGACTAAAACTGCAAGGGCAAAATGCAGGAGGGATTGAATTGACTGATATAGTGGAGAGAAACAAAAGCAAACATGAAAAAAAGTATAAAACAGGCAGAGTTTGGAGAAGGGGGATTATCTGTGGTGAAAATCCATGTTTTGTTCAGTGCCATCGCAGATACACCATCAACTGATTTCCATTTAAACATTTCCACGTTTAGAATCTTTTGAAAATGCTGATATTATGTCTTACAGTGAGTTGTTTTGCTTCTTGTTTTTCTATTTATTATTTTTCTTATATTGGGGGGGGGGGGGGTTCCTGCCTAAATCCAAAACGGCTTCTTCATACCATAAACAAGGGAATAAATGATAAAGACAGACTATCTACAGAAAATAATTATAGTAACACAAAGTACTGTAACACATATAAAAGAATTAAGCTCTTTACATATTCAAATATGATTATCTTCGACGTTATATTTTTGTTGCCACAGGAAAATGTCCCATCAAAGGCGGAGAAAAAATCAGAAAAGAAAAACAATTAACAGCCTGATTAATTCTACAAACTGCGAATCCAGCATTATATTGAGTGAACGCGTGTAAGCGACATAAACATTAATGTAGACGGATTTTCCACTACGTAAAGTCAGGCTATCAACTGGATTGTCAAACCCGAAGTATAAAATTTTTAGCCTCGTGAAAGCACCTTACCAAATATTGATTACATTTCGATGGCGACATCCTCTTTGTGTATAATTGTTATCATCTCGTTGGTTGCATGTCTACTTCTGGGAACGGCGCACAACGAAACCCGCGAGTATCGCACACACCGTGAAGAACATGGATGGCGTCGTCATACCCACGCTGTCGGTAGTAAACGGCGCACTTGTGGCTGTCGGCGGGGGGACCGTCACTGCATTCGAGATTATGAACACATTACAGTGTGACGTCATTATACTTCTAGCATACTTGTAATCCGTCACCACTAAACGGTCGTTTTATGTAATTTTGCCACGATCTCAAAACGTACTGTAAAGATTGTAAATTGTGAAGCAGATGGATATGAGATCGTAGTTATTTCATTATCCAGTTCAGTCAGCTATATAAGTACGACCACGTATAGGTACTAGGCGAGCTTGCCTAGAAGTTCTTACCTCCTTGTTCGATCATGGAGCTATACAATCATAACAAAATTGAACACCGCAATTTAACTCGCGGCTGCTAGGCATCGTTTAGCAGATGAGATGACGTTATAACGAACGAAATTATTTTACACCCCTTGAACAAAGGTTGATACCAAATTTTATGATTGGGCGATGGATTATGAACTATGGGCAGTCCCAGGGGACTACAGTATTGGGATTTTCATATTTCGCATAAACGAACAAAATTAGCCGTCGATCACCTCAAGAAGATAAAGGGTGTCTATAGAACAACTATCTCGGATTTGGGGGACTGAATGATCAAAAATCTCGGTCTCATAATATTTATGAGCCAGATGTATCTGGCCTTGCTATTCTGCGGTCAAGACAGTCTATCTATACGCAATAATTTTTGCACACGCCTAATCTGCCGAGTCGACACTATAACATTTAATCATTTTTTTTTATTATTATACATAGCATAATTATACTAGTAGTGTAACTGGTTTACCACCTGTCGTACAACGCGTCTTTGGCGTCCACCATAAAGAAAATTATAATCTTTTTAAAGTCGGCGGGGATGGAGGATGCAAGATTATTAACCGTCTCATCACACATTTTTGGCGCAGAGTGGATTCCGCAATCGCCGCCAAGGAACGCGAGCGCGTTAAAAAAGATAGAAGATAATAACGATGATCACAACATGGAGTTTGCATGCGTCGAATTATAAATGGGTCGCAATGTAAACACACAGTGCTGTGATAGAGCACTGATTAAAAGACTGATGACTCTGACTCACCTGCCGAGATTTGCCTCAAGCTCCTGAAAGTATCCGCCCAGGGGGACGCGCTGCGGAAGAAGACCGGGATGTTACCCATCGGGGCAGGAACCGTCACGGTCTCCCCTCCTACTGACGTGATGGTTTCATCCCAGAGGAACACCCAGTTTTCCGGCGGAAGATACACTTCCCAGCTTTCTATGCCCTGCTCGTAGACAGGCGCAACCAGCAGATCGTTACCGAACATGTACTGATACTGGATATCGTAGGATGTCTCGTCCTTCTCGAAGTGCAGGAAGAGCGGTCTCTGGACGGGTATGCCGCGCTCGTGGTTCTCCCAAATCGTGGCGTTCACGTAGTCGTTGAGGGCGACGTAGATTTCAGTGTGTCGCGCGAACTCGTACATCGTGTGCGAGCTGGAATAGAACTGCCAGTTTTCGTCAGGCCGGTTGCCCTCGTGGGTCCGCATCATGGTGGTGAAGGCGGCCATCTCGGCGTAGCGGAGGAAGAGCTCCTCCGTCCTGGTGACGTCGAAGAGCGATGTGTAGCCGCCGATGTCGAAGTGGTTCATCCCGTAGCCGGATATGCCCAGCGAAAGGGCGCCCGGGATGACGGAAGCGATGCCGTCAGCTAGACCGTAATCCACAAACTGGTCACCAGCCCAGGTCATGACGCTGAACTCCTGCGATCCGGTGTAACCAGCACGCATCCAGAACAGGATCTCTCCCAGCTGGCCCGCCTCCTCCACCCCTTCCCGGTTCACCTGAGCCCAAATCGCCGGCCACTTGTTGTGGATGTCTGTCCCTTCCGCTCCGCTGTGGAACACCGCGTCGATGGGGAGATACTCCCCGAAGTCTGCCATCCAACCCCCTATCCCCAGATCCAACATGTTCTGCTTGATTATCCTGTCCTTGTACCACTGCGCGGCATCAGGGTTGGTGAAATCCACTATCCCGCAAAAGAACTCTCCATAATCGACAATGTAAGGGTCTCCACTCGTGTTTTTGATTAGATAATCCTCCCTCGCCGCTTCTTGATACAGGCTCCCTTCCCTGTTGAGATTGGGGTTGGCGTAGACGAGAATCCGAATACCGCGCTTCTTCAGATCGACAATGACCTGATCCAGATTAGGGTACTGTTCAGGATCCCACTCCCAGTTCCAGAAGAGGCGTCTACCAAAGGATGTTGTGATGCGCCCCGCCCAGTCTTGAATCCAAATGCCACTCACTCTTATCCCATGAGCCTGTATGAGATGACGAAAAGTCGAACAAAGTAAGATGAATAATTCATAAGTTACGCTCGGTGTATGCTAATCATCTCGTCACCTTTCGAAAATGCTATAGGCAGCACTCCTCAAGGTTTAGGACCTGATAACCTAAAAAGATGCATCAACTAACTAGCATTGGATATAACACGAGGCTTATGTATATATTATCCATGTCAGGTTGATGCATTGTGTAGCAACTGCGTCTAAAAACAGATCACCAAATTATCGAAGACATTAAATCTAGCGAGTTATCTTTCTATACTGTTACTGAATATTGTAGAAGTCGAACTATTAAGAGAACGAAAAAAAAATGTTGGAGTGATTCCTTTCGTAGGATACTAAGAAGCATCATAATAGGGAAAAAGCAAACAGGAGCCATTGTCTACCCCTTCACTTTGTTTCTATTACAAATTTGCCCGATCATCACACCATTACAATATACGTAACCGAAATATTGCTTGCAGATGCGGAAATTACGTCAGCAGATCAATAGGGCAACCCGGTGTATTACGTGATAATCAAATGTTCCATAGTTTACCGCCAAACAAAAATATACCTCACCTCTGCAAGGGCCAGATATTCCAGCATCAAGTCTGTGCCCCCTTGCACCCCGATGATGGTCCCGTTGTACACCCACTCCGGCGGCATCGGCTGTCTGCCCAGGTAAGCCGTCATCTGCTCCACCAGTTCCACATAGGTCGCCCCCGTGAAAAAGTAGACTCGACCAGGGGAATCCCCCCACAGTTGAATCTCGTGGTACGCGCTAGATCGGAAGTCAAACTCGGAGTACGCGTTCGTCGTGAAGTGCGCGTAGTACTTGCGACTGGAGAGGAAAGTGGGCTGCGCCCAGTAGGTGGTGTAATAGTCGCCTCCTCCCCCGTCGCGCTGGTCGGCTAGGAAGGTGATCTCGTAGTTTTTGTCGCGGCCGACACCCTACAGTTCAAAAACACATCACATTCTCTAAATAAGAAAGCATTCCCCTTCCGCGAACTTATCTAAGCGCATGTTTAAGTACAGCTTCAACATATAACTTGATATTGTAATTACTTTGCAGAAACGAAAACTTGCAGATTCTTAGTCTTAGTCACTTGACAGATTGACATGCATACCAACGTCATGTAGAAATAATGTCAATATACATTGATTCTTAAAAAAATGTAAATAATTGATTTTGATGATTGCTTGTTGTTCTGTTATCAATCACACTTCAGGAAGCTGTTACTGAGGGGTACGAACGAAACGGTGTAGGTGTAGGCAAACCTAGCAAAATTCATATTATCAGTTGAATTCCTTCTTTCGCTGTTTCAATTTCAGTTTGTGTTCCTGTCGAGAACAGCGTCTGATTGGAGTCATGATAATGACGAGTAAAGTAGATAATTATTGAATAGTAAGAAATAAATGAATGTATAAATAATGAATAAATAGGTACAGATAAATAAGTAAATGACTAAAATCAAATTAATGAGTAAATAAATGCATAAATGACTGAATTAATGAATAAACATAAATAAATGAAGAAAATAATAGACAAACAAAGAGAGAAAAGGACTGGTTCCGGTTACCTGTTCTTGGATCCATATTGGGAATGTCCTCCCGCGCATGTTGAAGTATGAGAACTGTTCGCCACCGCCGTAGACACGCTCGTCGGCCTCGGCGACGAGGCGCAGCCAGATTCGATTGATGCCGTCGTCGACCGAGCTGAACTCCCCATAGTAATTACCGTCGACATCACTCACCAGTTCGAAGACAACCTGAGCAGATCAGTCATTGCGCATTAAAGGGGAATAGAGGACTTGGTTTCATAATTCCTTCTGATTAACATCAATCTAGACTTGTATATGGGCTTGCGGTTCATCATTAGGCAGCATATGCTCCCAACATACGCCTTCAGTTCATGTTTGGCTTTGAGTTGTTGTTTGTATAATTTAGAATCCATTAGTTACCCGGAAAGCAGTTAAACCTATAAAGAAGGCGCAACTATAAAATGTACATTGTATAGAGAAACATCTTGCGCATTTCTTTTGTTGTGTGTAAGTTTCTATTTCACTATTTAAATTCGTGCTTTAGTTCGTAATATTCTCTTGGAATTTCGATTCAAGGACTCTTCCTATACGTGCAGTCACAGGCGCACTGCTCCTTTTCGGTTGTATATCGCGTTTTATTTTGTTCTTCAATTCGTGTTTGACTTATTATACATGTATAGATATTAATGGTTAAGTATGTGTGTGTATTTATAATGCGAGAGAAAAAGAGATAGATAGACATCTGGTGTTATATATAAATTAGAAGTCAGGTGAATCGTTTCATGATTGTGTTTTCTTGGATTCATTCTGATATCGCTTCAGCATGAAAGCGTTTCACTAATGTTAGAAACAGAGGTTCAATTGTTTGCTAATTAGTCTATCGGAGTATCAAACTTAAAGGTAGGGAATCCCATTTGCATGCCTCAAATGAAGAGTTGTATAAATACAGTGGTATGTTGAAGAGAGTATCATTTTAGAAACTCCCATAAAGTATTGAAAGTGGAAGGTAACATTTAGTACATTTTTATTGACCGTTAGATTTGGAATTGAATTTTTTTCGGGGCTCACCGTAAATTCCAGTACATTACTAGGCTACCTTTGCAGACCCATGCACTGCATGTGTGTCCATCATGTGTATTTTGTGAAGAAAGTTCATCAAAACTTACAAACATTTCTATATACATTCTTGCCACACACTCTATATGTTATTACATCAGCTCTTATACTTTTAGATTTGTGTTTATAGATAAAAAATACAGAAGACTGCAACACAGAGGCTTAAGTGTGGCTGACACATCCACAGAACTACTGAGTAGTTGAGTTTTGTGCATTATTCAAATTGTAGATAACTGTTGACTTCCAAATTTCTCAGCAGTGGCCTAAACAAGTCCCCTGAGGTTCATATTCAATGTTTTGCTGCATTTTGGGAGGTCTGTAAAAGGTATCCCCTACCTTTAATAAAGTGTGCTCTGGGTCCCGTTTCATTAAACTTGTTATCAGTAACAACTGCCACATTTCTTTGACAAATTTGCTCTCAGCCAATCAGATGCAAAGATTTCAGTAGCTTATACTAAAGGCTATCGTAACTTGTTATTGAAAACAAGTTTTATGAAACGAGGCCCCGATCTGCAATCTCATATCGCTGAAATAAAGATAACGGAATGTTAGTATCAAATTATCAATTCATCAAAAAAGTATAACATATATGGTAATACAATATCTGCACATACCCGCGTATGTAAGTATTATTACATTAATGCCTCATATAGGCTGCAACATCAATGAGTATAATAGGTAGGGCCCCTACTGCACGCTGATGTCCTTGAATCAATAACCCAGCAAATTGTGATGAAGGCGCGTGTCCTCTCCATTTAACCCTCTGCATGCTTATTTCCTGTCCACAAGTTTGTGTGTGAAACGCGTGCATGACTCATTGGCATGGAAAGGGTTGATATATACTCGGCAGCAAATTATACGTCTATATACAATGTACATTGCTTACGTGCATTGAGGTCAATGTGAGAAACACACATGACATTGTACCATAATACAATTTCTTTGATGCAGGTGCACTTTTGCAAAATGTTCTCACAATAACTGTATATATAAGCCTACATTAGTTTTGATTGTGCTTTCATCCTCTCTGTCATTGCACCTATAAATGCGGTACACTTGAGCATAATATAGCGTCATCAAGTTTGGGTCGGAAATTGTCACTAGATGTTGGTGCGTGTTTCGGACCATAAACTGACGACTTAGGGGAAAATAAGGGACGGAAAAGGTGACTGGGACTTTGAGAGGCGTGAGTAAATACACTTTAGGGCTTCAACGCTGATATCTCGATAATAGCCCAATTCTATCATAATTTTGCTGAGCCGGGGCAATTTAGGGCCGTAAACATACCAGTAACCTACCTTTGTCAGAATGAGGAGGGAAGCTACAGACAAAATATGGATGACAACATTGCAGTATATGTTTGCCGTTACGCGTCGCTATATATCTACGTAGTTATTCGGTGAGATCTTTATCAAAATGAATGGTTTCAGTGAGAGCAGCCTATATACTTTTATACAATCTCTGTCGGTGTATTCGTGAAGAAAAAAACCACTGCTGAAAATCTTGTATGGTGTCATTGATGTCCTTTCGTGCCATCTGTTTCTGTCAGTTTGTGTCATTTGATATCAACTATGCGTAATATATATTTTTTTTCTTGTGAACAGATCAATTTACTTTCTCATGTATCTTTGAGACAAACCAAACCAGATAAAGGAAGCATTCGGCAGCTAACATATAGAGAAAACTGATATGAAACGAATTTACATGTTAAACTAAAACTTCTCAGGACCACTGCCGAAAAGCATTTAACATTTTCTAGCTGTGAAGACCGGTATAGTCTTCGATTGGTATTGACAGTATAACGGTTAAGAAAACACACAAGATAATTTCAGAAATTACGTTCATTCACTGGATTTTTACTTAGGTGAAAAGTACAAAAAGAACATTTGTACAAAAACTAAAACAATCACGCACACACACACGTATAATATATCATTTATGCACACACATAGATGGTGATGATGATGATGATTACAAATATATATATATATATATATATATATATATATATATATATATATATTATATCCTTTATCTTTATATTCATTGAGGTATATTGAGCTATGATACCCGTTTGCCCACACATCTTCGGATGACAGAATTGATCATGAATTGATTTCATTGATATAACGTAAATTTATGACGCATACATAAACAGAGGCATATAGAATTATCATGTAATTTCAAAAAAGGAAAATGAAAAAAAAAAGTATATACAGTAGCGATATCCCTTTGGATATTTTAGTTTTTAATGCAAGATAAGTTCCTCATTCGCGATTGCATTTTCTCATATTTCTCGCGGAAGTGCAACGAATTACGTATATTTATAGCTAGTTTCAAATGATTCATTCTTCTAAAAGCCATACATGTTCTTATGAATAGTAAGGCCGACTTGACTACTAGTAATTCAATAATTATTCACTCGCCAAAGGAAGAGAGAAAAGTCGATATTTGGCTAAAAACAAACAAAACAAACAAAACAAAAGATTAGGCTTAGATTGACAAAATAAATCGAAGTGCTAGTTTCATTTACTAACCTGTAAAAGTCCTTGTCTGTCAAAAGTAACTCGGACTCTATCAGCAGTCGGCCTATCGACCGCGAAATCGAGAAGGGCGACGCGCTCCTGCACGAAGTCCGTCACGTCGTAGTTGCCGAATTGGCCTTCGTACGTCGGCGCACCCGACCCGGCGAAAATACACGGGGAAGACGACGAGTGCTCCATCAACAGAACGCCGTTGAGCGACACCGAAACGTGGGTGGCATTATCAGTGACATCGAACGCTAAGGACATAGAAAATGTCCAAGCCACCAGGGCGATCACCAATCTCGCCTTTGACGCCATGTCCGACGCTTCCGACTTTTCTCTCTCCTATTGGCAAAGCTGTCGCGTTATATTGGTGACATGAAATGCCGCGTGGAGAGTCATTTCCAACTGAACTGAATATACTTCGCCTCTCGGATCTGCGCAGGGCTAGTCCGTTCCGACGAACTGCAAGACCTTTTAAAATGTTATTGGAAGCTTATCTGCATTGTCTATATAGGATCGAATGGCAGAGGTGTAATCCTTGGTCATGAGATCAAGGCGGCGCCGCAGAGATGGGGAGGGTCGTAAACGTGTAAATAAACATTACGACGAGGACAGAGGGCCGTTACAGACCATGTTGTCAATCTTCACTTCCTATGTTATTCTCACTACATGATTGGACGACACTGTACAGAGAGCACAACGTTAGAGCACAATGTTAGAGTATAGAATAAATTGTTATATGTGTTGAAAAAAAATAATTTCGCTTGATCACTTTGTCACTGTGATCATATTCAATATGTTTATGCTGATGAACCGCGAATAAAAAAGTTGACTGCAATGCAATGACATCAAAAAGGAAAATCGAAATTTGAATAATCATCCCCTGCGACCCACACTTTAAAGATATAAAGAACTATTCAATTACAGAGTTTTTGTTCATCTCCCCATTTTTGAATTTGTATCAAACATGATTGATAAAATAATGTCATATTTTATGATTAGCTACAGTATATAGACTTGACGCTTACCATGAAAAAAGAGGTTTAAATTCCCAAAATGAGACCTGCTTTCCTGAATTTACAGTCATGCAAAGCAGTATCACTTCTGAATAAATTCAACTAGACATAATACATGTACAATGTATTTTCTCTTTAATTCACAATTGCGATATAAAGCGACTTTGAAATGTGCGATGCCTAAATAATCTGGCTTCCAGACCATCTGCGCGTACTAATTTACTTCCAAGAATATCAACGCCCTCTATCAACGAAAGAAATACATATATCAGGTTGAGCTGGATCACAGAACTTGTTCTGTGAGCTGGATGGTCTGCTTTTCGGCAAAGCAAGACGGCGGCTCTGTCGCGGGCGGCGACTTCGTCGCCGAAGAGGGCGCATTTTGTGGGAGTGATTTAAATAGGCAAAGGGGCTGGAAATCAACTATGCCAAAAGGGTTGAGCTATCGATGTTCAATCAAGTGGGCATTGTAGTGCAGTTGAAAATTTGTCTGAAAAAAAATTTGGCAAAAAATTTTCCTAGGAAAACAATAAAAATTTGATCAAAATCAGTTGAAAAATAAGGAAATTATGACATATGCTGTATTGAAGTTTTGCTAAGTTTTCAGTACACAGTTCTTATACAGTCAATGTGAATATGCAAATAAGGAAGTGATGATGTCATCCCTTCCCAACTTGCCATATACTAATATGCTAAACATATGAAATTTCCAATCATTCATTAAAATGCAATTATGGCAGTCTCAAATCCTGTTAATATAATATCTTACTGATCATTATTCTGATGTTATTCAAGCAGGAATAACATCACGTTTTACACTTTGACAGAGCTACCAAGTCTCACGCATTCTGCGTGAGACTCAAGCATTTAGGGGCCATCTCACGATCTCACGCATGACACCCATTTTTCTCACGCACCGGGCGAAGTCTGCAACTTGGGCCTATAATAATGAGCATAGCTCAAAAGATTAAAGTGATAGTTGCAATTGAAGGTATGTTTCCCTTTTGTCTTTCAAAATAAGTAAAAAATAGTCACTTAAGTATGCACCTGATCGCACCATTAAGAGCTAAAAATTAAAAAAGCTCCCTACCGTGGGAGGCCACAGGGGGGAAAAACCCCTCCCACACCCTCGCTCGCATGCACATTCGCATGCCGAGATGCCGAGTCATGAAAATCTCACTCATAAAATTTTTTTGAACTTGGCATCCCTGCTTTGATAACAGAAACATTGTATTTTTGTCATTATTTGTACACCTATCAATAGGAAATTGTGAGGTGTTGGTATGACATCATCAGCTCTCACATTTGCACATTCATATCAATAATCATACAACTAACTGCATTTTCAAACTCCTCGACGGCATTTCATTACTTTGTGGCATGTCTGGCTGGAACACATAGAAAGCATGACAGGTTGGAATAGGCCTGAAGTTCCACCTCTTATTGCCGCCACTAGTTACATTAAAGATGGTAGGACAAACTTATGTCCAACCTCTCTCATCTTCAAAACAAACACAATCACTGCACAATCTAGCTTCGTATCATGTGTTACCACTAACACCATATTTATTCCCTTTTGTAATGCACATTATTACACATCTTTTCCTAGAAAACATGTACAATAGGTCTACAGTTCCAAGAACATTTCCCATCACATACACCACAACAACAAAAAAAATGCATCAGTTGAAGTATTCAACATATGTAATTTCATCAAATGAAAGTACAAGTATATAGACAATATAATTATACCAAACTTAAGACTAAAGACATTCGCCGTATCTTATGTCTTGCAGATGATCTGCAGTGTCCTTGACGTGCCACAAGAGTGCGTCTACATACAGTAAATCTCACACAAGTCAACACAAAAGGAGCCGAAGAAAATCTACCGACATACCCAAATGTTGACTTGAGTATAGGCGGAGGTCACAAAGTAACTGACAAATGTAACAAAAATTTCAGGATTTTTTCATTGTGTCAAATTATGCATTTTGTCAGCTTATGTAATGTTAGCCTGCACATGATTTACAGTAATTCAGAAACCCATAAGAGCCCATCTCCGTGTGACAAAGTTAGCATTTGTTAATTTTTTTCTTTTGTCTGTTATCTCTGACTACACTTTTCCCATACCCACTGAATAATCTAAAACATGAAAAATAAATGCAATTTGAATACACACACATAATACTGTATATAATTCAAACATCCCAGCTTGCACCTTTTTATCCTCTTAGGCCCTGGAAACTCAAGTATGTTTAAGCCATGATCACGCTTAAAGGGATCGTATAGTTTTGGTTGAGACCTAATTTCAGGTTTCTCACATTTTTTGGTGGGATAATGAGAAACCTCTTATAAAATATGAAAGAGCATGTAATTCTATGAGGAATTCAACGTTTATTTGATGAAAATTGGTTTTGAAATGGCTGAGATATCAAAAAAAGAGCAATTCTAATAAAGTGTGCCGCGACCCACACTTTATTACGATCGCTTTGTTTTACTTTGTTTTAGGATGTTTCAGTCATTCCAAACCCGATTTTCATTAAACAAACTTTGAATTCCTCTTAAAATGGTATGCTCCGTACTATATCATAAGTGTTTTCTTGGTATCTCGCAAAAAGTTAAAAGCCCAATTCTCATCTCCACCAATACTGTAACATCCCTTTAAAAGCAATATCCAAAGAAATTAAATTTCACAAACTTCATTCACATTGCAATTTTCTTACAAAATCAGCATTCATAATGCCAGTAACAAATTGATAATTACACAAATGTTCTTTTATGAGAAAAAAAAATTAAAAAAGACTGCATAGCTTTGCATTAGTTCTCACCGTCTTCATTTGCAAAAATACATGTATACAATTATTACAACTTTTTGAATGGCACACACCCTGTTAGAAATTAAAATCACTTTTATAAAATCCTGTGTTGTTCCTAGTGTAAACACACTGGTAATATGAAAAGAAATCCTACATATACACTTTTCCTGTGAAATGGATTCGCTTATCAAATGCACAAGAAATACAAGCACAGTGAGCAAAGTCAGCACCCAAGGAAATGTCACTTGCACTGTGAATGATGTCATTTCAGTTCCAACAGAAAAACATGGAGACATTCAAGCCACTGCAGTACAATGTATGATACATGACTACTGTAAAAGTGGAAATTTTCATGGTGTTGAAATTTTCGCGCATTTCGCGCAACCAGAAACTAGCGCGAAAATAAAAGCACACAAATATTTTTGCTTGCCATATGTTCCCGTGCGTGATGTCTTGATTCTGCGGAATTAAAAACACGCGAAGCTCTTCTTACCCGGCCAAGCGCGAAAAATTAGTCACGCAAAAATATCCACTTTTACAGTAATTAATTTCCTTTCCCTTAAAAAATAAACATAAATTACTCTAACATGCCATGATTAAAATCACTTTTTTGTTTAAATGTTAACTCCTAAATCAGTCATTTTCATATCCATGGAATCATAATGACACCTAACCTTGAATATTTCTCAAGGGAGCTCATATGAGTAAAAGCTATATGGGCACTAAAATCAGTTGAAACATATTTAAAGAAACTGTTATTCATCTGTTCAATTCTCATCTGTGTTTGACTGGACATTGCACTTCAGCACCTCATAGCAATACAACTTTACATGTAGAGAGCTATGAAGAATTCAAGGTCTAAAAAAAATGCTAATCTCAAATAAAGTTACTACACGATGTCTGACATAATTAATTTGAGATTGCACGACGTAACAAGGTCTTGGCTAAGGAATCTGAGCAAGTCAACTCAATAAATCAATTTGCTGACTAGTTCACTGGACATGCTGATACTCAAGTACAGGTGTGCTACAGTGTAGTTTGAAAATGTTCATATCTATGTCAGCATAAGGCCAGAGTACTGACTGATATATGCACAGGTGGGACTACCCTGAAGAAATCCCAAGATCTGCACAAGTCATGACTCATTCTCCATGCCTCGTATTTCATTCTGTCTTCTCAGCTCAACACTGTTATAGCAACTAAATGTAAATGATGCTATTTTGATGATAAATTAATGCTTTCAATGTCATATTTTGCAGCAAAATAACTGATTTATTATCCAGATAGCTACATGGTCCCAGCTATGAATTAATTGAATAAGTCATCTTGCTTTAAAACTTTAGAATAAAGTTTATGCATGAATGAATGAATGAATGAATGAATGAATGACAAGAATTATGGATAAATGATCAATCAAATTAATCAATCAAATGACCTGCATTCCCTGAAAAAAAAAGGTAAATAAAGATAATAATTCTGCAAAGTGTGTCTGTTTAATGGGAGAGGGCTAATGCCTTTTGTGTTCTTCATGGTACAGAATGACTTCCAGTGGCGAATCCAGAGGATGCGCCCCCTCTTTATTTTTTGCTAAAACAAGAGAAATAAAAAGAAAAAAGAGGGGCGCATGTGCCCCCCTTTAGTTTTGTAAAGGTGTCTCCCCTTTACGGCATTCCTGGATCCGCCCCTGACCTCTATATATAATAAATTCATCAGGACCACTATGCTCCTGAAAAGGAATCTAAAACTGGTACCTAAAACTGGAACCTTTCCTTCACCCCATGCACTAAAAAACAAAGAAGGAGAAGGGCTATGAAAACAATCACGCACATAAAAACATCAGATCTTCCGTGCTTAATACTGCCTGCTGTCATTCAGAACATTGTTTAACAGATAAAGCACTTGGTAAACATGTATACTAGTGTATTGCATTTCATGATTATAATTTGGTTATCATACATTGACTAGATATTTCAGAGGAAAAGGCATGGTTTATAAATCCAAAAGACTGGATGTTGGGCAACTTTAAAACATTGAATAATATCAAAACCAGTTGTGACATGCAGTAAATCGTTGGAAAGTCACCATCATCAAATATGAGAAGTAACAAGTCAAATAGCCAGTTAGCAAATTCAAAAGGGCAATTATATGACTATAAAACAGCAATATAATTATTTCTGCTGTTATCTTATTGTTTTGTTTTGCTTTGATATATAGAGTGCATGCATTGTTTGGAAATTTGAAGTGTTATTCATGTGCTTTTTCTACAACTAGCTGCAAATAAATGTCTGCCCAAAAATAATATAATCAGTCGTAGAAGCAATGACATATGTTGTATCCAGGGAGGTGAGAGGAAAGAAAAGTTAGATGTTAGTCACGCAAACCATCAAGGAGCATAGATGTGGCAAAGTCCTCGGCAGTGAGACATCCCAAAATGTTCCATATTTCAACAACGAAAATGTCTGTGACTAGAAATGACTGAGGGGTAATGCTGTATTTAGAAGAGAGTGGTATGTGCTTTTAATGACATGCATACACATATGTATAATGGCAGACACAAATATTAGGAAAAACAATCCCTTCTCATGTACATTTACAATGTAAGTCTTTCAGACACAACCATGATAGGTATATATTATTAAATCCCATTATGCTAAGCAATGATTGGAAAAATGATAACTTCACTAAATCAGATACATATTACTCACACACTCAAGGGGAATGCACGCGACATTAACAATGTATGAATTGCTAACAAGCAAACAAACACAAGTGACCTCCACTTCCATAAAATACACATTTTTTTGTTGCTCTGTACAAGCGACTCCTGTTATAACAAAGTCCTCAGAACTTTGCTGGTTTTCTTATGTTACATTGAAATTTTGTAACTGCTGAACAAATAAAGCATTATGTAGATAATTATAGAGAAAGTTTTAGGACCTGAATATTCAATTTGCTGAGCAGCAATGAATTCAACTGTGTTCATTATAACAGGAGTGCACTGTACACATCTTGAATAAACAAAACCTTTTTTTGTATCTTTATGCAACAGTGCAACATCTCTTGAAGAGTTAAAGAACCTCTCCTTTGGGCCAACTCGTTAGAGCTTCAAGGTTTTCTGTCCACTATAC
Source organism: Diadema antillarum (assembly GCF_040938485.1). Classification (NCBI taxonomy): domain Eukaryota; kingdom Metazoa; phylum Echinodermata; class Echinoidea; order Diadematoida; family Diadematidae; genus Diadema; species Diadema antillarum. The sequence continues at coordinate 240,794 of NW_027272280.1, read as the reverse complement.
CGTTAGTATTTTGTTAGACTTTACGAAGAAATTGCTCTTTAGAAAGACATGTTGATAATGAATTTAGATTACATCAATAACAGATAGGAAAACACATTTTACTGTGTACATACCACTGCTCACCACTGGATAAGCAGTTGAGCTTCTATAAGTATAGAAAGCATAATGAAAGAAATATGCACATTTAATTAATGTATTGCATCTTGATATACATAATACAAATGTAAGAATTACCCTGTCTTGCCTTAGCTTGTCAATCAAATTAATAAAATCTATATCAAATCCTGGAGAAATATTTAGAGCATCTATTGCATCATCAAAGCTTAAAAATGCAACATTCTCAAAGCAGAGGCGGATCCAGAGGGGCTCGCAAGAGGCGCACGCCCCCCCTTTATTTATCACTAAAAACAAAAGAAATAAAAAGAAAAAGATGAAATTAAACCCGGAAGTGGCACCAAAAATAAGTTACGCCCCCCCCCCCCCCCCCCCTTTACAGAATTCCTGGATCCGCCCCTGTCAAAGGACCTACACAAGTTGTCTGAGAATGAATTCAGATGACAGCAGTTTGGTCATGGAATTACTTGCTTTTATCATGACAAAATAATGACTTTAAAACATCAATCTGGTACTTAAGTTTCCAAAACTCTTATTTCTCCATATATCGTCTCACTTTTTACTTGTCTGTAATTGGGCTGCTAATTCACTTCAGAATAAAGAGTGTTTCTCCCAGAAATTACCACAATGTGAATTCTTCACCACAAATCTATCATCTTCTCTCACTTACATCTAGAAGGTATATATCCCCAACGGAAAAATGACTCAGTACCAGAATTGGAGGAAACTGTATTTGGTGTTTTTTCTTGCATTTGCAATACACCAGGGCCCTGTTTTATGAAAGGTTAAAATTGATTATATAGTTGATTTCAACTGTAAATCTATGGCAGCCTGTGTGGTAAGGAAATTTAATATCGATTTTATCTTTTGATAAAACGGGGCCCAGGTAAGACCTTTGTAGATGCTGCTGTCACTGCCAGTGAATATGTAACCATCATAACATAACAATTATAAACATGTTCACCTGAGAATGTCTTTGCAATTAGCTTACATTACAAATTCACTGCAACCTTCTCTTTCAATCAGGTAACTTCTGTTAATAAGTACCAGTAAATACATATTTAACCCGTTAAGGACAGATTGATTTTGCATGGACCTACTACGCATGGACATTCATCGCTCGTTAATTAATTCGTGCACCTGTTTCTGTCAAAAGCGTCACAAAAACATTTTGAACATGCTTTCCTTCTTTGATCCAGTGTTGTCCACCGACAGCCAGCCTGGATAAAAACAAGACGGCGCTTTGAGAAATCTAAAAACTACGTGCGCAGAAGCTAATAACTCTCTTAAATCAAGAAAAATGCATGTGCAGTTGTAGTGTATATTGCGAAATCATCGCTAAAGCAATTTCATTTGCGAAATGCAAGTACTTTAGAAGAAAAAGCAACTAATTAAGCAGATTGACTGTGATTTGTAATCTATTTTTCCCCATTTGTTGCACATTGTTTTAGAGTAAACATGGACAGTAACAGTAGACGACATGCGTGTCTTGCCATTCAGGGATGTTACATGCATGGCCGCAAGTGGCCGCTTCAGTAATTACCAATTTTGTGACGCAAAATCTGGCCTTGTTTCAGGTTCGGTGCTCCCCATCATTGGTGTTTATTCAAAGGCAGTTGAGTCTGAAAAGGTACCTCAGCCAAATAGGACCGAAATGAGGGAAACCGGGTTCTTTTGTCAGTGATGATGCACGATTACACAATCGTCATTGTCCAAACGTCTGAATGTACTCATTAAGATGCACATACAATTGTAATCAGGTGGCGGTGGTGAACATTGGATCAAAGAAAGACCTCCGTTCATGGTCAATGTGTGTAGTAGGTCCATGGATTTTGCTACAACACGCATTTCCCACATACACCTGCCCGAGTATACTTGGGACTCGTCCTCAACGGATTAATATAACTAACTTGGGTTTGTTTAACGACAGCAGTGATAAGGTCTGATTTCCCCACAGGGTAGCCTCTTCAGCATCAACAATGTTCTCATAGAGGGTCCCATCATTACTGTACCCCAGCATTGCATCACATACATCTATACACCTTGATCAAGAGGAGCTAACATGGGTCAAAGATCTTGTCCAAGGGTGTGATTGTAATGGTCAAAGGTTATATTTTTGGGTCACTATGTACTTACAGGCAAGTATTCCCTAAATCACAGCGAATCACGAATTATATGGTAACTGCACAATTATGAGTCACATAATACCTATGATATACATTTTACACTTGAAACACATAGTTTGCAATTTCAGAAAGACAGATGCTATCTCGGAATCAATTTTACTTTTAATCTGTTCCTTTTCTTCTTTCTCCTTCGCAACTACTTTTAAAGTAGTTTTTGGAGTTCTTCATTCACATATCGAATCTCAATTTAAATTGACTGTGACCTTTGATTAACCACCATCACCAACCACCAAATCTTTATATATGTAAATCACTATACCCCACATCATACAAAAAAGAAAAAAATATTACTGAAAATCAAATGCTTCATAATTCATCACTCCACGTGTGAATTTTGCCTTTTGAACCATCCTTGTGCAATCACATACATACTGTAAACACCAATATCAATCAGCGATCTTTATTTATTTTTTTTATTTTTTTTTTTGTGCAGAGTGGCTCATTGCGGGTTCTTGCATTTGCGCTGCCCAAGTGCTTACATGTGTTTTCATCCAATTCACAGACACGAAAGAATTTGATCTGACATTTCCCTGCATGAAAATTAATGTACTGCCTGATCCATTCAAAGGTAAGCTTGCACAGAAACTACTGCATACAAACATGTGCTCAAATTGATACTACTAATAGCTCTGTGGCACATGCGCGCACACACATTTGTAACAGGGAGGCAACATCACATGGGCACTGGATTCAACCTGATCAAAGTGTGCAGAGAAGATTGCAAAGATATTTTGGGGGATTTTAGAATTTGCACCAATCCAAAGTATGTCAAGTGTGATTCAGATACCTCAAAAACAGAATTGAGTGCAGATGGACAGACAGTTGAATGCATGATTACATAGCACTTGACCTCTCGCTTCCATTTCTAGTGAAGGCACAAATTTTACTTTTTTCTTGCATTTCCAGGGAAATTTTAAGCCCAATTACAATTCATCCTTACCTTCAACAAGACATTGTTTTAACTTAATATCCCTGAGTGCACGGAAGGAAGCTGCCCACTCTGACTCCTGTCTGAAGAAGACGGGGATCTTTCCTATGGGTGAAGGGACGGTGACGGTTTCTCCCCCCTTGGAGGTCACAGTTTCATCCCACAGGAAGACCCAGTTATCAGGAGGGAGGTAGACATCCCAAGTCTCCCTGCCCGCCTCATGGACTGGTGCCACCAGGAGGTCTCGCCCGAAGAGGTACTGGTACTGAATCCCGTAGGATGTTGGATCGTTCTCATAGTGCACAAAGAGGGGCCTCTGAGTGGGAATCCCTTGTTTTGTGTTTTCCTGCACGACAGTCCTTCGATACGCATTCAGGCCACGGTACAGTTTTGTATGGTAAGCAAGTTGTGACAGCGTGCAGTCGTTGGAGTAGATCTGCAGGTTCTCATCAGGCCTGTTGCCCTCATGTGTACGCATCATGGATGTGAATGCCGCCATCTCGCCGTAGCGGAAGATCAGCTCTGGGGTACGGGTGTATCCAAACAGCGAAGTGTAGCCGCCGATGTCAAAGTGGAAGAGACCAAATCCAGAGACTCCGAGAGACAGGGCAGCCGGAATCACTGAGGCAATCCCATCGCTGAGACTGAAATCAACAAACTGATCGCCAGCCCACGTCATGACGCCATACTTCTGTGCCCCGCTGAAGCCTGCCCTCATCCAGTACAAAATTTCTCCCAGTTTACCCGCCTCCTCCACCCCCTCCCGATTGATCTGTGCCCAGAGGGTCGGCCAGATGTTGTGGAGGTCTGATCCAGACATGCCATTGTGGAATACTGCATCCGTGGGGAGGTACTCCCCAAAGTCTGCCATCCATCCTCCGAGTCCAAGGTCGATCATGTTCTTCTTGATGATGCGGTCCTTGTACCACTGGGCAGCTGCTGGGTTGGTGATGTCAACAATGCCGCAGAAGAACTCGCCGTAATCGAGGATGTAGGTGTTGCCACTTTTGTCAAGGATCAGGTATCCTAGGCCTTCCGCTTCCTTGAAAAGATTGCCCTCCCGGTTCAGATTGAGGTTTGCATACACCAGGACTTTGACACCTTGTTGGTCCAGGTCAGCAACCACCTTGTCCAGGTTTGGGTAATGCTTCGGATCCCACTCCCAGTTCCAAAAGATCCGTCTGCCGAAGGAGGTCTTGATCCGGCCAGCCCAGTCCTGGATCCATACGCTGCTTACTTTGATATCATTGTCCTTTTGGAATGAAATAGATACAGAAGGATATCATTCACTGCCCTGGAAGACAAATTATACCAATTTATCCTCTCCAGTCGACAGAAGTGTTCATATTCATAGTACTGTAAAAGTGGATATTTTCGCGTGACTAATTTTTCGCGCTTGGCCTGGTCGGAAGAGTTTCGCGTGTTTTTAATTCCGCGGAATCAAGACATCACGCACAGGCACATATGGCAAGCAAAAATATTCGCGTGCTTTTATTTTCGCGCTTGTTTCTGGTTGCGCGAAATGCGCGAAAATTTGAACACCGCGAAAATTTCCACTTTTACAGTATATAATTTACGACCTACATTTTGTGTTTGAGCTGGTTACATAAAGTTGAAATGGAATATTGTCTTTTCTTTAAAATTTAGATAAGCCAGTCAAGAAATACATAACCCATTGTTCAAACATGGGCTGAATTTGGTACACCACACATTTCCCAAAGACAACGAAACCGAAATTAACGAGTGCGATCCAATATAGGGTTTTAAAAGTCCATTTTCAATAGGAAAAACTTGAAATTCAGCACAGATGTAGAAAACAAATCAAAGGTTCCATTTCTGAAAAAAAAAAAGTTGACAAAAATAATGGTCAAAATCTTTGTACCCCGCCTAGGATGGAATTTTGAGGGAACATTTTTCAAGCTCTGAAACTTAATTATTCATATTCTTAGAGACTTCAGCTTTCCAGAAACGTGTAATTCACTTTATTTATGAATATCAAGCTATTTTTCGCATAATGACTACTTTACTGTTATCTTCACAAATATAAGTGTTACAAAAAAAAACACTTCCCACTTCTGATCCTTAATATTTCGAAAACTATACAACAGATAACACTGTCATTGATATGAGTAATAGCTGAATAGTGTACAATTTAGTTGGAAGTGATTTGAATATGAGAGCATAAATCAGTTTCGTTAAATCTGTGATTAATTTCAAAATTAGGTTCCAGATTTTGGTCAAATTTGAACCCTCTGTACAAAACTGAATTTTACACAAGAACCAATGATGTGTATGTGAGTGTGTGCATACAGTGACCCTGAACAATAGACATGAATACCACAAATACCACCTTTTCAGAGCTCTGCTGACTAGGCTTCCGGACTTGCTCCAATGCACATCAATGCTTTATTAATAATTCATGATGAATTGCCCTGGGCACTACTAGTCTGAATTCATGGTAAAGGGTAAAATGCATGCACATCCCCAATAAAATTGTGCACTATTCAGCTATTTCTCATAACAATGTCAGTGTTATCTGATATAAAGTTTTTGAACTATGAACCCTTTCCTCCAGCAATTCTTAAAGCGCCTTCAATGCCCCCAGACAAGATTCTTTTTTGCAGGTCGACAGAGAACAGACAGGTTGGTATTCCACCTGTGTGAAAGCAGTCAAGCGGTACATGTACCCCTTTCCATGGTCAACTACATGTGCCATCGAACAATGAAAATATCGATCGGGCGCAAGGTATGAATAGAGCGTGTGCTGATGAGCTCACAAACTCTTTTGTTATATGTAAAAGACACACATGAATGGGGTCAGCGAAATCAAATATCTACCAAGCTCACCCTAGATCGTTTTGTACATCTTTATATGAGTTTCACAGCAAAGCAAGCGCACAATACCGTGGAGAAAAGGCAAATGATACTGCGATACATGCAGTTTCATACAGGAAGAAAATAGATAGAATTGATAGAAGAAGCTCTAGGCTTTTTATCAAAGCCATTTTTCTGGGCAGCATAACACAAATTAACATGAATTTAGGCCACTACTGTCTACATTTTGGGAACCTGGTAGGTCCAGGTTCCTGTATATCAGTCGACGCCACGGGAACGTGGTATACCAGGTTCCCATAAGGAACAGTATCAAAAAGTGGGAAATGTTTTTTGTAACACTTAGTACTACCTTTGATTTTCAGATTTTCTCTTTCCTCTCAAAGCCATGCAGATGATTATTTTTCTTATACAAAAGTTGCATTCATAAATGTTCTTACATTTCAAACAGAAAGTATCAGGAATAAGCTTTGAACAATAAATTTAAACTAAATACAAAGACATCATAACATATTTCAATTGCACATCATTTAATCTACTGTATGTCACGTTTTTGACTTGATTATTCAAAAAAAAAATTATCTGGTTATAAATCCACCTCACTCAAAATCTCCTACCTGGGCCAACTTCAAGTACTTCAGCATGCGCTCCGTGCCGCCTTGCAATCCCAGAGTAACCCCATTGTACACCCAATCAGGGAGCAAAGGCTGTCGTCCCTGGTAACCGGTGAATTTCTCCATCAACTCTAGATACGACGACCCTGTCAAGAAGTGTACGCTCCCCGGCGAGGTGCCCCACAGGTAGACTTCGTGGAAGGTGGCTGCCTGGAAGTCAAACTCGGAGTAGTCCTTGGTTGTAAAGTGAGCGTAGTACCTCCTGGAGGATAGGTAGGTGGGTTGGGCCCAGTACGTGGTGAAATAGTCGCCACCGCCATTGTCGCGATTGTTTGCGAGGAGCGTGATGAGGGAACTCTTGTTTCTGCCAACACCCTAAGGTGCATTATATGTGAGAATTAAACATGGAGATATGAGATCAGTCTTTTTCTCAAATGGCACAATGTGATGCTAGGTTGATATAATTTACTGACAAGTGCCAGTCACCATGGGGAACCACTTAAGGGTCAGCATCATTCCATTATTCTGTTTTCTACTGTGAGCATGTGGGGCAAGCTATTTCACCTGGTTAACACCCTGCTCTTTGCAAATACCAACGTGAGATCTTTTTATGAGTGTTAGTTGTCATTCTCCTGCACTCTTGACCTAGATATTATATTTGATCCTAGGGAAAGGGTTTTCACCTCTTGCTGTATAATTAGACAACACGATTACACACAACATTGCTCAGTTGGACTAACTGGGCTTCAAACTGGAGCCATCTGATTGCAAGGCACACACGATGCACACTGATGTACCAAAAGATCTCCAATATCTTCTGTCTGTTATACCACCAGTTCCTAACAGAGAACAAAGTTTATGGCAATAATGCCCTTCTGGCTCTCATTCAAGGAAATGGCATCCTCCTCCAGCCATTTTATAACATCAACTTTGGTGAAGGTAAATATCATGACAGTGTTCTACTAAGGGGGATGGACAAATTCACAAAACTTTATCGAAAACAAATAGATTTTGCCCTGTTTTTCTCTTTCTTTTCCCCATCATATGAGGTATACAACTGTATAGTTATGTACCTGCTCTTGGACCCACAGGGGGAAAAGATGTCCCCTCATGTCAAAGTAGGTGAACTGCTCTCCTCCACCGTACACATGCTCTCCCTCCTCGGCATGGAGACGAAGCCACACCCTGTTCACATCCTCCGGAAGTTCACCAAACTGCATGTAGTGCTTGCCCGATGCTGCCACAAAGTCTATTGCGACCTGAGAAGTTTTTAATGTGCACAGATTATATGTTTGAAAATGTCATATGTGGTGCCAGCAACCATAACCTGAATTGTGAGTGCTGTAAAACCAGAAACATTTGTGGTAGGAAACTTTTGCCAATCAGAACCTACTGCCTATATCGTGACGTGGTATGAAACTTTTATGAAGTGTTCCTGGCATTCCATTCATTGTGAGCACAAAAACCTTTCACAAGCATTTTACTTACAATGTGAATCTTGGCTCCTTGCGAAATTTGTGAAAGTTTCATTCCCGCAAATATTTCCGGTTTTATAGTATGGCACAATTTTTACAAGAATTTTGGTCTTCATTGGTATGCTAGATAAATTTCAGTAACATGAAAGATCAAACACTTTGGCATTAATATTCACCATATAAGAAGGTAGCAAAATGCATTCTGTATGACAGATGCAATTAACATTGTGTACTCGTATGCGCTTTGCACCCACATAAATTCTTCTTTTTACACACATCTATTGTTTTCCCCTTTGAAGTTAAGAACACTGCTACAACTGTAGGTTGAATACTAAACATGCGGTATACTTTGCAATGTTTTTATCTTTGCAAATCTCACGAGTTCATCAATACGGTCTGCAAAATCAACTACTCTCATAATTGTGCTGTATGCCATATAGAGGAAATTGCCATAAAATATTCTCTTAAAAAGTGACAGTGCTTCTTTCTCATACTAATGCTGTTTCTCAATTGTGAATTCATTCCTTCACAAACTTGTATTACAACCCCGATTTCATAAAATTTTTAATACACCCACAGAATATACTGTAAAAGTGCAAGTTGAAATTTTTGCATGAAAAATAAAAGCACATAGATATTTTTATTTGTCATATGTTTCAGTGGTTGCCGTCTTGATTCCGAGGAATTATGAATACTTGAAACTCACCTTACTCGGCCGAGGCAAAAAATTACTCACTCGAAAATAACCAATTTAATACAAGTGTCCACAAAGAATTGTATCTGTAATACTTTTCTGAAGTTCACATACATTTGACTTTAAAAAAAAAAGAAGAACAGAAAAAAGACTGTAATTTATTAAAACTGATACAAAGAGAGTCAAGGACTCAAGGGGAAAGCGTTTTGGCAACCACTTCAATCCAACTTTATGGCTACTGCTCACAGCCATTCCAATACGGAATGTGTTTGGTCACATCAAAAGCAGAGCTTCTAGTCATCAACCCTGCCTTTTTAGGCTTACCGTCAGTGAACACCCATCATCTAGGGTGACCCTGGTTGTCGTGCCACTTTCCTCCACTGTCGATACGGCGACAGAGGCTCTGGGGAGGGGGACCTTCCTTTCAACGTAGTCCCGGATCCTGTAGTTGCCAAACTGACTCTTGCTGGACGACAATCCTTTACCGACAGACAGGAAGGGTGATGATGGGGTATGCTGGACGAGGAGAATTCCGTTCAGAGTCACTGTGAGGTGCGTACCATTTCCATCGAAGACAAACGCAGCGGCCTGTCCTGATAGTGTCAAAATCACAGTGGCAGTTGTGACGACGGCTAGTGCTGTGGACAGCCTCATCATCATGAAACAGCAGTTGCTATGCTGGATGAAATTGTAAACAGGCTGCTAGGGATGACAGTTCCCAGTTCCAGAACCAGGCTACGAGGGGCAGTTATTCCTGTGCCTGCATAAACCAGTGAAAAAAAAACTTTGATCCAACTCTTATGGATGGCTGGTATCACTTAACTCCCTGTGAGACATGAGTAGTAAATAGAACTATGGTGCACTACGGCTGGTTTTGGACTATACACTTGATATATCCCGTATACAGTCAAACCTGCCTTAGCGACCACCTGTCTATAGCGGCCACTGAAAAATCAGGGAATAATTTTCCTGGTATCGCATAGCAATTTGCAATGCATTTTGTTATGACTGCTATACAAAATGTCATTTGCACAGCATTTTCATTGTAACATAAACTTGTACACCATTTTGTTGAAAATGTATGTCCATCAACAAAAATTGTGATTCAATTTCGAGAAGGAAAATTATTCCCTGAAAATCTCCCCAACAGAAAAGCCCTGACCCGTTAAAGACCCTGTATATAGCGGCCACCTATCTAATGCGGCCAGCAGCCACAAATTTGTTTCCCACGGTAGATTTTAACCTGTCTATAGCGGCCACAGACCAGATGAAGCCACAGCCGTGCCAGTAATTCAGCGTGTTTTTCTGCTTTGTGTAGCTGTGCAAGTCATTCATGGGCAACGTTCAGTGATCGCCACCACTGCATTGATCACTCATTCAATCATAATAATGCACTAGTGTTTAAGCTTTCTTCACGACTGCACACATACCACTGTGCAACCGGTGATATAAACCAGCATTGTCCAATGCATGAAACACATGTGTGTGCATACATAATAAGTACTTACGATGATACATGTACATGTAGGCAAGGTACATAAAGTTGGATAACCTATATATAGTGGCCAACTGTCTATAACGGCCACTCTTTTTTTTCCCCTTGGGTGGTCGCTACAGACAGGTTTGACTGTAAAAGTAATTCATACATTTATGTATCCCTTGAAACTGTAACATTTACGACTCCCAGAATGTTGTCCTTTGAGCAACGTCTTCATCCGTGTTGCTATAAAGTGTACTTATGCTGCTTTTAAAAACGTTGACAATTACCTGGTACGGAACACTGTAGACAAAGGGGTTCGACTCTTTACAGATGTGTGGGCTAATAGCATTTCTATGTTATCATATGTAAAAGCTAATTATGCTGAAGGTAACTGGCAGATAGAACATTTGATTTGTAGTCAAGCAAACTATAATTAGACCTATTAGACAGTGGAAGATAAAAATTTGCAGGTGAATGCAAGTTAAAAGAGGAATGCCAAGAGTAAATTGGAATAAAGATTCCAGGTTTGCATTTGATATCAAAGTTTTATTTTTACTCTGGAATGTTTTATTCAAACAGGCCTCATGGGCTACACGACAGCATTAATGGTTTCAAGTGACTATCCTTTATTTGATCAGCACATTCAGATGATGACCAGAATCAAATTTGTAGTACAGAGGAAACGAAAAGGTGACCCTATGCAATTTTTCTGGTGTCAAGCAATAGAAATTCATAACCAAGTAATCCTTTAATCACCTAGGTACAGTAGCCTGACTAGTAACCGCTCACTTTGATACTTTATTGTGAATAACTTTACCAAATTATATCCTTCCCGATCCAATCCTGTGAAATGTGGTTGGCGATATTGCTCTTTCTTATGTGTATTACGATCATCTGCTCACGAAGTCCTATAACGGAATAAACGCGCGATACCTTCGTCGTTACATCCTGTACTAGTAGCCGCTCACCCCTGACTAGTAGCCGCTCACTATTCTCATGGTCGGACATCCGGGTATTTTGCGTGTCACGGGGTCATGGATAGCGTTGGAGTGAAAACAAACCACTCGCGTGAGCCTGGAGTGAACGCTGTACGTGTTTTCTGCCGGGGCGCCCCGCGAGCATAGCGCTAGCGCAAGCTGGTACTGTAGCTGTGCGGGCGGCAGGATTAGGCCCTAGGCCTACTCTAAATTAGGCCCTACCCTAAGTACTACAGTACTAACGTTAGACCTACCTGAAGTTTCTATGAGGTACTAAGTAAGCGTAGATATCGGGGTAGGGCCTACTCAAAGAGGTTCTACTGCACATCTGGCCATTCTGTCGGGTCGTTGATCCAGAGTCCTGCCGCGATTTCATACGGGCACAGGTCCAGTCCGGCCGCCTTAAACTTGGCAAAATACCGGGACCGATCGATCGACAGGATCCAGATTTTTAGAATATTGCTGGCAAGACATGATGCATGTATCTCATGAATGATGGCACAAATGACAAAATGAATAATGAAAAACAGTCCCCATGTCGAGCTGCGTAGAGTTGCACATAAATTATACGCGTCGCACATGCACAGCATGCAGTATGCGCATTATGCATGCAGGCTTAGCGCTTGCAAGCTGTTTGTTTTCACTCCAGTCGACCGGAAGTGACGTGTAGCCGACCGCAAGAATAATACATGGCGCGCGCGCCGTACATTATAAGGCTCTGAATGATGCTAAGTCCCTTTCTGAATGATGCTGTTAACTAGCAAAGGGCAAGTCTGCCAACACGTGTGCCGAGGCTGAGATAAACATAAATTTTTGGCAGCATACGGTGTGGCCAGTGGCGTATCTTATGGAAGCCTGTAAGGGACGTCGCAAACATCCCGCAATTTAAGTCGGAATTCACAAATAATTCACAAATAATTCACAAATAATTGTGAAATATTTGTGAATTTGTCTTAGATTTCACAAATAATATACAAGTATTTCACAAAAAATTGTGAATTTTTTTCACAATTATTTGTGAATACATTCAGAAATACATCGGAAAAAAATTTCACAACTATTTCACAAATATTTGTGAATATATTCACAATTTATAGCGCACTTCGTCGCGAATTTCGTCGCGAATTTTTTTTTCCAACAGCTTAGGCATTCGGCAGTTCGGTCCATGTTTCTGATCTTTGCTGGTACATTACACCTGTATGCTTCTAACAGAAACACATTAGTCGGTAGTCTCTCTTTGCTGGTACATTACACCTGTATGCTTCTAACAGAAACACATTAGTCGGTAGTCTCTCTCTCTCTCTCTCTCCCTCTCTCTCTGTCATACACTCACACACACACACACACACACACACACATATATACTTCTTTGTTTCTCTCCTCTCTCTTCCGGCATGACAGCGACTTAGTGTAGGGATTTGTTCAGGGTTTTTGTTTCGGATAAGTTAGGTTATAGGTCTTTTTGTCTTAGTTTCTTTGTTTCATCCATTTTCAATGTTTATCAGTCAATCGATCATATAAATTTCTTGTATTACGTGTGGGGGAATGCCCCCTACAAGCTCAGCTTTTTAGCATTCCTCCCCATTTCCAACATGTTTCTATATACCTACAAGTTTTCTGTAAATTTATCCTTTACTTTGTATAATGAAATGTATGCACTGTATTCAATTTTTGTAATATATCTATATGTTTTTGTTGGAAATGAAATATAAATGAATGAAAAAATAAAAACGGTAGAAGTGGTTAGAAATGTCCCTACCGGACTACAGACGAATCTCAGAATGTATCGAGAGATACAGTTTCTAGCCCAACCATAGTTTCATTCTATACTTTACAAGCAAGGAACTGTGAGATGTCTAGAATTCTATTTTTCTCATGAAGTCAGTGTAATTTCTTTTATTCCAGTCTACTCTACAATGACATCATTATGTATAGTCTAGTCTGTATCATATACAAAGACAAATACACAGACATAAGTAAACGCACACACACACACACACACACACACACACATGCACAAATAAACCACCTCAAATACAAAACAAAAATCAGTGTGACTGCAAACACAGCATTTACACTTGTATGCACAATGAGTCCTGTCACAAAGACATACAACAAATCAGTCAATCCCTTAGAATTCGACACTGCATGAAAATCACATCATATAAATATCACTCTGGAAAAATAAAAATTATTTTGGCATCTTGCATTTAATATAACAGCTCAGCATTCTATGAACAATACACAAAAAAGGTATACAAGAATTCCACTGTTGATCAAGAATAATATAATTTGATATAACTGGTAAAACAAAACAAAACAGAGACATAGTAACACTGGCCACAGTCACACTTGATGGTATCAATGAAAGTGTATCTTTTTTAATGCTGTAGCTTTCTGATTGCAATGAGATCACTTGATGGAGTTTGTTTGATAGCATTTTTATTCCCCATTTCAAATCGATAAGAAACACACTGCTAGAACATTACATAAATCATACATGAATCAAGATTATTAAAAAATGAATGGAATGCCCACTTCAAATTCATTATTGTCATATGATTCCATTCTTTCATGGTGTCTAGTACTGTAGGCCCTACACTTAAAAGCTGAAAAAACATAAAAACTGATGTTTAACATGTATTGCACAAAAATAATACATATTTCATTCAATCCCCTTAATAATTTGAAACAATCAAATTGATTTTTTCAGTCAATATGTGCAGTAAATACTATTCACACTCAAACACCATTTACTCTCACCTTATTATGTTAACAATTAGCTACATACAATGTATCCACGCACGGTTTCATGACATTTGCTTCTGCAATAATTGCTCTCATGAAATGTCTGCACATGAAGCCAAATATTATTAACCCTAACCTTAATCCTAATCGTCAAATCAAACTAATTAAACCTAAATTCCTATCACAATTATCCCTAACCCTAACTCCTTGGAGAAAAAACAAACTGCAGTAACTGTCGCAGTCAAATGTTGTATCGCTATCCATGCTTAATCTGTCAAATTACACAATAAACATATAAGCCCTAATTGCTCATAAAATTCACAAGCCTAACTGCATACTAAAATCATTAAGGAGATCAAACGTTATCTAATTTCACATCGAATAGATAAATACTTTCGATAACTTACTGGTACTATAAAATTTATTTTAATTCAAAGAATAACAAAAACAGCCTATGCAGTGTAAATGCATGTCAACCTTTGTTGACCCTCAATATTATCATCACCCGTGCAGCTAAACAAAAATCCTAATACGCCATACACCTCACAATTAGTCCCCATACTATCTTTCCCCATGCAGATTCTTTGGCATGCCCACAGAAAGACCCTCCAAACAAAATAGTCCGCTTTCGACCACACCTGTCAATAATCAGCAAAGTACCAAACATACATTGTAAAGGAAAGACACCTGAAATGCACCCTCCCCGAAACTGAGCACAGCCTGCATGCTTCCCTGCAATGTTTTCTTGTTGCTAATACAATTTGTAACTACACATACCACAGAAATATGCAAGCTATAATTCTCCGTCAAAGGAAAAGTGCATTCCAGCATATCCCCCCTCCCAAACATGGTGTCACCCTAGCAACGCCTTACAGACACGGTCACATGTAGAACTAGAACTATCACTCGATGTGATTAATACCCCACCTAACACTGAGGAAGTTTGCTCAACTTTGTATGCTTTTTATTAAAGAAAAAAAAGTTACCATAGCAATGTATTGTTCAATACTGAATTGTTCAACTATGGCCACATGTATCACATGCATCATAGCCAAGTGCTCAAAACCTGGGGAAGCAAGACAAGTAAATTGGCAGTTTCTGTGATTTTCATTAAACAAAAACACTGCTAACATGGCAACATAATGTTCGACATTAACAAAAATTGAAGTATATACCATAGCCGTCACATGTGCCAAATTTCAAGTCAAATGCTCAAAAGCTGATTGAGTAACCTGAAATAATTTTATCCCATGATTTTCATTCAAAATATGCTGCTACCATGGCAACACATTATTCAACAATGATGAAATATTAAGTTTGTACATCTACGTACAAAAGTGGTCACATGTGCCAAATTTCAAGCTACGTGTGTGTATATATCAATACTCAAAGACAAAGGTAGTTAGCTGAATCTACAATATTTTAGTGTGCTTTTTAGTGAAAAAATACCGTTACCATGGCAATGCATTGTTTAACAATGATGAAAGATTGAGTTTGCACACCTTTGTACTATAGCAGTCAAATGTGACAAATTTCAATCTAAATGCTAAAAGACTGAGGGAGTCAGCTGAATCCGCATTATTTTTGTATGATTTTCATTAAGAATATGCTGGTACACGTACCATGGCAACACATTACCCAACAATGACGAAAGATTAAGTTTGCACATCTATGTACCATAGTGATCACAAGTACTGGAGTACCAAATTTCAAGCTAAGTGCTCAAAGACCTAAGGAGACATCTGATCCACATTATTTTTGTATGATTTTTCATTCAAAATACGCTGTTATCATGGCAACGCATGGTTCAACAATGACGAAAGATTACGTTTGCACATTTACATACCACAGCAGTCACATGTGTCAAATTTCAAGTCATATGCTCAAAGACCGAGGGAGTTAGCAGAATCCATAATATTTTCGTATTCTTTTTAGTGAAAAATGCTGCTACCACGGAAATGCATTGTTCAACATCAGCAGAAGATGTGTTCTGCACATCTGCATACTGTAGTGGTCACATGTGCCAAAATTCAAGTCAATTGCTCAAAAACTCAGGGAGTTATAGGTCGATCAACCCACAATTTTTTTTATGATTGGTATAAAAAACTGCTGTTGCCATGGCAACAGATTTATTCACAAACAAACAAGAGTCTCCAGCACAACTACACATTACATTTATCATATATCCAAAATTTCAACCGACCGTCTGGCACTGACCGCATAACTGACCGCCCGACCACCTGACCTCAGAGTGATTCCTAGGGATATATACCCCTATACACACATTGTGTGGGTGGACGTACAATTACATCAGAGATAAAGAGGGACAAGATCACTACCAGGGTATTTCTTTGCCCATATAGTAACAAGCTTACCTGGAATAGCTGTTATTGCTATAGCTTACTTCCATTAGTTCTCTTTTGCAAACATATATTTGTTTTCTGCCTCCAATTCTCAAAGGAAAACCTGTCAGCATCTCCTTGGGCACTGCCTCGCAAGAAACTTCAGCACAGCTTGTTATGTATTCAATATGCAGGCTTTTGATGACACAATGTAGACCTCTCCATCATGTGCCAAGTCCTCACTCACATTGCTAGCTATTTTCAGTTTCTCTTTACATTTTCCACCTCCAGGAAAGTAATTACTGGCACAATTTATTATGATTTCGCTATGCAGGCTTTAGATGACACTAGGTGGGTTAATATCTCTATCAGGGAGACATGTGTCAATACCTCACTTATCTCTAATTCTGTTTTTAGTTTCTCTGTACATGTCACCATCTTATCTACATACATGGATTCATCTGAATTTTACTTCACTTTCCTTGTGGAGTACAAGATGACAAGCCTGTGACCTATGCTGCCTGTCAGACTTTGATGGAAATATATCAAGAGGGCACATTGATGAGATGCCTGCTTCCAGTTGGTCAGTGTTCTCATCTTTGGTGGGTTTCAGCATTTGGATGATCTGAAAATAGATTTAATGGCTTTGAAGTTAAGTCTGGCTGGGCTGTGGAATTAATGGCTGTGAAATAAGATATATGTATCAACTACATACCTAACCAGTACATTTTTCTGCGCAATTTATTAACAAAAAAAAAAAACCTTACTTTTTCATAAGAAGTTGCAGGTTGTGAGATAGGGTATTGTGAGATAGATACGTGACCAGGAGTCATAATATGGCTTATCACCACAACAGACAGGAATTTAGCTCCAGGCTTAGTATGCTCCTGTGCAGATTATCATCACAAATACAAGGATCAAATGCTTGGAAATTTGAATTGAAATAATGATTGATAATATTAACATTAACAATGCTACTATTTACAATAGCAGTGACAATAAACACAAAATGAAAGGCTGAAAAGGAGACATCCATACTTCTTTGAAATTGTAGTTATTGGCATCTTCATCGTTATCTGAAATGCACGTCATCTTGCCCTAACCTCAGTGTGGTATGTATGTCCAGAAAACTCATCAGATTAGCTCTGAACATTTCATTCAGTGTTTAAGACTTATTTGATGTAAGTGATCCTCTAATGGTAGTCACACCATCAGAGTTTCTAAGTAGCATTCCATCACTGACATCAATAAAATGGCTCTATTCCTGAAAATAAAAATGAATTACTTTGTCCCTAACTCTTTTATGTTATATACATTCATGACTGCATTCTTGTTTTAAGTTTATGTAGATGTACATGTACAAAACAAAATGTTATGTTTTTTACTTACTCATACACTGTAGCTTCTCAAGGTGATAACTTGGTCAAGCATTTCATCACAAGTCTTCATTCTGTCCAGGTATGTCATGACCGCACCTCCCTGGTCTCTCCAAGGAAGTTCTTCAAAGAGACATGCTCTCCAGTCAAGAGCATTTCCTGAGTGTGCAGATCATCCACTTTCAGGTCATCCATTACCATCTGAGGGGGAAGAGTAGACCACAGACAACTTCTGTTATACAATGTATGATAAGTCTTTATACAGATTAGTTTGCATTCACTGGCAGGATTATGAATAGATGATATGTGTGTTAGTTAAATAGTTCAATTTAACTAACACACATAGTTCAGGGATTCAATAACTGTCATCACACACTAATGATTGATGATAGGAGGCATTTGATAGAATGAAATTTCGCATCACATGCTATAAAAGAAAACTGACTGACAATTTGTGATGCCCACAGAAAAAGAAAAGCATGTTTGAATAAAGTTGCACAATATACAGTGTAGGTGGGTGTCATCTACTTCTCCACATCTCAACTTCAGGCTTTAAAGGGTGTGTACAGTTCTGGTTGAGGTGAGGATTTAGTTTTTAACGTTTTGCGAGATATTCAGAAACCACTCTATGAGATGTCAAAGAGCATGCGATTCTAAGGGGTATCAAAAGTTTATTTGACGAAAATCGGTTTTGAAATGGCTGAGATATCCAAAAACAAGGTGAAACAAAGAGATCCTAATAAAAGGCATGGACTGTCACCTTTTATTATTAGTGCTTTTTTGAATATCTCAGCCATTTGAACACCAATTTTCATCAAATAAGCATTGAATCCTTCTTAAAATTACATGCTCTTTCATATTTCAAAAGAGGTTTCTCATTATCTCACTTAGGAATGTTCAAAACATGAATCCCTACCTCAACCAATACTGTACAGTCCCATTAACACATTTGTATATAACCAAAAGTCCACAATGTAGGTACATGCATCCATCTCATCTTCGTAATGATATCTAAGACACAGAAATTCATTGCTTGAATGATGTCGAAAAATGCTCTGACCCAAGGGTTGGCAAAGTATTTTTTCATTTTTAAAGATTATTACTTCAGCTCATTTAGTGGTGACCACTGTTCAAATGAATATGTTATGTTATGTAATGTTATGTTATGTCATGTTATGTTGTGTTATGTCATTTTATGTCATTTTGACCTAAAAACGAAACCACAAACATTCAACCACATGACCATTATGTCAAAAGTTCCTTAGAGTTATACAGGTAGCCTACCCCTACACATTTTGTCATACTGGTACTACTTTAAACTCCTGCCCCCTACCCTAGTTAGCTATAGCATGGACATTAATTTTGTTAAATTCACCGACTGTTCATGGCAAAAGTTCCTCAGAACATACACTGTATAATAATATCGGCCCTCCCCCTAATAAAAAAACCCACACATTTTAATATTTTGTCACACCAATACCACTCTATACAGTTCTCTAACCTCGTAGCTAGCTAATGTACAGATGCAGGCTTTCAGCACCAGTGCACTTGCTATTGTAAACATGACTGTGTGCATTATACTACCTGTATGCCTCTGTGTGTAACACGATAAGCTAACAAGGGTATGGCATAGTAGTGAAGAGCAGTTTGGCAAAATTTGTCGTGGGTGAATTTTTTTCGCTGTTGCGTACTTGCGAGATCATGGAAATTCCTAGATTCTATTTTCCCCCCATTTTCCTCACTTTGATATAAACGGATCTGTTCCTGTTACTGATCTGAAGCTGCCACGGAATATCATCGTCTTAACCACGGGGCACTCCTTGTACACAGACTTATATATATGCTTCATGTTCAGGCTGGTCGCAATTAATCAAGTACTAAGCAGAACCTACGTACAATGTATGCACATTTGCTGGCATTATAATATACTGTAGGGGGCCTAGTCATGTACAGATTTTTTTAATTAAATTATAGGACACACACCAGTACTGACTACTACAAATGTAGACTAATGATTGTATCCATGGTAATGTTTAGTATCTTTAAGAATGAGACGTCACTAGACAGTAGCCCGATCAGAAGCCGTGCGCCAGCAGCTACACTTGTGTGTACAGTGTCAGGGCTGTGCATAGACACTACACTGTAAGAGTAAGCTTTAGTAACGTATCACCCGTATACAACACGGTACTAGAATGTAGCTTTTGAATACGATTAGTCGATTGCCCATCACATGACATTTAGTAACAGTAAAACTTTAAAAAGTTCTATCGCTCGCTCTGGCTATCAGCCGTGCATCTTTGTTTGAGCAAAAATGGATGGCCCACTGATGGCTGATGTCACCATTTTCCATTGACTTCTGTGTTAAACTCACAATTGACTTGAAGTTTTTGCTCCATTGCACAGCTCTGATGTCACAATTAAGTTATAAACAAGCATTTCCCGTGTGTAATTACGTACAAGCGCGCTCATAAACAAGCACTAGCTCGTAGATCTTTTGTCCCTCATTTTTTTACACGACTTCAACCGATCAGCTTCGTGTACAAAGATACAGTACACGGTGACTGCAGCTGTGCAGCTGCTCATCTTTCATGGAAAATGGTTGCCATTTCTGTGTAAATTCAAGAATCTACGTGTGGACCACATCTGTTGACGTTTGATGTGTTGTACGTTAAACAAAAAGATCTATCCCTCTTGTATGATCTTTACTCATGCAATGGAACAAGAATTTGCACTCAGTGAAACTGAAAGATGAGGCGCGCACCCATTGCAACTTGGCTTCGCCTCGTCAAATAGAGCGCCTCTGTCTTTCACCTCGTGCGAAATCTTGTCTCGCACTCATGACCATTCACTATTTATGTAGAGAGTGGTTCTACATGTATTCTACTAATGTAAGACAGTGATACGTACAAATTAAATAAACTAGACGTAACGTTAGTATTATGCCTGAAGAGTCTGCAAACTGGGACGATTGCAATTAACGCCAGATCTAAATTTTAATGTTTACTAAAAATTTATAGCTGAATACCAGTACTGACAACTATTATTTTACTGTTATATTTTGAAAGTTTGTATATTAGATCTAAGCTAATTAGCTTATACCAATCGAGTATTATGGGGCTTCAATTCCCTGTTCCTTGACTTTGACAAGACAACGCTTGTAAAGTTGGGGGATTCTGGCTAGCCAGATCGTTATCGGCCTACACCATGCACCAACACTCGGCAACAGTACACGAAAAGCTATGATTGGTAATAACATTACAGTCTACACGTAACAACATTCATCCACCATAATATCGGTGTGCAGTGAAAGCGGATTCATACCTGTGAAATACTCCTTTCTCACGTTTTTCGTCAACATAACGACACGTACAGTTGATGAATTAGCAGCTAATATGAATTCCTCCTTCCGTCGAGTGTTGTTGCGTCCTTCCGTCGACTGTCGAACAGATTCGTCTAGTTACGTACATTCGACGTGAATACCATACCCCTCAGGACAGTAAAAAGAAATTCGCGATAAATATGGGAGGATTTCGCAATAAGTTGTGAAGTATTTGTGAAAAAAATTGTGAAATATTTGTGAATATTTTGCGAATTTATTGCGAAAGAATTGTGAAATATTTGTGAATCTTGTGCAAAGAGGAATTTTGTGAAATAATTGTGAATTGTTTGTGAACATATTGTGAAATATTTGTGAATTTTTGGTGAACTTTCAGCACACAGTCGTTTTACTTTGGCCCTTAGAAGCCACCATAGTATCTAGGGGAAACGGCGCCCGGGGCAAGCGTGAAATTGCGCCCCTATTTCTGAAAAAGTGTTCAACCCCAACCCCATCCCGGTAGGGACTTTAAACAAAGTCTACATGATATGCTTTTTTCAAGCACTTAAAATGGGTCTTTTGAGGGTGATTTAAATGTAGCGAATTTTGATAAATTTTGGCGAGCGAGCGCAGCGAGCGAGCCGAAAATTTTTGTATTTCAGCTTACAAAACATGAATTCTTGCCATTTTTTGCTTATCAAATCTTACAATTCTAATCAAGATATAGTGACGGCCTTATAGATAACGATTTATACCAACAAACTGAGGACTTTAAAAGAATACTCTAAATTAGTGCGCGCGAGTGAGCCGAAATTTGTATATTTCTTCGTCATCATCACGTTTTGTTCTTATCTCTCTTTTTTATAATAATATATATAAATTTTGGCGAGCGAGCGCAGCGAGCGAGCCGAAAATTTCTGTATTTCAGCTTACAAAACATGGAATTTTTGTCATTTTTTGCTTATTAGATCTTACAATTCTAATCAAGATATAGTGACGGCCTTATAGATAACGATTTATACCACCAAGCTGAGGACTAGAAAAATACTCTAAATTAGTACGAGCGAGTGAGCCGAAATTTGTATATTTCCGCGTCATCATTGCGTTTTGTTCTTATCTTGTTTGATTTGGGGTTTTTGTTGCGCCCCCCCCCCCCCGTATATGTTCGAAACCGTTGGCGCCTTTTGATCCAATTGGCGATCGCTTCAGAACGAAAGAAATTGCAGCCGCTGCTCAGTGAAACATTTTGCCTGCTAAATATTAAATGACATGTGTGAACACAACAGACATTGTCATTTTGTCCGCGTCATCAAGTTTGTTCTTCTTTTTTATATATATTTGGCGAGCGAGCGCAGCGAGCGCGCCGAAAATTTGTGTATTTCAGCTTACGAAACATGGAATTCTTGTGTGAACACAATAAACATTGTCATTTTGCCCGCGTCATCATCATGTTTTGTTTTTATCTTGTTTGATTTGGTTTTCTGCCCCCCCCCCATCATTCTCCCTCCCCCCCCCCCTTCCGGGCGAATTTTTTTTCTTCTTCTTCTTCTTTTTCTTTTCTTCTTTTTCTTCGTTTTTTTTTCTTCTTTTCTTCGCTTTTTTTTTTTCGTTTTTTGCGCCCCCAAGGAGTGGCGCCCGGGGCACGTGCCCCCCTTGCCCCCCCCCCCCCAGATACGCCACTGGGTGTGGTGGACATGCTATATAATTGTATTCAATTTCCATGTCCGAATTCGAACAATCTAATATCACATTAATGTTCGGTTTGTTGTTGTTCACTTTCTTTATTGTGTAAGTATGATGCATTGGACATTGTGTCGTTATTATCATTATGTGGAAGACGGGTCTGCTTATTTATAGTTGCGAAAATAGAATTTTATAGATGGGAATCCCGTTATAACGAGATCGTCGGTTCCGGGTGATTTTACTCGTCATAATAATCCGGATTCTCGTTATATCCTAACGCTTGTGGAATTTACACTTTATATATAAATGCTCTATTAAAATTGGGCTACCTGCATTTTATTATGACGACGTCATATTGATGAACAGAAAACAAGAAATGCGACAGGAAAATGAGAGAGCATTCTCGCGATGATTACTATTTTTGTTCTAGACACATGTTATCAAATATTTCAGATTTGACAAAAATCATATCGTATATGGGGCCTTCCTTTTGTTAGCCCCATGCTGATCAAGCTGCACATCTGAGAAGAGAGAGAGAGAGAGATGAAGCAAAATTTATGCAACTACAGGTAAATAGTATAGATTGCGCTATCAACGCTGCGTTTAGCGCAACTCGCGTGGATGAAAGCTGTGAGTAAAATCCGAATGTATCCTTCATTCTATGACAAATTACTGATATAACCCACGTGTACTATGGTGAAAGTTTACACCACAATTTACACTCTCATCTTTTATTTCTTCCAGGGAAACAGCTTCTCGGTTGTGATGCATGAGGTTGAGTGCGTGCTTTGCGTGAATGTTTTACCCGACGACTTTGATGGGTCAATGCCGTTTTATAAGAAAACGAAAACCACGTATAGATACCGCCGGCTAACTGTGGATTGCAAAATCGAGTGAAATAGTACTTGTATTTCGATAGGCTATATATAGTTGACTTAATTAAAATTTTATCATACGATCCCATCGTATTTTAATTTTGACATTTAATTCAATTCATCTTATCAAAGTTACGTAAATGGGTATCTAACTGAGCGGCCAATGTTTGCGAAAGCATGCAGCGAATAATGGCAGATTCTAACTTTCGTCAGGGCTCGGTAAGGTTGCGATCAAACTCAAGAACAATTTTAATTTTAACAAGCAGTTCTTTCTATCGCAAAGGATTTTTGAACATGTTCAAAGCTCCCAAAACATACAATTCGCTGTGTTCGCCGCTCACAGATATTCCCGTTACGTATATCTTTGGAAACATTTAGGATACGTAAACATTCACTGTATCATTTTCTTGTTTAAGCCATTAGATAACGTTAATTCGAATTGTAGAGTTTGCGATGACATTTCGGCATAAATAGCGAAGGCTATAGCTTCTACATATTCCGATGCTGTTCCATCACGGCCCTCGGAAAGAGACTTTATGAACTTGTAGCGCCGTTATCACCTTGATTGCTTCTGTTTGGCACTGGCATAATGTTAGTCTGTTTGCACGAAACGATAGTTCAAGTAATTACGGAGAATTAACCTTTTCTGGTTTTGAAATAAAGCGTGATTTTGCTCATTGTTAAGTTTGGCTTAAAAGAGAATAAGTTGTCGTTGTATAAAAATCCGCACAAATTCTCTTTGCTTTTCTCCGTTTTTAGGCCCGAAAATTATCTCGCAATAGTCGGAACTCCAAATCTCGCATTTAGGCTAACATGCAAATTTGTTTGGGACCGGACGATTTATCTCGTTATAAACGGATTCTCGTTGTATCCGATCTCGTTAGAACAGGATTCCCCTGTATTAATAGCTTTATATGAAATAGCCATTATTCATAATGTACTGAAATGAATGATTCGTGAGGTCTTTGATGTATAGCGATCAATTATTAAAACATCTAAAACGCAGAATAGATCCAATGCAAATAAATTCACGTGCATTATACCAGTGCCCTCCGCTGTTTTATTCTAATATTCCTTTTCTTTTTTCTTTTTCTTTTCTTGCTTTCTGTTTCTTCCATTTTTTTTTCTAGGATCATTTCAAGTTGTACAAACGTGGCAAACAAGGAACTTTCCAAAAGAAATCCATTCAATTATGTATACCAATGTCTCACAACTTTTTCAACAAAGCTTTCGTTATAAACATCATTATATCACCCATCCATTAAAAGCCTAGACGGCGTGCTCTGTCAATGTCTGTCGGCCTACAGTATAGATTTCAGAACTGGCATAAATTGGTATTAGGCTCAAAACTTTCCATAAAACAAAAGGCTTATCGGTATACATCATTCTACGAAATACAGAAACATATAGCTTGAAAACAATAAATTTAACATTTATACCAAAGTGTGGACTTAGATACCACCCGTTTCAAGGTCACATAACTTATAAACTGGCAAAATCAGGGTGTTAAAATTCTTACACCAACATGGTGTAAACATAATTATCTTAACACCGTTGATAACGCCAGGATTCACTCAAATCGGCCACCATAGATAAAACGTATATGTTTAAATCAACCTCTAAATACCAAAGTGTGATTGCCTGGATGTCATGGAGTCAAACCACGCCCGTAACCAGCAGGCTTTTTTCCCCTATGGAGGCGGGGAGGGGGATGCGTAATTAAGAAAAGAAAACTGACTTTTCATGCATGCAAAAATTATTGTTTCGTTATGATAGCGCCGACAATCTCGCTCAGCGGGAGGAGGAGAGGAGGAGGAGGAGGAGGAGGGGGGGGGGTGCCTCATACCTTTGTGATCACACATTGATATAATCTCTTGTTGATCATTGCATCCCAATTTCCATGGAATTAATTATAAGTATATGAAAAAGGACTATAGAAGTATACATATTTATACAGTTCACCACACAAGCTTTTAATTCTATATATATATATATATATTGAATGGAAAGTCCCCCAGACATTCTGGTCATATAGGGAATGCTGAAAAAGAATAAAAAACATATCAGTTATGAGCACTTCGAAAAATGTTATCATAAAAAAAAAGTATCTGCAAACATTTCATAAACAGGCAAATCTACAGCGAGGCTGGCGATCTTTTCAAACATTGTATACCTTCAAACATGTATATATACTTATGATAATAAGTCTTACGAATGCAAGAGTATGTTTGTGCTTAAAATTTCGGTCATATTAGTAATTTTTCGGTCATATTAGTAATTTTCGTTAAATATGTCTGAAATAAAGACGCATAAAAACAAACTTCAGTGGTATAACTATATATATATATATATTTTTTTTTGGTATATATACAGCAAAAATATTATATGGGATATAGTCATAACAGCAATATCACTTTTGAGTCCTGTAAATACCTGTATTTCTCAGCCGCTCGCTCATACGTATTATTTGTTTTATAATGTCGACGCACATATTTCTTCTGAGAAAAGAAAAAGTCAATATAATCTACACACACCTCAACACTATTTTGAATATACAGTTATTCAAAATATCATTTTGAAAATGCCATTTAAATACAATATGAACAAGATCATTTTTTTTTCCCACTGGTACGCAAGGTTATCCAAAAGGAAGAAGGGAAGAGAGAGAGAGACTGCGATCATGCTCCCCTTTCAGTTCAGCAGAAAGGACACCGATACATGTATTTTGATATGTCTTCTTCAACCTTATTGTAAGTTCACTGCATTCCAAGTGCAACCATGTGTCGCAAAAATCACAAGAAACCCACTGATCTTCTACGGCTTCTTCTTTCCTGCATGCTGACATACATATCTAACATCATCTGATTCAATTCCTTCCTTTTTGTTCCTCTTCTTTTTTTTTTCTTTTCTTCTACGCTATTCTTCTTCGTAGAGTCATCTTCTTTGTTTTCTTCTCTCTAGTTTTACATTTCTTCTTCCAAGCTCACTTCTCTCTCTTTTTTTGCACTCAGATTCTTCAAAGTTCATTTCTTCCTTCTGTTTTATTTCTTCTAATATATGGTTCATTTCTTCTATCCTCATCACAATCCCATCTCTGTGATCTTTCTTTTTCCTGTACCCAACTTCATCTCTTCTATCTTCTTCTTTAGATCTTCCCTCTTCTTTCTCAATGTCTTTGTGCCTTCTTCTTTTTTCTTTGTTTCTCTCTCTTTCTCTTCCTTTCTTTTCTTCAACTCTCTCTTCTGTTTGGATTTCATGTGAGTTTTGAAATCATCTCCTCATATTGCTTCAGTAGCTGCAATTTCCTTTTTTGACTTCCTGGAACGTGTACTTCGGGAAACTCGATATAATGTTCGAGAAACGGGGACATCTTTATTTGAAACCTTATTTCATTTTGGGACTAACGAACCTTATGAATAACGATCGAGTTGTAACCGTATATATACATGTATTATATATGTATACATATATTTATTCATAACAATGTCACAATAGAGGAATGCATTAAATGTCAATTGCTTTGATTATAATTCAAAATCTGAATTTTCGGGGGCCTCCCACTTCGTCGGAAATCCAAGAGGATAGTTAGCAGGGAGGAGGGGGGAGGTAATAAATCAGTGGTCTGAAAGCGCACGCGCAACATACTGTACACAAGTAATTATAGTAAGGGGGGGGGGGGTGAGCGGTAACTAGTCAAGAGCCATCTCTGTACGAGTTTCGAACTTTTTTTGTTCGCGTACGCAATTCCACGTAAATACGTACACTACTATCGTTCAGTTATTTGCCGACAGTTGTCAGGTCGACGATTAGCGCATATTCGTACGACTTTATCTCAACTTTGCGGGATTTTAACTAAAAAATCACGGCCTACTCACTAATTCCACTAACTTCAGTAGACGATACCTTTCCGGCCATCGGGAATCTCCAGATGTGGCTAATTGCATTTAAACATCATAAAATTGTATACGAATAATTAATGAGTTGTGAGTGCATAGGGCACGAATATCGCACGAGGCGCGAGATAAGCCACTGGTCTATTCAACAAGGCGCGTAGCGCCGCGTTGAATAGACCAGTGGCGAATCTCGCGCCGAGTGCGGTATTACGTGCCCCAATGCACGAACAAAATCATAAATTATTCGTTTTATACAACACCTTGTCCACAATCACAGTACTAAATTAGTGACCGCTAACTCAGGAAGGCCCAAAAATAAATGTAACAATTAGGCCGAGAATTGTAAACCACCCTGTGTAGGCCTACTGCTTTCAAACACTCGTCATGATTCGACCACACAGTCACAGGAATCACAAACTCCGCAGAGTCTATACCCATTCTACGCTAACGTTAGATCGAGTTAGGCCTGACTGTTAAGCCTACCTGAGATGTCGGTAGATCTAGTAGTAGGTCTAGACTTTCTCTATTTCCGAAAATGATTTTGTATAAAAACACAGAAAAATAATGAAATTACGGTTTCTCAACTTGAAATGAAGTCTTGATTTTGGGATCACTGTGGTCCACGTAGCAGATCAGAGTCAAAACTAAAAACACAGCAGTAGGTAGGCCGCAATACATGCAACTAGCTAGGTAAAGTAGCTGCGCGTACCGTACACGTTAACGTTGCAGTACTCCGCCGCGACTGGTCTGTTTACCGGCAGCGCATCGCAGCGCAGCCGGCCAGCACGTACAATGTAGTTTGCTGGCGCTTTGCTGCTGTGATCCACCAGGGAGGTGTGAGAGACACACCTCCCTGGAGCCACAGAACTCTGTGAGCGGCCATGCATTAGTAGCCCCCCACGAAGCCGTGCTATAGTACCTTCGAGCCATGCAATAGGCCCATGCCAGGGGCCTATTGTATGGCTGTCACTCTCAATGAGTTTGGTAGGTATTTTCTATTGAATGTCATGTGACATGTTCTTGGCCAATCACAATTCGACATCATTCTGAGGTGTTGTATAATACATGTATACAAATAGTGAATGGTCACGAGTGCAATGGTACGAGATTTCGCACGAGGTGAAAGATAGAGGCGCTCTATTCAACGAGGCAAAGCCGAGTTGAATAGTGCGCCTCATCTTTCACCGAGTGCGAAATCTCGTTCCATTGCACGAGTAAAGACCATACACTATTTGATTTATACAACGTCCAAGTAGATCTTTTTGGTCTAAGTAGGCCTAGAAGTCTATTTATGTATGAAAAATATAGCCATACTTACATGTGGATCCACTGCGATTCTCTTTCTGGCTTGTGCAATCAGTGTAGATACAGGTCACAGCTATACACGTACATTAGCACTACGTAGGCCTACGTACGCGCATGCATGTACCGCACACGTACACTGCGCTAACTGCATGCGATCCTCAATATGCAACACACATAGACCGGGGGCCCAGAGCATTTATTCAGCTGAAAAGGGTCACACTTTTTGATGGTCTCATCATGTAAGGATGTGGCCAAGGGTCAATAAAATGAATTGCTGGCAAGTCACATCCTGTACCGTAAGCCTAGGGACCACAAAAAGGGACCCCGAAAAATGGATTTATTCAGCCGAAGGGGGTCACGGACAAAAGTTGGTGGATATTGTTCCTTTGGGTGTACTTATCATGAAAACAGCAATGCCAGCTATTTTATCCTGTACGGGGCCCCAGACAGTAGCCCCAAAGGGCCCCAGAAATATGGTGTTATTCAGCTGAAAAGGGTCACGGCTAATTTCTTTTGCAATGGAAGTAGTTCCCATCAGAGATATCCAAAACACCAATGCCAGCTAGTTTATCCTGTACGGGGCCCTAGACAGTAGCCCCAAAGGGCCCCACCCCCCATAGGCCCACGTATAAACACACACAAACATTGATTTTATTCAATTAAAAAGATTCAGTGCTAATTTCTTTTGCAATGGAAGGAGTACCAATCAGAGATATCCAAAACACCAAAGCCAGCTATTTTATCCTGCACGGCGCCCCAGACAGTAGCCCCAAAGTGCCCCACCCCCTATACGCCCTATACGTACAAACACACACACACACACATTGACTTTATTCAGCTGATAAGAGTAACGGCTAATTTCATTTGCAATGGAAGTAGTACCCATCAGAGACATACAAAACACCAAAGCCAGTTATTTTGTCCTGTACGGGGCCCTAGACAGTAGCCCCAAAGTGCCCCCCCCCCCCCAACACACATACTCACACAATAGTTTCATTCAGCTGAAAAAGGGTCACGGCTAATTTCTTTTGCAATCGGAAGTAGTACTCATCAGAGATATCCAAAGCACTAAAGCCAGTTATTTCATCCTGTACGGGGCCCCAGACAGTAGCCCCAAAGTGCCCCCTAGACACACACACACACACACACACACACACACACACACACACACATATATATATATATATATATATATATATATATATATATATTGGTTTCATTCAGCCGAAAAGGGTCACGGCTAATTTCTTTTGCAATGGAAGTAGTATCCATCGGATATCAAAATACCAAAGTCAGATATCTTATCCGGCACATGGTCCCGTCAGTAGCTCCAAAGTGTTTTGCTTTATTCTCTTTATTGTTTGCATCTCTTCTTCTTAAATATGCGCTCCTTCGTCTTCATTTTCGCGACAACGACAACGCGTCCTCCTCATCATCATCAGTTTTGCTGTTCTGGCAAACATTTCCAGCGTATCGGCTGCGTTCGATTTTAGAGCGGCGAGAGCGGAAGACGTGCATAATTGAGTCTGGGAAAGCGTAGGAACAGCGTAGCTAAAGCGGCCAACAGCGTTATCGAAGCAGGAATGAAACGTCGTAGGAACAGGCCTTAATTTTATACGAGAGTAGAGAACTTAGTGAGAGCGTCGTTAAAGCGGGAAGGTCGTGCTTTGATCAAGAAAGCGGCGCAGCAGCGGGACCATGTCGTCGGTGTCTAGTTTAGACTATATTTCCCGTTCTTGTGCCGCTGTTACTACGGTCAGAAAAACCTGGAATTGTTACGCTCATCCCGCGGTATTTACACTGTCACTGCTCTCTCCCCGTTTGAGCTACGATTCAAAATAGGTCAATCTTGATGGGGAGATGAGGAAGAAATTTTGAACCAGTTCAAAATTTCTTCCCGATCTGTAAAATTGCCAGATCTAACCCCATCACCCAAACGCTGCTGCTACGATGCTCCCGGTCCCCGTACACTTTTGCCGCTCTCTCCCGATCTGACAGATTGAATAGATCGGGATGCAGATCTTGATAGTGGAATTACATGTGGGGACACTTTAGAAACACTCCGTGGGGCCCCGTACAGCTATATAACTGGTTTCGGTGTTTTTGATACCTCCTTGAGTACTACTTCCATTGCAAAAGAAATTATAGCAGTGATTCTTTTACACACGCATTGACTTTATTCAGCTGATAAGAGTAACGGCTAATTCCATTTGCAATGGAAGTAGTACCCATCAGAGACATACAAAACACCAAAGCCAGTTATTTTGTCCTGTACGGGGCCCCAGACAATAGCCCCAAAGTGCCCCCCCCCCCCCCCCCCCCCCAACACACATACTCACACAATAGTTTCATTCAGCTGAAAAAGGGTCACGGCTAATTTCTTTTGCAATGGAATTAGTACCCATCAGAGAAATCCAAAATACCAAAGCCAGTTATTTTATCCTGCATGGGGCCCCAGACAGTAGCCCCAAATTGTCCCGTTACCCCCTCCCCCTCCCCCCCCCCCCCCCCCACACACACACATTGATTTTATTCAGCTGAAAAGGGTCACGGCTACTTTCTTTGCAATCGGAAGTAGTACTCATCAGAGATATCCAAAGCACTAAAGCCAGTTATGTTATCCTGTACGGGGCCCCAGACAGTAGCCCCAAAGTGCCCCCTACACACACACACACACACACACACACACAGAAGATTGGTTTCATTCAGCCGAAAAGGGTCACGGCTAATTTCTTTTGCAATGGAAGTAGTATCCATCGGATATCAAAAATACCAAAGTCAGATATCTTATCCTGCACGGGGTCCCGTACAGTAGCTCCAAAGTGTTTTGCTTTATTCTCTTTATTGTGTGCATCTCTTCTTCTTAAATATGCGCTCCTTCGTCTTCATATTCGCGACAACGACAACGCGCCCTCCTCATCATCATCAGTTTTGCTGTTCTGGCAAACATTTTCCAGCGTATCGGCTACGTTCGATTTTAGAGCGGCGAGAGCGGAAGACGTGCATAATTGAGTCTGGGAAAGCGTAGGAACAGCGTAGCTAAAGCGGCCAACAGCGTTATCGAAGCAGGAATGAAGCGTCGTAGGAACAGGCCTTGATTTTATACGAGAGTAGAGAACTTAGTGAGAGCGTCGTTAAAGCGGGAAGGTCGTGCTTTGATCAAGAAAGCGGCGCAGCAGCGGGACCATGTCGTCGGTGTCTAGTTTAGACTATATTTCCCGTTCTTGTGCCGCTGTTACTACGGTCAGAAAAACCTGGAATTGTTACGCTCATCCTGCGGTATTTACACTTCAAGTTCAAGTTCAAGTTCATATTTATTCGTTTTTTCCACAATATATAACACAAACATAAATCTCACTTTCTTAAGTGACAAAATCAATGCATACAATTGTACAGAGAAAACAACAATAATAGCACAAAAAAAACTAACAGTATCGATACATTGCAATATAGTTGCTAAGACAACGAAAGTGAAATAGTTTTCAATATAATTATGCACTGTGTGAAAAAAACGGAGGGACACACTAAAAAGACAGAGCTTGTAGAGTGTGGGCCCCTCGTTATTAGAAGTCCGATGTAAAAATTGAATTGAAAACAGCAAAAAATCCGCACAAAAAGTTCGTCACAAAAAAGTTTGGAAGCCCACTAAGAGACAGACGAACAAACAGTTATGCATAGAACAACTACAAACAGAGTAATGAACATGCAACAGGACTGGGACAGCAACAAGACTACTTGTAGGAGGAAAAACAAGAAAAAAAACTGACATGACGACACAAGAGGAAACAAGACTATAGCGTGATAAAGAGGTAACAAAATAGACAGGAATATGCAACACAGATGACGATCCTCGGGGGTTTGAGGAAGAAAGAGAAGAAGAAAAAAGAATATAGAACAAACCCTGCAACTGCGAAGTATAGGTTATCGAAAATCTTATAATCAAGGCTGTCACTGTCACTGCTCTCTCCCCGTTTGAGCTACGATTCAAAATAGGTCAATCTTGATGGTGAGATGAGGAAGAAATTTTGAACCAGTTCAAAATTTCTTCCCGATCTGTAAAATTGCCAGACCCAACCCCATCACCCAAACGCTGCTGCTACGATGCTCCCGGTCCCCGTACACTTTTGCCGCTCTCTCCCGATCTGACAGATTGAATAGATCGGGATGCAGATCTTGATAGTGGAATTACATGTGGGGACACTTTAGGAACACTCCGTGGGGCCCCGTACAGCTATATAACTGGTTTCGGTGTTTTTGATACCTCCTTGAGTACTACTTCCAATGCAAAAGAAATTATAGCAATGATTCTTTTCACTTAGAATATAATAATACGGGAGCACTTTCCAGCTACTGGCTGGGGGCCCCTTAACTGGATGGGTTTGTGTTTTACGTATCTCAGCTGTTAATTCCACTGCCAAGGAAAATAGGCATACATGACTGTTTTCACCTAAAAACAATTAATTCATATGGGGTGGGAATACCTTGGGGCTATACCTGTCAAGGGCCCTGCATCCGGGCCAATATCGCACCTCTTTTAATCGAATTCTTTAATGTTGAATTAAATTTAGCAAAAACTTCGCCTAGATGACATGGTAGTTCAATGTCATATTAATCTCTTCATTCAAATTTATTTTGAAACATTCACATTACCTCTAACCTTATTCTAAATAACACTTTTTCAACTGAAATCCATATAATACAAGTACCATTCCACTATCCGTTCATTCATAAATTCATAATGATATAGTCACGTGATTACATGCTGCGCTCGTTCATTCAAATTGATTTCTGGCCATCTAATTTAACATGTTCTGCAGTCTGTTAAACAGATATGTTCATGCTTGGCCTCTTTCCTTATTTTCTTTCGTCGTAGTTATTGTTTTGTAAGCATCATAGCATTTCATGTTTTCGTATTCGTTTAAGAGACTTTGACACCATTTTTTAACGTGCCTTTTGAATCCAAAGAAGTAAGAAGCCACAAATTATCTGGCCGTTACGAGCGCTTTATTCCGAGCGGTCGGCCAGTTACAAGAAGTCAAGGTTATGATCCTCAATTTTTTTTTTTTTATAATTCTTTCTATGTCTTCTAGAGATATACGTCTGTATATATTGTGCTGTCATGACTATAAAAAATGAAGTTAAGCTGCATTACTGGTACACGTATATGCCTATAATGACATGTATATGAAAGAGAAGGAGCGTTACCAGTCTGGTTACAGAACAACCAAATCCAGTTATACTAGATAAGAAATATGACACTTTTACTGCTTTATAACAGTAATTCATAGATGAAACGAAAACACACATAGAAACACATGTTAAAAAGATCTGAAACAAAGAAATAGCATGATTTGAATTTGAATGAACACGTTTGGAATTTGACTGTCTTTCGCGAAATTTAATGACTGAAATACACTTTTCGGCAAGTCAAGGCGAATTTGAATGAACGTAGGGTACCAGCCAATTTGAATACCCATTTTACGAATTCGAACCTTCTATCAAAATTAATGAACGAACAAAAGTGCAAAATTGGCTGGGAAAACCTAACTGGCTTTGATGTTTTGGGTATCTATGATGTAAACTAAGGCCTACTTCGATTGTAAAAGAAAAACAACTATGACTCTTTTCAGCTAAATGATGTCATAATAATTATGTGGGGGGGGGGGGGGCACTTTATGGCTACTGTAACCTGGGCCCAGTACAAGATGAAATGACTGGTTTTCGTAATATAATTTTATGGTCATCTTGGTTGTGCACTATACAGAAGTATGCTTCCGTTTGCAAATTTCTTGAGTGTTTTGCTACTGTAACCTATGGGACCCCGTATACAGGATAAGATGACTTGCTTTAGTGTTTGTGATATCTCTGTTCAGTAGGCCCTGATATTAACGTTACAAAAGAATTTGTAAGACCATTTTCAGCTGATTCACAGTACATGTATAATGGATGGGACACTGTGGAGCTACTGTCTAGGGCTCTGTGCAGGATGAAATAACTAGCCTTGGTGTGTTGAATATCTCTGATAGGTACTTCTTCCAGTGCAAAAGAAATTACCCGTGTTTGGGGCTATACTGTGCGGGGCCCCATACAGGATAAAATAACTGGCTTTGGTATTTTGGATATCTCTGATGGGTACTACTTCCATTGCAAAAGAAATTAGCCGTGACCCTTTTCAGCTGAATGAAACTAGTGTGTGTGTGTGTGTGTGTGTGTGTGTGTGTGTATGTGTGTGTGTGTGTATGGGGGGGGGGCACTTTGGGGCTACTGTCTGGGGCCCCGTTCAGGATAAAATAACTGGCTTTGGTGCTTTGGATATCTCTGATGGG
This sequence comes from Diadema antillarum, assembly GCF_040938485.1. Classification (NCBI taxonomy): domain Eukaryota; kingdom Metazoa; phylum Echinodermata; class Echinoidea; order Diadematoida; family Diadematidae; genus Diadema; species Diadema antillarum. Next base: position 205,630 of record NW_027272280.1, on the reverse strand, counting down.
TATACTTCCATTGCAAAAGAAATTAGCCGTGACCCATTTTGGCTGAATGAAACTAATGTGTGTGTGTGTGTGTGTGTGTGTGTGTGTGTGTGTGTGTGTGTTGGGGGTGCACTTCGGGGCTACTGTCTGGGACCCCGTACAGGATAAAATAACTGGCTATAGTGTTTTGGATATCTCTGATGAGTATGCCTACTACCAATTGTAAAAGAAAGTAGCCATGACCCTTTTCAGCTGAACAAAATCAATGTGTGTGTGTGGGGGGGGGGGGGGGAGGGAGCAATTTGGGGCTACTGACTGGGGCCCCGTGCAGGATAAAATAGCTGGCTTTGGTATTTTGGATATCTCTGATGGGTACTACTTCCATTGCAAAAGAAATTAGCCGTGACTCTTCTCAGCTGAATGAAACTAGTGTGGATGTGTGTGTTGGGGGGGGGGGGGGGGAGCTCCTTTGGAGCTACTGTCCGGGGCCCCGTACTGGATAACATAGCTGACTTTGGTGTTTTTGATATCTCTGATGGGTACTCCTTCCAATGCAAATGAAATTAGCCGTGACTCTTCTCAGCTGCACGAATGAAATCAATGTTTGTGTGTGTTTGTACGTATGGCCTATGGTGTGTGTGTGGGGGGGGGGGGGAGGGGGAGGGGGTAAGGGGACAATTTGGGGCTACTGTCTGGGGCTACTGTCTGGGGCCCCATGCAGGATAAAATAACTGGCTTTGGTATTTTGGATTTCTCTGATGGGTACTAATTCCATTGCAAAAGAAATTAGCCGTGACCCTTTTTCAGCTGAATGAAACTATTGTGTGAGTATGTGTGTTGGGGGGGGGGGGGGGGGGGGGCACTTTGGGGCTACTGTCTAGGGCCCCGTACAGGACAAAATAACTGGCTTTGGTGTTTTGTATGTCTCTGATGGGTACTACTTCCATTGCAAATGAAATTAGCCGTTACTCTTATCAGCTGAATAAAGTCAATGTGTGTGTGTGTGTTTGTACGTATAGGGCGTATAGGGGGTGGGGCACTTTGGGGCTACTGTCTGGGGCCCCGTGCAGGATAAAATAGCTGGCTTTGGTGTTTTGGATATCTCTGATTGGTACTCCTTCCATTGCAAAAGAAATTAGCACTGAATCTTTTTAATTGAATAAAATCAATGTTTGTGTGTGTTTATACGTAGGCCTATGGGGGTGGGGCCCTTTGGGGCTACTGTCTAGGGCCCCGTACAGGATAAAATAGCTGGCATTGGTGTTTTGGATATCTCCGATGGGAACTACTTCCATTGCAAAAGAAATTAGCCGTGACCCTTTTCAGCTGAATAACACCATATTTCTGGGGCACTTTGGGGCTACTGTCTGGGGCCCCGTACAGGATAAAATAGCTGGCATTGCTGTTTTCATGATAAGTACACCCAAAGGAACAATATCCACCAACTTTTGTCCGTGACCCCCTTCGGCTGAATAAATCCATTTTTCGGGGTCCCTTTTTGTGGTCCCTATGCTTACGGTACAGGATGTGACTTGCCAGCAATGCATTTTATTGACCCTTGGACACATCCCTATATGATGAGACCAATAAAAAGTGTGACCCTTTTCAGCTGAATAAATCTTCTGGGCCCCCGGTCTAACAGTACACGCAGTACCGTACAATTTCTCGAACCGTGGAAAATAACGAAACTAGAAATGTCGCTATGGCGACTGGTATGCCTCCGCCATAATGCATGATTCTCCTAATAGGTCTATAGTACATGTGGACAATGTGTGATTACATTTTCACAAAATTGGCAAAATATTAAAATGACATGTTTGTCACAAATGTATTGAACGTTTACCTTCCTTGACCTATGCTTAATTGGATGACTAGGAGAGCATGTATTTGGGAATTTAAGAACTTTAACTTGACTTTGACCCTTTCACAAGTTTATGCACTGAGTAATTTTCAAGGTATGGAGAAAAAGTGCAATTTCTGTATTGAACAGTAAATTGTTATCATTTTCTTCTGGCCTTTGATTTATAAGAGAATCACTGTCAGGCAGAACATACATAAATATGTACTAAGTTTCAAATTAACTTGAGCCACTTCCGAGATATGGAGAAAGAAGTAAGTTCAGCACTTTCACTTGATCTTTGACCTTTTGACCTTTGACCTTCTTGGCAAAAAAAAAATCCCAGAGAATCTCTATTGGGTTATACATGCATACATCAAGTAAAAAAAAAAAATAATCCTGCTGGCATTGCATAAATATAAGGAAAATAGTAAAATTTTGAAGTATTGTCCTTGACCTTTGACCCCTGACCTTTGACCCCATGAACCCTAAATTCCCTAGATAACCACTGCCAGTCAGTACATGCATATATACTATGTTCCATGAAGATACCTTGAACAATTTCCAAGATACAGAGAAAAAAGTGAAATTTGAACATTTTACTTGACCTTTTGACCTCATGACCCCCAAACTTTCACCAGAGAATCTTAATTTGGTAATACATGTGTACACTAAGTTTCAATAAAATATCTTCAGGCATTGCATAGATATGGGGGAAATAGTGAAATTTTAAGCATTTGACCTTGACCTTTTGACCTTTGACCTTGAGCATGTGCCTCCAAAAGTTGATAGGCACAACTTCACCCCCTAATACACATACATGCCAAGTTTCATTAGGATACCTCAAAAGGTTTTGGTAGTTACCCTGTCCACAAAATTCATTACGGACGGACGGAAGGACGGACGGACGGAAGGACGGACAGACGGACGGACGGACGGACGGACGGACAACCCGAAAACATAATGCCTCCGGCACCACTTCGTGGCGGAGGCATAAAAATCGAACCAAGTTGCACGCAAAAATAGAACCAAAATTGCACGCCGCGTTGAATGGAGTACTTATTGAATATCACGTCACCAACTACAATCCTCCAATCAAATTACAAGGATCTACTTGGACGTTGTATAATCGTGAATACTTTGAATATTGCAATTTGTTTGAGCATCGAATTCTTAGCATTGCGCACACGCGTACTGCAGTGCGTGCGGTGCGTATTCGAGAATGTAGGGCAGATATTCGCGGTCATCATCAACTACACTCGTGCGCTCTAAGGGGTGAGCGGTTACTAGTCAGGCTACTGTATATCTATTCTAAAGTTAACTGCACCAGCGACCCAAACACGTTTAAGAGCGCCCCAGGGTTAATCATGCTTGGTGCATCTCATAAGTTATACATGTATCATGCTTGTCAAGAATAAATGATTAAAGTGCAGGCAGGAGCAAATGAATGCCAGAATTGTTTACCTGTAGCAGTACATTTAAAGTCAAATACTATGATATTCACTAGTGCCACCAGTGGTGGGCTAGATTTCAGAAGCCGAGATAATGGTGGCTTTTGTGCTTTGTAAATTGTATGTTGTATTGTTCTCCCCAGATCCATCTCACCACATCAGAGAGATCTCAGAGAGTGTTTAGCAGAGCATGGCAAGGGGTGTGGAGCTCCATTTAATAAAAATAATATTACAAATAGAGAGACTCTCACGAAGCGCTCATTCTACCTAAAAAGATACTCATGACGCTGTACAACAGAGTACATCACATTTAGAGTATCACAGAAAAGATATAAGAACAATAAACAAACAAACAAATATACATTGGTACACATATATATAAATACATACTGGTTAATGGTAGACAAATGATAATGTAGTGCCAGTGCACGGCAGTGGCAGTGCATGTGCAGTCAAGCTCGCAGTGAAGATGCAGTGAATTACACAGCACTGTAACCTCGGGGTGCTGTAAACCAGTATACGAATAATTTATGAGTTGTGAGTGCATAGGGCACGAATATCGCACGAGGCGCGAGATAAACCACTGGTCTATTCAACAAGGCGCGTAGCGCCGCGTTGAATAGACCAGTGGCGAATCTCGCGCCGAGTGCGGTATTACGTGCCCCAATGCACGAACAAAATCATAAATTATTCGTTTTATACAACACCTTGTCCACAATCACAGTACTAAATTAGTGACCGCTAACTCAGGAAGGCCCAAAAATAAATGTAACAATTAGGCCGAGAATTGTAAACCACCCTCTGTACTGCTTTCAAACACTCGTTATGATTCGACCACACAGTCACAGGAATCACAAACTCCGCAGGGTCTATACCCATTCTACGCTAACGTTAGTAGTATAGGAGGTCACTTTTTGGGAGGTCCAGGAGCAGGAGCAGGAAGATTAAACAATAGAATATGAAATATGAATAGTTGTATTGTTCTTAAGCAAAGAGAAATGTGATATCATATTCTATTGTTTTAGATCATGCTCATGCATATTCTTTTGCTTTAACGGTACGCTACTGTCGACAACGTGATGGTTGATTGTTTTAGCAATATGCTATTGTTTTAACGATATGTCTGTGTGTGTGTTTTTTTCCCACGCTCATAATGATTCTTTTGTTTGAACAATATCTTATTTTAGGTAACATGATAGTCTACTGTTTTAGTTATATCTTATTGTTTTAATATATAACCTATTATCTCAGGGCGATCTTACTCTTCCTTATAGATATTCTGTTGTTTTAATGAGACCCCGTTGTTTTTAGCAAACCCCGGCCAGCATGCGCTGATGTCATCGGATGTGCTGTAACGTATACGTGTTGACGATATCCATTGTTATGTCATAGCCGTGACAGCATCGGACACGCTTGGATAAGATGGTGAATTCGATGGAAGTATTGCACCATCGTGTGAAAGAGAACAAGACAAAAATTGTATATTCTCAACGGGTGTGGGGTATTGGTCTGTATAACTCGATAAAGATGTGAAAAACTGATGGGTCAAGTTTCGGATGCCTTACTCTATCCGTATGAGACTAGTATGCTTTGGTAGCTGTTGCGTTACCATGCAGTTCAAGTCATTTACCCCTCCCTATTCTAGAGTCTATAATGGAAAGATCCTTGCCATGTTATATTATGTTGTCTGCATCTAATAAAGTACAAGGAAACGAGGACAGTATATCTACACGTACACGAATAGTTGCTATACCATGGAGAAAAAATAATGGGGGTGTAAAAATGAAGCTTTTTTACTGTATACAAGTTTTCATGCATTCAATTAGCCAACTACCCGTGGTATTATTACACTATCAGTAGCCTATGGCACTACTATAACAACGCATACAGTTGATATAAAGTAATGACATCGTCTTTTAACCGAAATGTATTGTTTTCTCTCTTTGCTCATTATTTTGCGTCAATTTTCATGAAGAGGATAAAAGTAGTGCAGTTGAAATAATACTAACAATTAGTAGTGAGCCTATCAATTTTTGGTCTTCTATGCGATTTTTTTTTTTGTCAGGGAGTAATATTAAAGTATTCCTGTACTTTTCAAATTATACCTATTTAGTTCTATTATACTATGAGTGTAAGTATCATTTGTGCGCACGTTTCTAATTGATAGATAACATCTATAAATATGATATATAGAATAAATCACACGAAGTTTGTTTAATTATTTGACTAGAGCCTAGGTTGTGTATGTTTTCTTTATTTTCCAGTGATCATCATAGTGATTTAAAAAAAAAAAATCCGTCCACTCAGTACAGAAAAAAAATCGAAATGATAAACCCATTGCTTTTTTTTTTTTAATGTGAGAAAAGTTGCATTTGTTTTTACGCGGACGTGATTTCCACTAGTCTGTATTCGTACAATTTAAAGCTGAAAAGTGCGATCGTTAACGGTTGCTACTTCACGTACATGTTTCATATTCTCTATCCAATCATTTCATTTTTGCGACAACCTTATACGAAACGGTCATTCACGGTTCGTGGTTCACAACGTTGTTTTTTCCCCTTATGTTTACGTTGCCATTAGCCAAAGATTTGGGGGTTAAATATTCTAGTGAAACTTGTTTAACTTACCAATACCCCCCCCCCCCCTTCATTCAGCGCATGAGTTTATCCTCACTGGTAATGTATGTGCAAAGAAAAGAAACGAACCCTGCTACATACAGTGCATTACAAAGAGCGGGTGTCATGCGGCTGTACTCACACTGACCAGTGGAGATCGCGCGTGGCTACGAACAATGCCTTTTCCCTGACGTCATTATGCTTGGACAAAAGGACCCGTTTGCGTGTCCCAACGAGTTCAAGAAATCGATAATAGAAATCCCCCTCCCCTGATATCCCTGACAGTAAACATGCCTCTTCTTCATTCTTTCTTAGTAATTCGTTTAAATCATTATTTTCTCATAAAACTTGGTGGGTACAGTTTTGTTCTCGTTTTTTCGTAATTCTTTCTTCGTAGATACGCATAAACGTGTCTTTTTTTTTTTAGCCATCACACATTCTAATATACACACACATATATATATATATATAGGCCTATATAATTGTTTTAATTTCATAAAGGTAAAATATTAAATAAAATACCGATACATGTTTTGAAGATCATTCATTGAAATTAAATCATTATTCTTATCGATTAGAAATAACAGAACTGAACCTCTCTCGGACAAACGCGAAAAAATAAAATCACACAATGTGTCATGCATTGTTTTGAAAGTAATCTGGTCAGATACATACACATACACACGTTAAATATATCTATCCTCTTCACTTGTTCTACTTCATGATGAAATGACGAAATGGTAAAATGGCCAAATGGCCAAATGGCCAAATGACAAATCGACGAAATGTCGAAGTGGCGAATATAAGTACAACATGCCCGTCTTTATGGAATTGACTATGAATAATGAATCGCATGAACCAGGATTGATTTGAGTATTTACATCGCTTCATGAAGTAATACATATTATGTACAACTACGTCAGGAGAGAAAGTGACACATCATTCTATGAACACCGCGGATAAATTCAAACGTCACGCAAACCTATATTTACAATGTATTATATACAGAGCAAATTGTCAAAATATTCAGACGATGAAACGTTGTAGTGGTAGTGTCAGTCATTATATCATGCGGATAAGTTCAACGGGACGGCTAGCATTGCACATTTCGAATACGTGCATACAGAATATTATGTATATTATGTACAGTCCCTCACATGTGAACATAGACCTTACAATCTTATATTCGCATTGCTGGATCGTCTCAATGATCAGCTGATGAAGTGACCGATTTTGGATGTGTAACGATGTTAGCGTTAATAAAATCTTAAAAAAAAAAATCGGCATTCGTAGAACATATTAAGTACGCGTGTGTACATACTTTCACATCACCCCATATTTTTCTCATTCGCATCGTTTCAACAGACAACCGTACCAATGAAGTAAACACGCAATCTCAACCACATTCACCAACTGGAGATATCGGAATTAAAACACATGGAACTTTTTTTTTTTCATTTTCATTCATTCAGCTAGTTTACTTACAATCAGCATACACAACATCCATTTATTCGTTGATATTCTAACTATAAAACTTTTGTCATACTCCATTACACGGTAAAATAGATATAGAATTCAAAAACAATACACTGCATATCATTATGTCATTTACCGTATTACTTCTAAACCATTCCCGGGTGTATATTTAACGCGGATATACAGACACTGAGGAAGTCCATGTCAACTCGATGATATTTATTTCACTTATTACGTTAAGTGATATTGTGCTTTACTGGGTCATCACGTGAAACGGCGAAACGGTGAAAGGTTGAAATGACGAAACCGTAAAACGACGAAAGGTGAAAGTGGTGAATTGTAGACTGGTAAATGGTATCTTTAATTTCATGGGGTCAGGCAGACAGGTTGTATTGTTAAGTAGCTGCTGTACGCTTTAGTTTATTTAATCAAAAGCACGTCGAGCCTCAAAATATGTCTTACATCGGATGAATTAACATTGAATGAACAGTTAATTGTGTCTAATTAGCTTATTTGTATTATTTACAGAAACGAGTATGACATCCCTGGATTGGTGAGGGGGTTCGGACAAATTTGGAAGGACTGAGTCACGAATTGTCCTTAAGAAAAAAAAAATACATCGATCTGCTATAGTTTTTTATGATGGTGGTTGTACATAATTTTCAACGAGAAAAAAGATAGGGAGAGAGATAGACAGACAGACAGAAGTAATAGTTTCAAACAATGTAATCACTATGAGTTCCCACAAAACTTTGTAGAAGTTATATTGGTAGTATCATAATGTTAAATTTTTTGATAATAGAACAGAAAATAAATACTGCTTGAATTATTGATAGTTAAGCATGGAAATCGACATTGTGCCATCATTTATAGAAAACCCTATAGTTTTTTTTTTTATACATAACAAGTCATCCGTAATCAGATTGACTTCCTTATCACCTAACATGCTATGGATAACATTTTGATTTCAAATAACATCAGTGAAAATAAATCAAAGTACATATTCCAATGGAAAGTTGGGGGAAGTGACGATAGGGAACTTTAAGATTTAAATTTCACATCTGTGGAAAAGCGACATTCAACCAAATTCAAAAGAAGTACAATGCCATCTCAATTTGTACACTTTGCACATGGAACGCCATGCTTTGAACTCACATGATTCAAAAGAAATAAAAAATAATAAACTGGTCAAGAGAAATAACATATGTTAATGTTTTTCCGTGTTTTATATGTCTAGATACGTGGTATTAATTCCATCTTCTGCCACTTTGCGTTTGGGGTAGAAGAACGTGAATGCACTTCGTTCTTGTTTGTACGTAAGTATGTGGTTGTCTTTTACTCGGAATCCACGATTGATTGCCGAGTCCGTTGTTCGCTCTTGCAATACTCGCTTGTACTTCTCAAAGGTAATGTTGTTATTTCTTTTGTTTGCTCCCTTACAGCTAAATTTGTCTTTGGAACCAAAGCCATACCATGTCTTACTGCACAATGCTACAATACCTTGGCCTTCCCATTCAAGTTTGAAAAGACCCGGCGTTCGTTTATCATAACGTTTGTGCTCCTCCGTGTCAGTGCGAGGAAGCCAGTGATGTTTCTCGACTTCAAACTGTTGTCGAAGCTCGGGTCTGACCAGACTTTCAATACTCGAACCCGATAACGCAAAGTATGCCGAATCTGTGTCCATTTGAACATATTCAAAGTCGGATCTATCCATGAAAACATCAAGAAAGTCAAAGTAGAATTGTAGCATTCTCAGCTTTGCATACTGGTACACGAAAAAGCCAATCTGTATCGGCAAGTCGTGCGCAATTTTGCTCTTGGACAATTCAACTTCATAGCAGTCGTCAGTGATGGCGTTCAAGTCGCGAAACAAAATGTCATTGATGAGGCGACTAGCCTTGGAAGAATCAGTAATTTTATTATTCCGAAATCTGGTTTTGTTAGTAATGGTTTTCCCGTAGGATGAATTCCCCATCAACTTCATGGTGTCCGCTATAACAGACTTCGAAGGGTCGCTATCCCCAGCCCTACGCGCGTCAGACACTGCGTCGGCAAATTCAGCGAAGCATGGAATTGGTGTGTATTCTACTACTTGGTACACACGAGTGATTACTAAGCCATGTTCCAGGTACCATTTTGCGAGTGGTGTGGCGAGAAAAATTTTCTCGCCGAACATGCTGCCTATCAAACTCCTTCTGGGGGTATTCATGATATTATGCTCTCCCCCGTAGGTTTTCATGTATAACCCGATGTCATCCCGAGAAATATTGATGTTCTTGAATATGGGTGTCATTTCCGCAAAGTATGGTTTCAGACGATCGGGAACATGAATATCGCATTCAAGGCATCCAAACAGCTTGCCCTTTAGTAAGTCATGAATGATTTCGTCTAGGGATAATTTCGATTTGTAATCGAGTGGTTTCTTTCTCTCGCGAAGAAAGTGCCTGAGCTTCGGATCAACCTTTGACATGTCATCGAACTGACATTCCCACATTTCAATAAATTCGTACCCCAATTCTTCGAGATACTTTCTCTTCTCCACAGTTTTGACGTATTTTTGCCGCATCTCATCTTCGGCATGACGAGGATTCTTTTCACAAGCGTGACCGTGGAAATAGCAGCCTTGAAATTCGAAGGCTTGCTTAGTCTCTGAGCACCAACCATCGACTGGTAGCATACGCGGACCTAAGCGTTTTTCTGAACCGTTGCCTTCGTGTCTTATCTTTATTCCACGATTCTGCGCCTCCCAATCTAGCCAGTCTTGAGCCTTAATCGAAAAAGGCTTTCTCTCTTTCTTGAAGGAGGTTTCCTCCTTTCTACGCATTGGATAACCAGTGGGCATATCTTGGCTCAGAGCCCAGAGATATAAAGCATTCGCGTCGTAACCCTGTATCTTTTCACAAAGTTTACCACCCCGTATATGCGTTTGACCCGCTTCGTGATATCGCGTGAACACGATAGAGGGACCGCCAACAAGATTTTGACGGAAAGTCTTGTAGAGATCTTGGTCTTGATTGCCAAATAGGGCAAAGTTGGCAGATGGACTAATATCAAAGAGATATTTCAACGTTAGCCCAGGAACAGAAATACCATCCTTGTAAAGATCGATGTTTCTTTTGCGGTATGTTTCAGCCATTTTTTCGACGGCTTCTACAAAGGGCTTGACATCTAAGTTATTATACCATACTAGGTAGTCTCTCATCGTAGACATTCTCTCCCGTTGCCAAACATCTTGACAATGGTCATAATCTTCTTCGGTAAGAGTGGTACCTTTGAGAGTATTACTGAAAGCTTCTCTGGGTGGAAGGGATGGATAGTCAAGTTTATTCAAATGCATCCATTCATAGGGAAATGTGCCCTTGTACATGGAGCAGTCATAGGCACGGAGAAACTGATCGTATGAGAAACCGGGTGCTAGAAAGTTGGTTATGTCTAAAAAGCGTATATGTTCGGTGTCAATGGACATGTAATTGTTATTTCTTTTGACCAGATGTTTGATTGGTTCATTTTCAACTAGGTATGGGAGCAAATGTCGCTTTACCAAGTTGATGTCATAGCTTCCGCTGTTAAATCCAAAAACGGGTATCTGTTTCAAATGACTTGTTAGAGTAGATAGCACATTTTCTAGGTAAGACTTTTGTTTTTTGCTCTCGGCATGACCCCCTAACGTCTGAATCTTTTCCCTTAACTCGCTTATAACTCCATCAAATTGTTGGGTTAAGATTTTGTAGCTCTCCTGACTTATCTCAATGAGATATCGCACCATATCCCCCACTATTTCTTTTGGTTCCCCTCCACTAACAAAACAACAGGGGTCTTGATAATTCGGCAAATTGCTGCAGACGCTGACGCTAAGTGGTATATGTTCACGAGTCCACGTCAGTTTATCACCGCCTGACTTCTCAGTTGTCATTTCTGCATAAGATTCAAAGTCAAAGACAGCAAAATGTGGAAAATAATCCCACTCATTCGGAATCGCTATGCCTTCCTCTCGAATCTTGTCGAATACCGATTGTGAATTCACGAAGACTCCTCTGGGATACACATCGGTTGTACCGTTGCACACGCAGGAGGCTTCGTGACGATGTAGCTGCCTCGCAGTCTTCCACAACTTCAAACACTTGCGACACTGAAACGAGTGAGTATATCTATCGATATTGGTAATGTAGCTGAAATGATCTTCGTGAAGATTGACATACAGAGTAGTCTCGTGTTTCTTCAAACTCCGACGGACGAGCCTCGCTACTATGTCTCCGCCTTTTCTCTCCTCATCAGGATCCCCCGCTTGAATTTCACCGTTTTTCCTATCTCGTTCTATGAGTTCATATACCATGATGTTGATTTTAAACAGATCCTCGATGTGATGAAGGTCACTCAGTTTAATTCCTTCAAAGCTACTGCAAGACTGTTTTGTGTACATCTTGAACAAATCTAGGGTGGCCTTTTCGAGAGCCTTCCGATGATAACCCAGGAGAAGGGCTATGCAGCGAAATAAGCACAAGTTATCCGTATAAGTATTTTTAGTATTAGGATTTTTCATCAGCGACACGACGTTCTTGTTTTCCAGGATATAAGGCGGTAGAAAAGAACAAGTCCCGATGGGATGATCACAGAACTTGTAGACGAAAAATGTCACGTTGCTTACAGCATCAACGGTCCATTTTGAATCGGGACGCTGCATCTTTGCGTATTCGAGTGGATCCATTTCTTCCAGTGATTTGATAAAGGCGTCAAATGTTGCACGATCCTTTATCAAAAGCGGTGTTTCAAATAGTCGTGTGTTCCCCGATGAATAATAAAATCTCCGCTCGTTTGTTTCATTGTTCAGGAGAATAAATCCGAAGGCCACATTGATCTTAAACGCGGTACTTTGCTTTGAAAACACTTCTTCGGCACAGCTTTTGAGGTTTGTTATATCCAGTTTGGGCAAGAAGCAATTGTACTTGGCGAGTATCTTACCTTCTTTCACCGACGATTTGATATGCATCCAATTAGCATGGTAAACATCCACTAGGGTGGGTTCCAGTTCTTTGATGATTTCATCTGGCAGTTCGAGTCCAGATGAACTCACCTGCTGCGCGGGCTCATCAGTTTTGTCGTTTGTCCGCTGTCGCTTTCTCGTTTGTCGTGACGGATTTTGGTCTCCTTCTCCGTCATTACCATCTTCATTTTCTACTCCCTGAACTGATGGTTGATCGTGGATTTTCCGGTGAGCCCGCATATTATCCAGACGGGAAAAGATTTTCCCGCAGACATCGCACACTGCAATCACTCTTTCCTCCCTCCAATGCTTTGTACGTTGATGTCTTTTCAAGTTGTACATGCGATTAAAATCCAATCCACATATGTTGCAACTGTATACCTTTTCCATGATACCATAGGTAAGTGAAAACTTGTAAGGAAGAATTCTAACGAAGATGCTGCTCCTTAGACGGTCAGACTGCAGATGAATAACATTTGGTTGTTGCTCCTGTTTTCATAGAGCGAAAGAATTGATCGAACTTTACAAAGGATGAGTCATCTGGGCAAGTCAGAAGCTTTCAGATATTGCGACATCATTGCGACATCAGGGAGAATGTCAACAATGGGTATCACGGATGATTAACTCTCACTCCAGTGTAAGAATTTTGAAAGCCTTGTGCAATGCCACATACAGTCGAAGGTCAGCCCAATGGTTTAGCCACGATTCATTACAGAAGCCAGTTATGATCTTGAAAAACAACTTGAATCCGATTAGATTAGCGAGCAAACGAAGCCCACAGCCCTATTGTATATCGACGACCCGTCATTGAAGTCTACTAAGAACATAAATCCGATTAGCGCACGATCGAAGGTCGACGGAGGAGTACTCGAGTATACCGATGGTCCATTATAAAGATAGCAATGGATCTACCTTGAAGTTTCAAAACAACTAGGATCCAATTATCCCTTACGCGCAGGTCAACTACAAGGTCACATTCGGGTATATAACATACTGTACATAAGTAGCGAGAATGCAACTATGCGAACTATTACGCTTCGCCTGTTCAAGTGAATTGATACTAAACCCTCCCCTCCAAAAAAAAAACAAACAAACAAAAAAACAAAAAAACAAAAACAAAAACAAAAACAAAAACAAAAACAAAAACAAAAACAAAAACAAAAACAAGAAAGCATACTAACACGCATTCAAGATCCATTGCAGTTAATGATTTCTGAAGAAGTGATTGTGAAACGATAGGTCTTTTAAAGTGATATATATATTTGAACAATTCCACCAACGTAAGGTACTCTATTAGCTCTACTCTTATTAGTTTTTTGAAACTCCTTGCACCATTCGCTATCAGGATCAACGTCAGACTGAGACACGATATACCTCTTATGACTATGTTGAATTATCCAAAAGCAAAATTGCGCACGACTTGCCGATACAGATTGGCTTTTTCGTGTACCAGTATGCAAAGCTGAGAATGCTACAATTCTACTTTGACTTTCTTGATGTTTTCATGGATAGATCCGACTTTGAATATGTTCAAATGGACACAGATTCGGCATACTTTGCGTTATCGGGTTCGAGTATTGAAAATCTGGTCAGACCCGAGCTTCGACAACAGTTTGAAGTCGAGAAACATCACTGGCTTCCTCGCACTGACACGGAGGAGCACAAACGTTATGATAAACGAACGCCGGGTCTTTTCAAACTTGAATGGGAAGGCCAAGGTATTGTAGCATTGTGCAGTAAGACATGGTATGGCTTTGGTTCCAAAGACAAATTTAGCTGTAAGGGAGCAAACAAAAGAAATAACAACATTACCTTTGAGAAGTACAAGCGAGTATTGCAAGAGCGAACAACGGACTCGGCAATCAATCGTGGATTCCGAGTAAAAGACAACCACATACTTACGTACAAACAAGAACGAAGTGCATTCACGTTCTTCTACCCCAAACGCAAAGTGGCAGAAGATGGAATTAATACCACGTATCTAGACATATAAAACACGGAAAAACATTAACATATGTTATTTCTCTTGACCAGTTTATTATTTTTTATTTCTTTTGAATCATGTGAGTTCAAAGCATGGCGTTCCATGTGCAAAGTGTACAAATTGAGATGGCATTGTACTTCTTTTGAATTTGGTTGAATGTCGCTTTTCCACAGATGTGAAATTTAAATCTTAAAGTTCCCTATCGTCACTTCCCCCAACTTTCCATTGGAATATGTACTTTGATTTATTTTCACTGATGTTATTTGAAATCAAAATGTTATCCATAGCATGTTAGGTGATAAGGAAGTCAATCTGATTACGGATGACTTGTTATGTATAAAAAAAAAAACTATAGGGTTTTCTATAAATGATGGCACAATGTCGATTTCCATGCTTAACTATCAATAATTCAAGCAGTATTTATTTTCTGTTCTATTATAAAAAAATTTAACATTATGATACTACCAATATAACTTCTACAAAGTTTTGTGGGAACTCATAGTGATTACATTGTTTGAAACTATTACTTCTGTCTGTCTGTCTATCTCTCTCCCTCTCTTTTTTCTCGTTGAAAATTATGTACAACCACCATCATAAAAAACTATAGCAGATCGATGTATTTTTTTTTCTTAAGGACAATTCGTGACTCAGTCCTGCCAAATTTGTCCGAACCCCCTCACCAATCCAGGGATGTCATACTCGTTTCTGTAAATAATACAAATAAGCTAATTAGACACAATTAACTGTTCATTCAATGTTAATTCATCCGATGTAAGACATATTTTGAGGCTCGACGTGCTTTTGATTAAATAAACTAAAGCGTACAGCAGCTACTTAACAATACAACCTGTCTGCCTGACCCCATGAAATTAAAGATACCATTTACCAGTCTACAATTCACCACTTTCACCTTTCGTCGTTTTACGGTTTCGTCATTTCAACCTTTCACCGTTTCGCCGTTTCACGTGATGACCCAGTAAAGCACAATATCACTTAACGTAATAAGTGAAATAAATATCATCGAGTTGACATGGACTTCCTCAGTGTCTGTATATCCGCGTTAAATATACACCCGGGAATGGTTTAGAAGTAATACGGTAAATGACATAATGATATGCAGTGTATTGTTTTTGAATTCTATATCTATTTTACCGTGTAATGGAGTATGACAAAAGTTTTATAGTTAGAATATCAACGAATAAATGGATGTTGTGTATGCTGATTGTAAGTAAACTAGCTGAATGAATGAAAATGAAAAAAAAAAAAGTTCCATGTGTTTTAATTCCGATATCTCCAGTTGGTGAATGTGGTTGAGATTGCGTGTTTACTTCATTGGTACGGTTGTCTGTTGAAACGATGCGAATGAGAAAAATATGGGGTGATGTGAAAGTATGTACACACGCGTACTTAATATGTTCTACGAATGCCGATTTTTTTTTTAAAGATTTTATTAACGCTAACATCGTTACACATCCAAAATCGGTCACTTCATCAGCTGATCATTGAGACGATCCAGCAATGCGAATATAAGATTGTAAGGTCTATGTTCACATGTGAGGGACTGTACATAATATACATAATATTCTGTATGCACGTATTCGAAATGTGCAATGCTAGCCGTCCCGTTGAACTTATCCGCATGATATAATGACTGACACTACCACTACAACGTTTCATCGTCTGAATATTTTGACAATTTGCTCTGTATATAATACATTGTAAATATAGGTTTGCGTGACGTTTGAATTTATCCGCGGTGTTCATAGAATGATGTGTCACTTTCTCTCCTGACGTAGTTGTACATAATATGTATTACTTCATGAAGCGATGTAAATACTCAAATCAATCCTGGTTCATGCGATTCATTATTCATAGTCAATTCCATAAAGACGGGCATGTTGTACTTATATTCGCCACTTCGACATTTCGTCGATTTGTCATTTGGCCATTTGGCCATTTGGCCATTTTACCATTTCGTCATTTCATCATGAAGTAGAACAAGTGAAGAGGATAGATATATTTAACGTGTGTATGTGTATGTATCTGACCAGATTACTTTCAAAACAATGCATGACACATTGTGTGATTTTATTTTTTCGCGTTTGTCCAAGAGAGGTTCAGTTCTGTTATTTCTAATCGATAAGAATAATAATTTAATTTCAATGAATGATCTTCAAAACATGTATCGGTATTTTATTTAATATTTTACCTTTATGAAATTAAAACAATTATATAGGCCTATATATATATATATGTATATTAGAATGTGTGATGGCTAAAAAAAATACACGTTTATGCGTATCTACGAAGAAAGAATTACGAAAAAACGAGAACAAAACTGTACCCACCAAGTTTTATGAGAAAATAATGATTTAAACGAATTACTAAGAAAGAATGAAGAAGAGGCATGTTCACTGTCAGGGATATCAGGGGAGGGGGATTTCTATTATCGATTTCTTGAACTCGTTTGGACACGCAAACGGGTCCTTTTGTCCAAGCATAATGACGTCAGGGAAAAGGCATTGTTCGTAGCCACGCGCGATCTCCACTGGTCAGTGTGAGTACAGCCGCATGACACCCGCTCTTTGTAATGCACTGTATGTAGCAGGGTTCGTTTCATTTCTTTGCACATACATTACCAGTGAGGATAAACTCATGCGCTGAATGAAGGGGGGGGGGGGGTATTGGTAAGTTAAACAAGTTTCACTAGAATATTTAACCCCCAAATCTTTGGCTAATGGCAACGTAAACATAAGGGGAAAAAACAACGTTGTGAACCACGAACCGTGAATGACTGTTTCGTATAAGGTTGTCGCAAAAATGAAATGATTGGATAGAGAATATGAAACATGTACGTGAAGTAGCAACCGTTAACGATCGCACTTTTCAGCTTTAAATTGTACGAATACAGACTAGTGGAAATCACGTCCGCGTAAAAACAAATGCAACTTTTCTCACATTAAAAAAAAAAAGCAATGGGTTTATCATTTCGATTTTTTTCTTTACTGAGTGGACGGATTTTTTTTTTTTAAAATCACTATGATGATCATTGGAAAATAAAGAAAACATACACAACCTAGGCCCTAGTCAAATAATTAAACAAACTTCGTGTGATTTATTCTATATATTATATTTATAGATGTTATCTATCAATTAGAAACGTGCGCACAAATGATACTTACACTCATAGTATAATAGATCTAAATAGGTATAATTTGAAAAGTACAGGAATACTTTAATATTACTCCCTGACAAAAAAATCGCATAGAAGACCAAAAATTGATAGGCTCACTACTAATTGTTAGTATTATTTCAACTGCACTACTTTTATCCTCTTCATGAAAATTGACGCAAAATAATGAGCAAAGAGAGAAAACAATACATTTCGGTTAAAAGACGATGTCATTACTTTATATCAACTGTATGCGTTGTTATAGTAGTGCCATAGGCTACTGATAGTGTAATAATACCACGGGTAGTTGGCTAATTGAATGCATGAAAACTTGTATACAGTAAAAAAGCTTCATTTTTATACCCCCATTATTTTTTCTCCATGGTATAGCAACTATTCGTGTACGTGTAGATATGAGGATACTGTCCTCGTTTCCTTGTACTTTATTAGATGCAGACAACATAATATAACATGGCAAGGATCTTTCCATTATAGACTCTAGAATAGGGAGGGGTAAATGACTTGAACTGCATGGTAACGCAACAGCTACCAAAGCATACTAGTCTCATACGGATAGAGTAAGGCATCCGAAACTTGACCCATCAGTTTTTCACATCTTTATCGAGTTATACAGACCAATACCCCACACCCGTTGAGAATATACAATTTTTGTCTTGTTCTCTTTCACACGATGGTGCAATACTTCCATCGAATTCACCATCTTATCCAAGCGTGTCCGATGCTGTCACGGCTATGACATAACAATGGATATCGTCAACACGTATACGTTACAGCACATCCGATGACATCAGCGCATGCTGGCCGGGGTTTGCTAAAAACAACGGGGTCTCATTAAAACAACAGAATATCTATAAGGAAGAGTAAGATCGCCCTGAGATAATAGGTTATATATTAAAACAATAAGATATAACTAAAACAGTAGACTATCATGTTACCTAAAATAAGATATTGTTCAAACAAAAGAATCATTATGAGCGTGGGGAAAAAACACACACACAGACATATCGTTAAAACAATAGCATATTGCTAAAACAATCAACCATCACGTTGTCGACAGTAGCGTACCGTTAAAGCAAAAGAATATGCATGAGCATGATCTAAAACAATAGAATATGATATCACATTTCTCTTTGCTTAAGAACAATACAACTATTCATATTTCATATTCTATTGTTTAATCTTGCTGCTCCTGCTCCTGGACCTCCCCAAAAGTGACCTCCTATACTACTAACGTTAGATCGAGTTAGGCCTGACTGTTAGTGTTAAGCCTACCTGAGATGTCGGTAGATCTAGTAGTAGGTCTAGACTTTCTCTATTTCCGAAAATGATTTTGTATAAAAACACAGAAAAATAATGAAATTACGGTTTCTCAACTTGAAATGAAGTCTTGATTTTGGGATCACTGTGGTCCACGTAGCAGATCAGAGTCAAAACTAAAAACACAGCAGTAGGTAGGCCGCAATACATGCAACTAGCTAGGTAAAGTAGCTGCGCGTACACGTTAACGTTGCAGTACTCCGCCGCGACTGGTCTGTTTACCGGCAGCGCATCGCAGCGCAGCCGGCCAGCACGTACAATGTAGTTTGCTGGCGCTTTGCTGCTGTGAGCCACAGAACTCTGTGAGCGGCCATGCATTAGTAGCCCCCCACGAAGCCGTGCTATAGTACCTTCGAGCCATGCAATAGGCCCATGCCAGGGGCCTATTGTATGGCTGTCACTCTCAATGAGTTTGGTAGGTATTTTTTATACAACACCTCAGAATGATGTCGAATTGTGATTGGCCAAGAACATGTCACATGACATTAGATAGAAAATACCTATCAAACTCATTGAGAGTGACAGCCATACAATAGGCCCCTGGCATGGGTCTATTGCACGGCTCGAAGGTACTATAGCACGGCTTCGCGGGGGGCTACTAATGCATGGCCGGCCGCTCACAGAGTTCTGTGGCTCACACTAGCAAAGCGCCAGCAAACTACTCAGTACATTGTACGTGCTGGCCGGCTGCGCTGCGCTGCCGGTATCAAGTCTCACAGAACAGGCGCGGCGGAGTATACTGCATGCAACGTTAACGTGTACGCGCAGCTACTTTACCTAGCTAGTTGCATGTATTGCGGCCTTTATACCTACTGCTGTGTTTTTACTTTTGACTCTGATCTGCTACGTGGACCACAGTGATCCCAAAATCAAGACTTCATTTCAAGTTGAGAAACCGTAATTTGATTATTTTTCTGTGTTTTTATACAAAATCATTTTCGGAAATAGACAAAGTCTAGACCTACTACTAGATCTACCGACATCTCAGATCGGCCTACAGTCAGACCTAACTCGATCTAACGTTAGCGTAGAATGGGTATAGACCCTGCGGAGCCTGATTCCTGTGACTGTGTGGTCGAATCATGACGAGTGTTTCAAAGCCGTACACAGGGTGGTTTACAATTCTCGGCCTAATTGTTACATTTATTTTTGGGCCTTCCTGAGTTGGCGGTCACTAATTTAGTACTGTGATTGTGGACAAGGTGTTGTATAAAACGAATAATTTATGATTTTGTTCGTGCATTGGGGCACGAAATACCGCACTCGGCGCGAGATTCGCCACTGGTCTATTCAACGCGGCGCTACGCGCCTTGTTGAATAGACCAGTGGCTTATCTCGCGCCTCGTGCGATATTCGTGCCCTATGCACTCACAACTCATAAATTATTCGTATACTATTAAATGTCATGTGACATGTTCTTGGCCAATCACAATTCGACATCATTCTGAGGTGTTGTATAATAACAGCCCATGGCCATGCTGAGGTCACTGGTGCGGTTAAGCTATTAAAAGGTTTAATATGACATACAAATGCATGTTGATTTGTGTTGATTCATGATACCCTCAACATCACTTTTGCGGTGAAATGAATATCTAGAAACAATCCATATATTTTGCAATAATTTTTCTTCTATTTTTCTTCAGATTACTTGGATACACCCACAAAAACCTTCCAAACCAAGATTCTGGCTGTGACCTCATCTGTCAATCATATGGCTAAGGCACTAATATGATTAACAAAAGACATTGGATTTGGAATGCACCCTCCCCGAGACCAAGCATAACTTGCATGTTCCCTCGCCATGTCTTTTGTTAGTCACATTAATATCACAGAAAAATGCAAGTTATCATGGTTATGCTGAGTTGAGGGGATATATTAGACATCCTATATGCGGAGTCGAGGGGAAGCGGAAGGTGCATTCCATGTCTTTTGTTAAACAGTTATTTAGCAATGATTGACAGATGAGGTCCCCAACCAGAATCTTGGTTTGGAAGGGTGTTTTTTTTTTTTTTGTGGGCGTATCCAAGTAATCTGAAGAAAAACAGAAGAAAAATCATCTAAAAAATATGAATTGTTGCTAGATATTCGTTTCACTGCAAAAGTGATGTTGAGCCGAGGTATCATGATTCCCAACACAAATCAACATGCATTGCATTAACTAGATTTTATGCACAGCCCAGTTGCTGTATAAATATGCCATACCTGTGCGGCTGTGGTATGTCGCTTCGCTATTTTGTATCATCTTCAAGTTCCAATGAAAACAACTCGAGTATTAATGAGTAGACATCTATCTATAATTTCAGTCCATCATATCGATATCCAAAGCACTTTCCCACTTACCCCTTCCATGAAAGATGACAAGCCCGTTTCTGCCTAACCGTTAAACGTTACACCCACGTTTGTGGTACAACGATCGGGCGACACGCACTGCACTGCCAAGTGCAAGACGTCGCGTCGGCCCTATGTAGTTTCCTGCCTAGGGTTTCGTCCGTGAATAGGGGAGGTATGTGGCGCACATGCTAGAAGCCAGACAAAACTATATGTACTTATTAATTGTACTACACTAGATCTACAACCAGGGATGTGCATGGTGCCGGGTGGAAGCACCTCAATAAGTGAACCCACGGCTCAGGAACGAATCACCCAGGGGGGCGTGTCCTCAGGTCGCCTCGCTTGACACATGTCATGTGTGATTTGTGGTAGGTATCACCCACGTACGTGATATCGCCTCGATGAGCTATTACTTTGTCCAAAAAGAGGTTAGAACCTCTTTGGCACTTTGGTATACTAGTATTAGTAGTCAGACCATGGACCTCAGGTCCGTGGTCAGAAAAAGGAAGTAGGCAACGGCGTAGCCAGGATTTCATCTTAGGGGGGGGGCGGTTAGTGTGCGAGGGAGCGAAGCGACCGAGCCCGAGCGAGCGGAGCGAGCGAGGGGGGGGGGGGGGGGGGGGGGGGAGGGTGTGGGAGGGGGGTGTCCCCCCTCCCACGGTGATAACTTTTTGCATTTTGATGTTGTAAATGGTGCAATTTGATGCATGTTTTTGCGCGTTTTATCGACGTGAAACAGTTCCACTTGTTTAAGGTAGCAGTTTATTTTGATGTAGATTATCATTGAACAATTTGCCTATAAAATGGTATAATTTAAATACACTTCTTGTATTAATTCTTTTCACTGAATATCATGAACGCGACTGAACCCGAGCGAGCGGAGCGAGCTAGGGGGAGGGGAGGGTGTGGGAGGGGGGTGTCCCCCCTCCCACGGTAAGAACTTTTTGCATTTTGATGTTGCAAATGGTGCAATTTGATGCATTTTTTGCGCGTTTTATCGACGTGAAAGTCCCACTCGTTTAAGGTAGCAGTTTATTTTGATGTAGATTATCATTGAACAATTTGCCTATAAAATGGTATAATTTAAATAAACTTCTTGTATTAATTCTCTTCACTGAATATCATGAACGCGACTGAACCCGAGCGAGCGGAGCGAGCGAGGGGGGAGGGGAGAGTGTGGGAGGGGGGTGTCCCCCCTCCCACGGTAAGAACTTTTTGCATTTTGATGTTGCAAATGGTGCAATTTGATGCATTTTTTGCGCGTTTTATCGACGTGAAAGTCCCACTCGTTTAAGGTAGCAGTTTATTTTGATGTAGATTATTATTGAACAATTTGCCTATAAAATGGTATAATTTAAATAAACTTCTTGTATTAATTCTCCTCACTGAATATCATGAACGCGACTGAACCCGAGTGAGCGGAGCGAGAGAGGGGGAGGGGAGGGTGTGGGAGGGGGGTGTCCCCCCCTCCCACGGTTAGAATTTTTTGCATTTTGATGTTGCAAATGGTGCAATTTGATGCATGTTTTTGCGTGTTTTAACGAGTTGAAACAGTCCCACTTGTTTAAGGTTGCAGTATATTTTGATGTAGGTTATCATTGAACAATTTGCCTATAATATGGTATGATTTAAATACACTTCAGGGTTTTTTACACTTGTGTTTCTTAACCCCGGACTTTCTCTGACCCAGGACTATCGTTAGTCCCGTACCAATTTTTCAGCTTTTTACATGCACTCGCCAATTAGTCCCGTACTATCTCTTGTCCGGGGCTAAGGAGAAAACTGACCTTTTTACACTCGTATTTCTTAGCCCCGGACTTTCCAAACCACATGAATATTCATAATTACGCTGTGTACTGTACACGTACACGCACGCACCGGCAGCACTTGATTACCTCGTTTCTGCTTGGTCAGTGAGGGTCGGACTTCGTCTCCGTCGCTTAGCCCAGGATTATTTTTTCGTTCTGTTTACACTCACTTGCTTGGCACCGCAATTGCGGTGCTAACCCCTGCTATTTTGCAGGGCCAGATAGTACCGTACTATCGGTGGGGCTAGCCCACTTTGGCAAAAACGAGTGTAAACAGAAAGTGGGCTAAGGATAGTCCCGTACCAACGGTGGGGCTAAGCCCCCCCCCCCCCCCCCCTTAGCCCCACCGTTGGTCCGGGGCTAAGCAAAATTTTACAAGTGTAAAAAGCCCTTTCTTGTATTAATTCTTTTCACTGAATATCATGAACGCGACTGAACCCGAGCGAGCGGAGCGAGCGAGGGGGGGGGGGGGGGGGGGAGGGCGTGGGAGGGGTTGACCCCCCTCCCACGGTGAGAACTTTTTGCATTTTGACGTTGCAAATGGTGCAATTTGATGCATGTTTTTGCGCGTTTTATCGACGTGAAACAGTAACACTTGTTTAAGGTAGCAGTATATTTTGATGTAGGTTATCATTGAACAATTTGCCTATAAAATGGTATCATTTAAATAATCTTCTTGTATTAATTCTTTTCACTGAATATCATGAACGCGACTGAACCCGAGCGAGCGGAGCGAGCGAAGGGGGAGGGGAGGGTGAGAACTTTTTGCATTTTGATGTTGCAAATGGTGCAATTTGATGCATGTTTTTGCGCGTTTTATCGACGTGAAACAGTCCCACTTGTTTAAGGTTGCAGTATATTTTAGTGTAGATTATTATTGAACAATTTGCCTGTAAAATGGTATCATTTAAATAATCTTCTTGTATTAAACAATTCTTACACTGAATATCATGAACGCTGTCTGTTCAGCAATCAAACAGAAAAAGCACAGGGTGTAGATAGGGGCATATCCCCTCCCACACGAAGGTGATTTTGCGTTTTCAGACCTGAAATTGAGCGATCATGTGTAAATTTTTGGTGCAATACTTTTTCATCGAAGTGAAATCACGGAATTTAGCTCTTATTCCGAATGTACACCATCTGTATGTATAAAGTCTAGTGAGGTAGAGCTTAGGGGAAGGGGGATTCCCCCTCCCGCTCGCGGAGTTTTTGCGTTTTTAGAATTGAAATAAAGCGATCTGGGTATAGCCACAGTCTTTTTCTATGCATGGCGGAAGGGGGGGGGGGGGAGGGGCGGGCGAGCAGGGAGAAGGCGTGGGCGAGTGTTATCTCCACCCTTCTCTTCCGATGGAGCTTTTGCCTTTTTAAGGTTGAAATTGAGATATCTCGTATACGCATATTTGATGGAACCAACATTTGGGAAATCAAAAAAAAAAAAAAACTGATGGGGCGGGGGGACTGAGGGAGGAAAGGGTCGATTAAAAGGGGAAATTCCCCTTATTCATGAGGGAACCTTGAGTTTTTCGGAATATAAGTGATAAGTCTTGTGCACTCAGAATTATTCATATCTTTTTTTTAAATCTAAAAAGTGTACTAAGCTAGGGAAAGAGGCACAGAGGGGGAGGGTTTGGGAGGGGGATACCCCCTCCCAAGCACGAGAAATTTTGCATATTTTGAATTGAAATTCAACGATCTGGTGCACACTTTGAGTGAAATATTCAAAAAATATCTTATTTGATGAAAGGTTCAAAAGGAGACCCGCTTCATGTGCATGCATACAATATACACGCATTTTTTTTTCCGCCTCCCAAATCCCCGGTCCAAATCTTAGGGGGGGGGGGGGGGCGACCGCCCCCATCGCCCCCCCCCCCCCCCCCCCCCTGGCTACGCCAGTGGAAGTAGGGCCTATCAATACCTCCCGATGGTCAGATGAGTCGTACACCTCGTTCCGGAACAGTCCGCGGGGCCATTGGAATTAGTCAGTGTTTTCACACGATCAATATTGCTAATCTGATGTAAACTCGCTCCCGTCTCCCCTCCCAGTGACTTGGGCGGTCAACCATAGGCCTACCCATCCAGATTCTTAGAGATACAATGTACCTCCTTCAAGGATGGAAAGGGGTGAAAGGGGAAATCTGGTCCAAATATAAGTTAGTCTGATAAAAAAGAGTAAAATCTTACCAGTTCAACAGTAAAATAATTTGACTGAAATCAGATGAAAAATAAGGAAGTTATGACATCTTGAAGTTTTGCTACAAAATTTCTGCAAAACAGTCCTTGTACAGTGGCTATGAATATGCAAATGAGTGAGCTAATCAGGTCATACCCTCACAATTTTCCACTGATCGTGTACAAAAAAAAATAAAAAAATCAGTGTTTCTGTCATTGAAGTCTGAAACATGATGTTATTCCTGGTTGAATAACTTCAGAATATAATGTAGTTATCAGTTAGATATACGAGGATTTGAGCCTCGGGCATAATTGCGTTTGAATGAAAAACTGAAAATTTCTAAACTATATGGTAAGTTAGGGAATGACATGCTCACTTTGCCATTTGCATATTCATAGTGACTGTTCAAGAACTGTTTCACCCCAAAATAGCGAAACTTTAAAATGTCATAATGTCCTCATTTTTCATCCGATTTCAATCAAAAATTATACCGTTGAACACGTAATATTTTAATTTTTCTTATCAGACTAACTTATATTTGGTCTGGATTTCCCCTTTAAGATTGTTTTGACTCCCAATCACGGGCTTTTGGAAGGAAAGCCAGCAAAATTACCCCCTTTCGAGCTTTTTAGAAGGGAAGTTACCAAGCAGCATGACGTATGTGCAGTAGCCTAATATGTCCTGCAAAGAGAAGGCCGGCCCGGCATGCTTTTCATCAAAACATGCACGTCAGTATATCCCAAGCACATTCGGGACTCCGGAGAGTCGGGTATAAACACCAAGCCCGCCCCACTATACACCCCCATCGAGGAATATTTCTGGGGTTTAAAACTCAGATCCTATTCTGAACCCTATTTCAGGATTACTTGGGAAAGATTTGAAAATCACCCCTAATCAAAAATATCTCTGGAAAAAAAAAATACTAAAAGACCCCCAACTTCAACGATTTTTCGGGATTTTCCCCAACTTGAGTCCCTAAAATATACCACTTTCCCGAAAATTCGGGAACGCTCATGGGGTATAGATGACCATCTGAGTGGGGATAACTATCGTGTATACCTACCACGTATTGCAAGACTCTATTGTACAGATATTGCCATTTTAGGTGTGTGATATAACTCGAGAGGGAAAATATAACTCTACATAAACACACATTTCAATCTAGCCCCGTTTGCAGCCAGTCACTTCTGGAATTACCCAGAAAGACATCATTGCTAAATACACGCTGCAAAAAACAAAAACAAAAACAATCCCCCCCCCCAAAAAAAAAACAAACAAACAAACAAACAAACAAAAACCAACCCCCCCCCCAAAAAAAAAAAAAACACACACACACACACACACACACACACACACAAACAAACAAACAAACAAACAAAATCGATTGTCACGTGATTGCAGTATGACCAATCATAGACAAGCATTAATGTAGACAATTTAATATGATTAGGCCTATGTGATTATGATTATGATAGTTATACAGTGTTTTATATATACAAGTGTACTTCATTAATTCATTCACATACAGATAGACAGATAATGTTCTGGAGAGGAGTTATCAGATTTTTCAGGTCACATTAATGTCTATCGACGCAAAAAGAAGTGTGATGATGTCAATATGGCTACGGGTCAATAGACAAAATTTTCATGATCGTGCTGGTGTAGGCGACTCCAGCCAGTCATCTTCCAATACATAATAAGCAACACACAATGCAACGATACATGCTTTTTTTCTTTCTTTTTTGTTGTATTGTAGGATGAAATCCTAAAAACATTCATGCAAATTATTTGACTTCATTAATATAGGTATTCCCGTTCATTTTCAAACTTCATTTCATTCAGTTTAGACTTGTAGTTCAATTTCCTCCAGAGAAATCTGGAATAGGCTAATCCTAGTTTCAAATTTGTCATTTGTCGATCATTTTCAAACAAAGTCTGTTCAATTTAGTCATTTTGTCACACATTTTCAATTTCGGTGCATCACACTCGCTGCACACACAACAGCAAAAGCAATTTTGTCTTTTAGTGATCATTTTCGTCAAATTTTCCTTCAAATTCGTTTCATATATTTTCTGTTGTGATTTCTTGGTTATTTTCTTTTTCCTGCATGCACCTGTTCAAATGTCAATAGGGAGATCAAATGTCCACTTAGCAAACCAATATCCTGTAAGGTAAGTAAGATGTCCATAGCCATGTCAAATATCCACACAATGTAAATTTTTCGTGTCACCTCAGGTCAATGAGAGCATATCACAGCATTCATAGGTGATTCAGATGCCAGGTAGGTAATTTTGATATCAGTTGACTCCAAAACACAGCAAAGAGAATTATCTTTCTCAAGAATATGAAATCCTGATGAATAGGTGCAGACAACTGCGTTTTCATTCACAGACAATCTGTCATGACTTTATTAAAACAAAGCGAGTCTCGCTCATTTTTTTTTCTTTTTCTGAAGAACATAGTTTTCATTTTTATCCAGGGAATTCAAAAGAGTGATGATACATAAATATAGAAATTTGAAACTCGAGAAGCAATTTTGCATTTGCAGTAAAATGGCAGTAAAATATCTATGAACTGCAAGAAAATGAACAAAAGAAGTATCACATATTCATGGGGTGAAGCAAAAGAGTTAAGAATCATTATCACAAAGAGTGACTTCCTTTTTTTTTCTGACCGAAGAAGTAAATAGTCCGACCTTGGAAAATCACATTCTTAAAAAATAAAGATATTCAAAGAAATTCCTATAATAAGATTCACAAATATATTTTCTTTTTTCGGATATTATTTGTATGTGTGCAAAGATTTCAATAAATTTCATATTTCTTGTTACCGTAGTCTGGCATTTGATGTTGTTTGCTCTGCAGGCACAAGAACATAAAATTGTAGGCTATCTGAATCAAATTCACTAGCGAAGCAAGTATGATATAGTCATTTCAATGCCATTAGGGAAATCAAATGTCCAAATAGGTATATAAGCAGTCCATAGTCAAGTCAAAATTCTTTCGTCATCTCAGGTCAATGAGAGTATCATGTCGGTCATAGGGAATTCAAATGTTACATAGGTAATTCAAATATATCCTTTGACTCGAAAAAACGATGATAAGTATTGCCTATGGAGACTATGCCAACATTATGCAACAAAATTAAAGTGACATCACCGAAATAACTTCGTTTCTCTTGTTGATTCTCAATTTCCTATCTAAAAAACAAAAAACAAAACTTGTTTTTTCAGGTAATACAAAAGCAGGACTTACAAAATGAATGGCAAGGTATGCATTGTACCACTTTTTAACCGGAAAAAAAAAAAGAAAAAGGGAGAGAGAAAAATAGGGAAGAGAAATGAGAGGATGGAGGGAGAAGAAAAGAGTTAGAAAAAAAAAAGAAGATAAAAATGGTGATAAATGATAATTGGTTATAGCCCCAATTGAAACCGTCCAACTTTCAAATTCCGTCCGACAAGCCGGACAGGAAACGTTCTTTAGAAAACCGAAACTTAAGAATTGACATCAAAATGACAGGTTTACATTATTTGTATCTGAGCTACAGCACAATCGTATTAGGGGAATACAAGAATGGCCGTTCTGTATATATATGAACTATTTTTTTCTATGTATGGGATGATGCAAAATATCACCAAAAAAAAAAGTGAAATAAGACTCTGAAGAAAATGACTTCCTTTATGTTTTAGACAATAAAAGTGAATAGTCTCATGCCAGAAATCTTCATTCTTTCGTATGAAATAATGAATTAATAATAATAAATGATAAAATGCTATCATGAGATTAATGTCAGTTTAGCCCTATCTGATTTTGTTTGTATGCATTTTTTAAAAGTTTCAATAAAAACATGTTTTTATCTTGACACCGTATGGACCTGTGTTTGTGTATGTAGCAAGTACATGAAAGACTAATTACTGAGGAATGCGTTTATGCATGCATGTAAGGTTACGATATATATGGTTTAAATAAGCAGTTTTTCAGACTATGGACATTTGAAATCACTATGTCACATTCGATCTCCCTTATGGGACATTGCTCCAGTCATTTGGATACTTATTTGGCTATGCGGCATTTAAACTGCCTAGTCTGATATTTGACATGTGCTACATGGACATTCCATACCTATAATGGACATTTGAACTGCCTATTACTAACCGCATTGTATTGTGGACATACATTCATCTCTCTTGCAATACACATGAACATTTGAACAATGTGTTTGAGCCAGTGGACAGTTCACTTGGAAAACATGTCCTAAACGATACAATTACCTATGTGAAATAATGATTTTGTGATTCAAGAAAGCACTGTCTAGTAGTAAATGGACACTTGAAAACATTATCTGACAATGGTTTCCCGGCGCATTGTTCTCTGTAATATTTTGCTATGCAACATTAGAAACTGCATTGTCCTGCACTGAATTGCCTAATTTGATACCATATTCTGTCATGGACATTTATTCAGCTGAATGGACATTTGAGCTACCTATTTGACATTTGGTTTATCTCGGTGGACATTTGACCTGGAAAACCTATACACCACAAAGTTCTGCACCTGTTCCAGCTTTTATGCAAATTAGCAAGTGATCCATTGTTACACTATTTCATTAATGGATTTCGAAGAGCATTGTCAATCATAGGGATACTGTAATACTGGAGATAGCCATACCTCATTCAAGGCCAGCGGAGCGTTTTCAAAAGTAGGGGGGCACTTCCGGGTTTGATGAGCTAACAAGCAAGCAAAAAAAAAAGTCTTCAGCGGAAAAAACGTAACCTTCCCCGATCACACTTCAAGATCTCTATTTTTTTTTTTTAGTGCCACTTACATACTTCCGGGTTTTAAAAAAAAAAGTGTGTGTGTGTGTGGGGGGGGGGGACCAACGTGAAGACACCTTATGTATTCCTTTGTATGGTGTACACGCCCCCCTCCCCCGGTTCCGCCGGCCATGTCATTGGGATAGAAAAAAGATGCTACAGGGCTCACACCTGTAAATAAAAAAGAATGTCCCAGACCCCTTCACAAATTCGTACCAGAGATAACAAAATAAATGAAGAAAAACTTTATCAAAATCAATAATGCAGTTTGGCAAAAATCTGAATAGCTGCAGATATTGAGTATGAATTCCTCTACAAACTGCATTTTGGTTGGAAGATGAAAGCTTTTCTCATGGAATTTGAAGGGACTATATTTAATTGGGTGCATGTACAGAAAATGGGTTACTTTTTGAGTGAAAAGAACTCGTAAAAACAGTCTGGCTTTGCGGAGCCTTGGACAGAGTTTGAGCTGAAGAACCCGCCTTGGAAATTTGATGGATGAAAGGGTATATCTCACTTATCCAGGTTAGTGAAGATAAAACACCTCATTTCTCCCAGCTATTTTATAGAATTGTTTGAATTACGTCTCTATGGGGAATTATTTACCCATGTGAGCCCTACAAACCTGCTCTCCCTCTGTCGTGTTGCAGCGCCTTAAACAGCGCCCTCTCTGTGTCAGATTTACAGAATGTCATCTTTTCGACGTGAACCACTGAGAGAACAAGACAGTTCAGATTCAATTTCAGTTAGTTTTATTTCTCCACTTGCAGAGACTCCAACCCAAAGCACCTTCTGATCTGGAGATTCTCCCGCCTGAAACCCCTAGCAAACGGGAGATTCCAAGTTGATGTGTGCGAAGCGCGAAATTCCCAGGTTCTAGATGCTCTCTAGTGCTATCTAAGGCTTATTTTTTCAACATACGATAGCAATAAGTCAGAAATCCTTTCCAACGGGAGACACATAGCCAGGGCGGGAGAAATCAAATCATAAGCGGGAGAACGGGAGATTTTGGGAAAATGGGTTTTCGGCGGGAGATCTCCCGTCGAAAACGGGAGAGTTGGAGTCTCTGCACTTGTATAAAACAAAAAATAGGTATGACAACATCAAACATATTCGCAAGTCACGGAAATATAAACAGGAGTTCTCAGTACATAATTATATGAATAATACATATATTTCATGACTACAAATCTTTAAAGGGAACATCCAGTCCAAATATAAGTTAGTCTGATAAAAGCGAGTAAAATCTTACTGAGTTCAACGGTAAAAATCTGCCTGAAATCGGATGAAAAATAAGAAAGTTATGACATTTTGAACTTTTGCTAATTTCTGCATAACAGTTCTTGATGCAGTGGATATGAATATGCAAATGAGTGAGCTAACCATATCATACCATCACAATTTTCCATTGATCGCGTACAGAAAAAAAAAATCAATGTTTTTGTCGTTGAAGTCTGAAATATGATGTTATTCCAGGGCCCTGTTTTATGAAGAGTTAAAATTGATTATAAAGTTGATTTCTATCACATTAAGTATATGGCAGCCTCTGGCAGGAAATTTAAAATCGATTATATATTTTGATAAAACAGGGCCCTGGTTGAATCAGAATAGTGATCAGTTCGATATACCAGGATTTGAGCTTCGGGTATAATTGCGTTTGAATGAAATACTGAAAATTTCAAAGTTTTGTGTACAAACTATGGTAAGTTGTGAAGGGATGACATGTTCACTTTGCCATTTGCATATTCATATTGACTGCTCAAGAACTGTTTCCCCCCAAAATAGCGATACTTCAAAATGTCATAACTTCCTTATTTTTCATCCGATTTCGATCAAAATTATATCGTTGAACTCGTAATATTTTACTCTTTCTTACCAGACTAACATATATTTGGACTGGATTATCCCCTTTAAGTATACAGGTGGAGGAGACCGTTATCAAGAAGCAAATCGCTTGACTTGGACAACGGCCTCTAAACATTACGGCTTGGAACAATAATTCTGCTTTTGTTTTTTAAGCAGTGTATAGAGTTCAGTGACGACGTGGACAGCTGTATAGGCCGAGTAGTACAACATCACTATTTTATCAACCCATATCGAAGGTCTCTGCATGGACTTTCCTTGATTAGGCCTACATCAAGGAGGTATATAGGCTAGTACCTCCTTTGTTTTTTGTTTCAAACAATATTTTATTTCGATTTCATCATCCATCATTGATTACAATTCAATATTTAATTGTGTTGCTTGCAGCGTGACATTTCAAACGTATATCAAAATATTACAAAATAATTCTTAGGACTGTCATTGTGTAAATTTCCGATTGTTCTACTACTAGTATACAATACACAGTAACTGCTTCACAAATATAATCATCTCCGCAATAATTATAAAATCAGTTGTTAATGCCTTATGGGTCAGCAAAACCAAAATGTATGTACAATACACATTACAAAATATACCCATTGACTGCGTCCGTATACTCGTCACAGCAGTGATTATGAGATAATGAAATCAATATTGTTAAGGGGTCAAACACAAGGTCTGCATACCTATGCATCAGGTGTCAACAAAAAGCCTACATACTTATGTACACACAATCCAATATACAAACATTTTACAAATCTTCATGATCAATGTCTGTACATAATTCATACCTATAAACATTACCCCTTCATCGCTTACCCGTATAACCTCAACAACACTTCCCCCTCTAAATAGGCATACTCCAGGTATACCTCACTCCAGCACAGATACACACACATATTTGCACGCAAACACACACACACACACACGCCCACAAACATCGAACCTGTTCACCAAACACACAACAACAAAAAGCACAAAAAAGGTATCTAGTAGTGCAGTAAGTATCCCGTGCCATTAAATGATTCCATTTCCTGCTGTGTTTTGTTATATCGATTATGTATACCTTGGTAACAATTAAGTTGGACCCACATAGTTATATTCTAGTGAACACTTACTTCGGGTAAAGTATTCTTATGAAGGTACTTCCACAAAAAATGAGGGCAAACTGGCCTTTCATTTTCGTGACGGACGGTTAAACTGGAAATGCCCTATTTCATTATTTACCCTATCACAAAATATTCATGATGATACTAAATCCATAACAACGTATTATAATTAAAGTTTTTTTTTATCTGATCACCTCCAGATTTAACAAAAATGATTTCAGTAGTAAAGGGATGGTATAGTTTTGGTTGAGATTGGGATTGAGATTGGGATTGAGATCTTAACTTTTTAGCCTGGTAATTGGAAACAACTGGAATGATAAAGAACATACAATTCTAAGAGAATTAAAGGTTTATTTGATGAAAATTTATTTTGAAATGGCTGAGATATCCAATAACAAAGTAAAACAAAGTGGTCCTAATAAAAGGTAGGTCTAATTTCTTATTAGGACCTCTTTGTTTTTGGATATTTCAGCCATTTCAAAATAAATTTTCATCAAATAAACTTTAAATTCCTAGAATTGTATGCTTTTTGATATTTCAAATACATATAAGTGGTTTCTAATTATCGGGCAAAGAGTTTAATGTGAATCTATACATCCCTTTAAACTTGCTCTGATTTTCCCGTGCATTCATAGGCAATCATCTGTTGTAGGTTTGTGTGTGTGTCACGTGGTGTGTGTGTGTGTGTGTGTGTGTGTGAGTGTGTTTGGCACGCACACACTCATACATACATACATACACACACACACACATACGCACACACACAAATCAATCTAACAATAATTTATTGCGGTGTCACGTCAAAATCGGTATTATTCATATAAAATCGGTATATGTTCAGAAAGTGTTTTTGTTTTGACCTGTGATAAAGAATAAGGCTGGGGGTTAAAGGCATTATTCACCATTTGCCAATGGAAAAAAAAAACAGCTTTAGTGCTTCAAAATAATTCTAAAATGTGAGTTAGGGATAGAAACAACCACTGTAAAAATATTAATCTGTGATAATCAATGTTAAAGTATAAGTATTTTCAAATACAGTATACAAAATTTGAACAATACAATTATATATATATATATATATATATATATATATATATATATATTTATGTATGTATATATATATATATATATATATATATATATATATTTTTATGTATGTATATATATATATATATATATATATATATATATATGTGTGTGTGTGTAATTGTTTCTATCAACCGTCTATTTATATAAAGAGCTTAATTCCAAAAGGTGCTAAATCCACATCTGGTCTTTTGTTCAAGAAACTCCAGTTTTTTGTTTTTTTTTAACTTAACCACTTGCATTTCTTCTGCTCCTCAAGACCTTTTCAGACATCATTATCATTATTATCATTGTTATTATCATTATTATTAGTATTGTTGTTATTATCATTATCATTATTGTTATTGTTATTATTATTATTATTATTATTATTATTATTATTAGATTAGAACTTCCTTCCTCATCAGTCTAAGCAACATAAAAGCTGAAAGCGTGCAATATATTCGAGATAATTATGAGGATTATTTCCTATAATACAGTCCAATTCAGCTGAAATATACACGTACAATGTTAGCGAAGCGCATAAAGATATCTACTTTGAAGGATGATCTTCTATATACAGTACCTCTTTTTGAAGGAAGGCTCAATAACATTCCGTGCGCTTTAGAAAAAAACAACGATCTAGTCCTGCTCATTGCAAAAATGTTGGTAAGCATGGGTATAGAACAGATCAACTGTATGCATTATCATCTATAATTCCACGGAGAACAACAATATAGTAACATAATTCTCGTTCCTGACCGTGACCGAGTATCAGAAACACCACACTATATATGGATGTATTATATATAAGCCTATACACAACAGACAAGCAAACTGTATGCATGCTTATATTTCGTAAACAGGGCACTATGTGCACCACACAATTATGAACACAGAAGAAAAAGAACAAACTAAAGTTTCACTGAGAAATCAAGCTGTTTTATGATGATAGCAAATTATACGGACATATGCAAGCATATATACCTCTCTTTTATTGTTTTTCCCTTCGTTAAAAAGTAAAGATTCACCAACCCGTGTTTTCAACAGCGTAATTAAATTCTGACTTATCTGCGATAAATCAAATTTGCCTTTATTTCTTTTTTTTTTTACTTTGCTCTACACCAATTGATCTCGTCCACCAGGAGAAAAAGAAGGGCCTATATTACGTACACTTGATGCGTCAACAGTTCCTCGAAATACAGGTAACAGTTACACAATTCCCTCATGTATTCTTTAGTGATGAAACTAGCTTTTGTTCTGATCACAGTGTAATTAAAATTATGTGCCGTCAAGGACAAAGTGGAATGTATTCAGCAATCAAGTCACACAAACAAAAAGGCATATAAAGTTAATGAAATATTTGAGTGCTATGAGAACTTCTGTCTGTTTTTCTATGCGCAAGAGTCAGGAAGGTAAACAATGCAGATGAAACGACGATGGACAATATTGTACTCAGTAATTAGCTGGCAAGATAATCTCGATATAAACATTACCAAACCAAATAAAAGGCCTACAAACTGTAACGATATACGGGGGATGCAGTTGTCATTTTAGTCGTGAGTTCACCATTTTAGGCTTGGTTGAAAGCTAGGTCCCCTCCCCCCCCCCCCCATCGTCATTGAAATTATTAAATGCTAATCCACAAATGATCACAGGGGAAGTATACGTAGATGGATTACCAGAAATGATTTATACCATCCTACTCTATCCGACCGTAATTGATTGACTCGATAGAAATGCGTTCGCATCACCACCTTAAAATGACCACGCCCACCTTGCCCAAACCCCAATTCTCACGGCATCGGGGATGCACTGTATCGATCTTGCAGCAGAAATGAATAACGAAAATAATGATGAAGTTGATGTACATGTTTATGCTTTGAAGCCCCAAATTATCGATTCATGCGAATGTCTGTACACCCAGCTAGACATCCATCACCACAGTGCTGGATAATATATGCATATTTCGGACGTGAGTAATACAGCACTCACACAAAAGGATATTCCCTCCTTTTATTTTTTCCCCCTCCCTCTCTCCGCCGTTTGTCGTATCACCTTCGTGCGTTGAGGACTGAAGATCTCATCTGTTGCTACAGCGACGCCCCTACCATCTTCCGCATTGAAGAGAGGGAGCGTTCTTTGGTTTCTACACGAAATACGTGGTACGTGTGAAGCGAGAAACTCGCCAACGTGCGGAAGCAAGTGAGGAGGCTAGCCACGACGAACGGTTGGCGAGCGAAAATCAGAGCCGAGGAGCCCGATCGCCAACCTCCGGAGGGCCCCCATTGACATATCGACGCGCTTTGCCATATCTTTCTTGGCCGCGCCGACACTGTGACAAACTCCAGCAGCTGCACATCGCCCCCAAATAAAATGGATGGAGTTTCACACGATTTTCGCTTTGCTAATGGTAGTGGAGGAAGTGGACTAGGTAAGCATGGAATTTCCTTTAGTCACACACGTGCAATAGCCATGAGCTTATCAATTGTTTCCACATTATCTCGTCTTCTTATCGAGACCGTGGTATACGTGATATCCACATGAAGGGCAATGTCATTTGTATGTGTGCGTTTGGTTCGTTTGATGTGATAACACTACTAATCGGTTCACCTCGTAAATGTCATCAAACGTTTTGAGCTTCCCTAAAACGTATGCATAGTTACCCTCGACCTAAGGGCAAACAGATGAATAGTCGGAAGTTATTAACAGTGCACAACAAATTGCGCTAGTTCCAGTCAATGTCTGTCAACTCCCTCTCAATGGTCAATACTAAATTGTCTCATTCTATACATTATGTCTGCATGCTGAGTGAGCTGTGCAGCAGCGCAAATCATAACTGTTGCAATATGAATGGATGAATGGCTCCAGGGTAGGCC
Organism: Diadema antillarum; assembly: GCF_040938485.1. Classification (NCBI taxonomy): domain Eukaryota; kingdom Metazoa; phylum Echinodermata; class Echinoidea; order Diadematoida; family Diadematidae; genus Diadema; species Diadema antillarum. The sequence goes on along the minus strand of NW_027272280.1, from coordinate 168,759 downwards.
TACTGCATTATCACTGGCCAAAGGGCTTATTTCTTTTGTTCGTCTGGATAATGAATGTGTCATAATGCTTCTATTGTGGTGCTGGGGAATGCCCTGTGGTTAAATCCAGTGCTCCCTTTTTCACCCTGTCTGGCTGTAATAAGAATCTAATTGATACTGCACATTGTGCTTGTGCATTTACGTCAGTTTGTTCAGTGCTTTGCTCTGCAAGTAGTTTTGTTTGTTCTGCATTTGTGACACATGCTGTATGGATTGTTTACTCACCTCATTAGCTGACAGTTCAATATGTGGTACATTTTAGTTGTTGCTTTTCATGATAGATTATCCGCTGCTGGAGGGCATTAATTCATAGTCGAAGGTAGAAAAGCGTGTAAGACTCCTTTGAGTCTTGATTTGTTTGAGGTCGTAGCAAATCTTTGGCTCATTGATAAATGTAGAGTCTGTATGTTTGTAGGCCCATTTTATTTCCTTTGCGTGAATGGTGAAGTGTTTCCTTGTGCTGTAGCTGGTGTGGCTACACAGTTCCACTGCATGTTACTTGTTATCTAGCAACTGTTGCTTCTCCATGATAGAACTCACTTCTTTCAAAGAGAAGATGGACAGTATTCATACATTCTGACTAAACTTTAGTACCTGGTACAGAATGTTTACTGTGTGCTTCTAAATACTGTATAAGCCTACGCCTTACATTTAGCGAGTCTAAATTTTTGCGAATTGGGACTTTCCAACAATTTCACGAGTGGTTAAATTTGCGATTGTGGAGTACTGAGGGGAACAGAGAAATGTATACAGTGTGTACGTGACATTCGCATCGGGATCAGAATCAATATTTTGATGTGTCTGTAATTTCGGGAATAGCACCTGACTTGCAAAATTCACAAAAATAAAAACCTCGTGAAATATTCAGCGTATAAGTATAAAATGAGTAGAATATAACTTCAATTTCAATGTTTTCCCCCTCTCTATTTATATTGTGGTAGACACAGCTATTCCTAATGCAGACTCATTGGCCCACATAGTACAGAAATAAATGGTCCTGCAAGTCATATGGATTGTAAGCACTCTCACTTGGTGTGAACATGTGCACAAAATTTAGATGCCCTAAAACCTCATTTGTAGAATAGCATTATGCCAAAGCTGTGAATCAGTTCTGTAAAAGGTACAAATATTATCATAGTCTGTGTCAAGTTTGTGTGTTTTGTGTAAATTAAGCTGAATGTAATGTATCAATGTTATAAGATTAAGGTACTCATCACGCAATTAAAAAGCCTACCTGACAGTTTCCCTGTCATTACTACAGTGCACTCCCATTATAACGAACACTAAAAATGAAATTCCGGTAACAACGAAGTGAAATTTAGGGCAGCAACATTATCAACTCTATGTATTGATTTTTATTGTTTAAAATTTCAATATAACGAAAGAAAATTGCCGGTCCCGAGGACTTCGTAATAATGGGAGTCCACTGTACTGTACTTGCACATTCCTGTGTAATAACTGGCTATATTCTGTTGAACATGGCATGCAGAAAGTTAGTAATAGGAAAAATTATGATTAATTATCAGTTGTATGTGTGTATGTGTGTGTTCCTTGCACCTAAGAGTATACTACTTTAATTTATGTTTCGAGTCTTGCTGTTTGTGCCTCATTAAGCTCAGTGTTTATGTCACCAGAAATACTCTGCATGGTGTATCATGCCACTAAGAGTTAGTTTCAGTGAAGGTCTGTGGGATATTAATACTGAAGGATGTCTAGTTGTTAAATACCTGGTTCAGAATGATCCTCATTGTTGCCAGGCAACAATTGAAATAGTCAAACCACATGACGTCCTTCAGTAACCTGCCAGCCATTCTAAAAGACAGGATACGTACATGTATCATACTTGTTTAGCTGTTTCTCACCAATCATCCATTTCTCTCCCCCCCCCCCCCATGTCAAGTGTGGATAGTCAGTATTTAGCCATATGGTGGTAACCCTATCAGTATGGATAGCATGCACATTCTATTAGTATGATCTATGCAAATGCACAGAATACAAACGTGATGCAATCAGGCAAATATACAGAGCCAGAAGTATGGGTGACAGAGCGCACCTGTAGATGAACTATTTGCAGTAATACAGCTAATTGCAGTCATTAGAAGACAGTAATCAATCTTCTTTTGATACCATTTCTTATATCTTTGGATTTCATTTTATTATAATCTCTTTAAATGTAATTCTGTAATTGTTATAAAACCACACCAAGAGTTAAATGCTTTTAGAGATATGGAGGTCTGATAGGACTTTATCATTCTTGAATGCTAGTTGTTTGCAAATAAGCTCATAATGCCAGTATTTGAATAAAGAATTTTCCGTCATAGTATAATCATTTAAAAGAAAAAGGATTGTCAGGCCACTCTGTTTTGATGTCGAGTTACTCTCTGGATTTCATAATGTAGGCTATATTATCCATGGTAATTTTTATATCTCACAGATCACAACATGACATATTGTATAAAAAGGAAGATATTATCAGATACAAGTGCTTTGCCCAAGTAAAATGCACCACCTGTAACCCTTTTAACTTTAAAGGCATAATTTACTATTTGCAGATGAAACAAAAACCCAGCATTAGTGCTTCAAAATAGTTCTAAAATAGAGTTAGAGATAAAAACAACCAATGTAAAAATTTGAGCCAGTATAATCGATGTTAAGTATTGTTTAATATGTGACCGTGCACCTCAAAACGAACATAAAGTCGCACACACTGATTTTGCGTGAGGACTGAAAACAAGTGAAATGGGTCAACCTAGCCGAACTTGACTTTTTCATATTTTCTAAAAGAGCAGGTCGTCATTTACATTATGCTAAAATTTGGTGTCATAAAACGGGCAGGAAAGTGTGTTTTTTAGCAGTTTATCTCGAACATTTTTGATAGAATAGTGTGATTAGGTGTGTCTTCAGAATCCCTTTTTCATTTCTGAAAAACCTTGTCCACACTCTTCACTTTCAACTCTAATGACTTTTGAAAGGATAGTGCTACTGCTTTGAAAGTTGGCATCAATTATGGACAGAATGTGTTAATGAGGCATGCTTAATTTCAGTTTAATCTGATAATTCCTTCATTGTTGTTACTCCAGTGGTTTACTTCCTGTTTTTTGTCCCATTCATCGCACAGCCAGCACGGTTTGGTAAAGATTAAGCGCTTGAATAGACACTGTACTTCAGAGCCTCTTTTCTCAGTTTACACTTTTTCTGAGGTTGTGCTTTCTTTCCAATGTTTAGATAGGTTAGGAGAGTCCATTTGATTTGAGTTATACATCATTTTAAAGCTTAAAGTCTGCTCTTTTAGAATATGGTCTTAACTAAAAATTCATGTCTGGCGACTTTTTGTTTGTTTTGAGGTGCACTGTCACATATACCAAATGTGAACAATAGTTATAAAAAAATGTTTCCAGACAAAACCGTATACAGTTATGGTTCATTAACAAAAATAGTGATATATCCATATAACTGACCTACATATATGCATCAAATGTGATATCTTGAACATTTTTTAAATCACTGCTCCCAAAGGTAAACAGGACCTTTAAAGTCACAAATCACTTGGGTCTATGTCTAATAGGCCACTGTAGGATTATCGCATGGGTACACATACATGTAATTAGGGTAATTACTCATCCATTATAATTCCTTCCTAAATGTGGTTGTTGAAATATCTACTAGTAGTTCATTACTTTTTTGTGTGGATAATTGTGAGACAGCAATGTAAAGCACAGATATTGAATTGGTCAGGAGACAGATTTTTTTTTTCTTCTTCTTCCTGAGGTTCTGTAGATGATAGCTCTTTCACTCTGATTATCAATTACTGGATGAAGATCTATGCAATTGCCGCTGGCCGCATTGGGCGTCAAGTGGCTAATGGGCTTCACTTCTTGTCCTTGGGATCTGAAATTGATTGGATTTGGTGGAGGAAAGACCATGCAGCTTGACTGATGGTGAGCATAGCTTGGTTCTTTCTCTTCGAGATGTCTGCTGGTTTAAAACAGTTCAGTGCCAAGATGTGCTTCTTGCCACTTTGTCAACCTCTACTAACTGAAGAAGACAGCAGTTTTCATGCACTTGTTCAAGGCTTTGTTACGCACATTTTACATGGATGTACATCTTCATGTATTGTGGAGATTCACTCACAGAATAGAATACAGTCAAACCTGCCTTAGTGGCCACCTGTCTATAGCGGCCACCTGTCTTTAGTGGTCACTGAAAAATCAGAAATGTACAATTGAGGTACATGTGTACATTATATATTTGTTTTTAAAAATGCAATTTATTGATATAGCTGATGTTGATATGTAGCTTTTTGTAATTGAGGTCTTATCATTTTTTATTGGTCGATATTCTCATGTGGTACTAACTGAGTTGCTTAGTGCAGGTCTATACAAATATAATTGAGCAGTTGCATGGTCGTGCTTTTGGAGCCCATGTGATATGCACAAGACAGCGCTGCCAAAAAAATTTGGCATTGATGTGTGGGTTTCAAACACTCAATGTTTAAAGAAAGTTAGAAATTGCCATTTCACTTTGATGCATGTGGTTATGCAGCTGGACACTGACCTCTGGACACAGTAGAAGATTTTGGTGCTATTTTTGCAAGTTTACATCTATTCGTGCTTGTACCAACACCTAGGAATTAGGGCTTGGCCCAGATTTATACCTTCTCATGATTATGAAAATTGACATTGCAGAATGGGTGATAGCTTTAAGTCTGTGTATTAGGTCTTCGTCAGACTATGATATGTGGACTGAAATGTCCATTTGTTACTAGTCATGTCACAGGAATGCCATTTGTGCAGGCAATGAGCTATCATTTATCAATCTTAGTCTCGATTCCAGACAATTACACTGCTTTACTTATAAGTTTGTGTACAATTTGTAAGAGAGAGAGAGATAGAGAGAGACAAGACAAAGAAAAATAGGCACACAAAAGCCATTTCATCCATAGGCAAAAGATATTAGCCAAAATACTTGTGCTTTTGCTTAGTCTCATCAGATTTGAGTGATGTAAAGCATGTACAAAGATATTTTTGTATGAACTGTGAATGAACAATATGTCACATAAAGTTTAGTACTGAAAGAACTTACATTGTATGTCCCATTGTATCACAGCTCATTGCTGCCTAGTGGAACAATTCGTTGCCAGCAATGAGAAAACCCCTAAATCTATTGTACCTGATAGATATTTCTGTAGAGGGGGAGCAGATTTTCCCACAACTTATGTCATGACTATCCTCAGATTATTCACTAAAAAAGAAGAAAATTGCAACCTCCAATTGACAGAAGCTTGAGAACTAGTGATGAATTGCAATTTATTGTTATTGCCAAGAAATGGTTCAAACTGTTGAAACATTTCATAAAAAATGATGCAATTGTGGAATCGTAGTTGCTCATAACGATGGGCTAGATTTCTTTATATGAAAATACTAATATTGCATTTCTTCTGAATAATCTGTACAACATGATCTTGTTGAAAATGTACATTGTACTTGCTTTTTTTTTTGTAGTCTGTAGTCTGTTAAAACTAGTGATGAATTGTGTACAGTGTCAGAATTTTGCCTCTTGAGGTTTTAAGTAGAAGATTTTAGTCACTTGTGAGTATGGTTTTGTGTGTATTCATGTGTGTGTGTGTGTGTGTGTGTATTAGTGGGGATATTCCTGAGTCATGCAGGAATGAATAGATCTCCGTGGATGGTGGCAATCTGTTAATATTTGCATTTAAAGTCCACGAGCTGCAAAATTTCAATAGGCCTATAGTAATACATCTGTATGCAGAGATACATTTGGCATAATGTTTTGTACAAATTGGTAGCAGGTCCCCCTTGTTTGTGCATAAAAAAAAACAAAGAAATAAAAAAAAGAAATATCCACATAGCACAGTATCATTGAGTTGTAACATTTTCAATCCTCATTGTACATGGTATGCATGCACAACTTATCTGATAAAAAGGACACATTTTACTGAGACTTTTATTTGTTATGTTTGTTATGTGCTATGTAAATATGGGAACTACAGTCTATATACGTATGCATTTTTACCAATAGTTTGAAAAATCTGTATCCCTTATGCTTGACAGTGTTTTGGGGAGCTGTCAAACTTTTCTTGTTCATTATGCAGGTTAAATTCATAAAGCTATACAGTGATATATTCATGTAGGCTACATATTACCCAGGGGATGCATTACAATCGTGTCCTCAGGGAAATTGTAAACTTAAAGATCTCGTACAGACACAATGTCTTGTCAAACAAATGAATTTCAAAAGTATCCAGCAAAAATTCCAATTGAACATAACATTGATTGTTTGCAAGGTGTATTAACACCCATTTGTGAGTCTTCTAGAAATAGGTAACACATACCATATCTGATTTTTGTGTGAAAGTTCATTTCTCTGCTTTAAAGAAACCAACCACATTCGTTAAATGGGATTGTCTCTTTTGTTTGTGCTGATATTGAAATGAAGAACCATAGGCACTATAGGCATGCTAGGATACATACTTGATTCATGTAACCAAATCATGGGATATCTGTATGTATCAAGACTGTGAAACGATCCATGCACTGTACATTCATCAGTTGATGTGGGCTGTGCACCCTTCAAGAGATGGTATCGAAGATGAGTGGGGTCAGGAAGACTAATTTACCCTCCGTCTTCCTTAGTTTCATGGGCATCCCAGATTGACACATCGTGTGATGCTGTGCCAAGAACTTGTGCCTTGCAAGCAACTTTTCAGTGGGCCCCCCAAAAACAGATTATGAAAAGAAATTGAGGGAGACGCTGACACTTGGTGTTTCTGTGTGTGGAAGGATATCGCTCACTTTTGAGAGCGGGGCTTGCATTTCTCGTGGGAATGTGGCCCACGACCGACTCTGCCACATCTTCTTGATTACCAAGTTTCGTACCCATGAGCGAATTTTCTCTCTCCAGAGTGTTTGTGTGTGTTGACTTCCTTGACCCTAACTTGAGCCATGCCTTTGTGTGCTCTTGGTGAAAGTAAAACATTATCATTAGCATTTTTTTTCTTTTTTTTGGGGGGGGGGGAGGGTGGGGTGGAGCTCCTGACTTGCCTGTGGTATTGGGAATCAAAATGAGGTCTGACTGATTCTGCCTCGAGTAAGGTTCCATGCTTGGATAGGCAATGAGAATGTCCCAGTATCAGAATTTAAAATCACTACAGTGTACACATAGCTCAGTTTGTATAATACTGTAAAAGTGGAAATTTTCGCGGTGTTGAAATTTTCGCGCATTTTGCAACAAGAAACTAGCGCGAAAATAAAAGCACACGAATATTTTTGCCTGCCGTATGTTCCTGTGCGTGATGTCTTGATTCCGCGGATTTAAAAACACGCGAAACTCTTCTTACCCGGCCAAGTGCGAAAAATTAGTCACATGAAAATATCCACTTTTACAGTAAGTTGTCATCTTCGATATAGAGACTTGTATGAAAAAGTGTGAATTAATGGTAGTCTTCAGTCAAGGCAGATTGATATACACATGAAACTACATTGATTGCTCACAGAGTTCAAATGCATTGCTCTGTCACAATTGCAAATATGTATGATCTGAATAGTGTGTCTTGAGGGTCAGCGGAATGCAGCACAGGCTTGCTACTTCTCGTACCACCTGTAAACCTATTTGCTGCTTCTTAAGGTTGTACATGTATGTACGAGCACAGTCCAACCTGTCTATTAAGTAGCCACCTCCTTCTAGAGGATCATAGCACAATTCTCCAGCTTACATGTCTCATGCTTTCATTTTTCACACAGAAACAGACATGAATTTAGGGAATAAAAGCTTAGCAGAAGTTTTTGTTTTGTTTTTTAAAATCGTGGCAATAGCTTGGTGTGATTTTTTATCACAAAGACCATTGTTTATAACATTGATAATGACATTGACAATACAAATGTATATCATGTGCAGAGTGCAAACCTTACAAACTTTTTTTTTTCAATAATCATGCCCTGCATGCAAAAGGATACTAAGAATTTTTGAATGATTCCTTGATTGATTCCTTGTCTCAGTGACTATATATTACTGATGTCCATTATATAACTACCTTTATAACACTAGTTAACTGCTAAATCAGATCCTTGTAACTTTCATGCAAACTTGTGTACAAATGTGCAGAGTCGAATTGTGTGACAGTGTCACATGGTGTAGGAACAATTTCTTGTGACATTATTGCTATTTGTGAAGCACTACAACAGAGTTTTACTTTTTTTCTTCTTCTTCCTGTGTCATTGTGCCTTTGTCTGGTCTTCAAAGTGCCTGTCCCTCAATGGCAATAAAAACGTTGACACTCAGTATATTGACTTTGACCCCGGGACGAAGAGTGCCGACTTATAGAAATCTATATTTACCCATTTGTCCTGGTCCAAGATGGACCTCTGAAGTGAAGATCGTGGACTACTCGCACACGTGAACTGCAAGCACTCAACTGAGAAATTGGATTGTAAACAAATAGAAGCGATTGTTGGGTCCCCACACTGTGTATCTGGCCTTCACAGTTTGCAAATCAAACAGTTTGGCAGGTAAGCGTGAATGACAATGGCACGTGTACGTGTTAGGATGGAGTTTTGTGGGCAAGACTCGGAGCCAGTGTTTTGGTCGAAAACAGTGTTTTGGTTGAAATGAAAACACAGAATTTCACCAAGTGCAGTTTGTTGTGCATCCAAAGATTGTGGATGTCATAGTGTTGTCAGATAGTTAGCGAATTCATTATGACAGCATTCACGTACATTAGTTTGATACAGAGTTACTGTATATCAGTTTTTGAATTGTGACGTAGAAATTGATTTTATATGCCACAGTTTACACATGCCCCCCCCCCCCAAAAAAAAAAGGAAAAAAAAAAGGTCACATGACTGCGTATGAAGCATTTGAATCTCCACTGCGCATGCCGAAATATAGCTTGACCTAGGCATCTGAGTGTGCAGAACTTGTGTCTCTTGTTGCATTCCGTAGGATTATACAATTTTAGGGTTTCTCCACATACCACTCACACACACCACACAAGGCAACTTATTGCGACAGGAAAGATAACAAGCAAAATTGATTTTTGCATTGCTACATTTTTTTTGCATGTTTTTTTTTGCATATTTTTTGTGTGTCCACTCGAGAATTGATTATTTATGCATGGTTTTGCAAAAATTGATTTTTTGAAAATTAGTTTGGTTTGTGAGTGAAAGTAGCTTTCATCTCCCTAGTGCTGTGAGCAACTTGTGGGTGGCAGAGTATTTTGCTGTGTACTGCTGACTGCAGTAGCCTAGATCTAACCAGCAGTTTAAAAAAAAAAAAAAGAGAGAAAGGAAGCATGATTTGTATGTCATGTGATGAATGGGCAAAGCTTGGCGAAACAAGTCGATAACCATCTCTGAGACAAAATTTGATATTGTGCCAGAGCGCATTGATCTACTTTCTGCAGCCATCTGATCTGAGTGATCACTTTCAAAAAAATCCAGCTCTACTAATCCAGAATATTCCAAGAAGAGTACATGCTGCAGGAAATGATCCAAGAAAGTGAATTATGCAAGGCGGATGGAAGGCGATCATGTGATATTATTGCCCACAGACTATTTTCATGGGCAGCCTTCTCTCTGCTTTCATATGCTGTCAGAAATGACAATATACACTTTTATTTGTGCAATGTGAATATAAGCAAGCCGTGTGCATATAGTCCTCTTTCCCAAAGCCAGCTTCATGTTCGGCTGTTTTTATCAGCTTTCCCATGTTTGAAACGTATTTCAATACCCACTATCAAAATGCGTGTGCAAACGCCCTTTGGATCACGTTCCTTGAATTGTTGCATTTATCAACGCTGCTGTGGTGAGTTGATTGGGAGGCCTTGTCACTGCGCAGCTCCATTGCGCGGTTTGACCTGAGGAACGGAGATGTGTGTAGGTGGCAGTGGTTGGCGTGGGCAGTTTCAGGCTATAAACACATTTCAAAACAACTTTGCATTTATCAACTCTACAGAAGTGTGTTTCTGGCTCAGATGCGTTTGTGATCACTCTTTTTTTTTTTTAATTTCAGAAATGCATTTCTATCCCCATAGTCAAAACAGCTTCGCATTTATCAACTGCCCAAAACTCCCTGAAAGTTGTTTGGAAACCTAACCTGTGCCAGAAGTGAGTTGATAATCGCACCCATAGACTGTAAGGGCAGGAATATGATAATACTATCAAGAACGACATTTTATCTGCTAAAATGGTCATGGTCAATATTGTTTGTAACAAAATAAGTTGACACTTTGGGCCACTGCCTGAAGAGATTATGTAGACTTTAAGGAGGTTAATTAGGGTTTAGAACATCTAATTATCCCCTTTTGCTCATGTATTTGTTTATTATGTAGCATCAGAGATAGTGGCTGATGGTATTTGGACTGTTGGATAGCATAAAAGCGCATTTTCATCATGTCTTCAAAATTATAGCATCAAAACTACCAGTACCACCCTTTGTGAGAAGACCACACATATACTCTGGTACGTCAGGGCCTTCTCTCGTGTAACAAATTTGGCATGGTCTTCCGTCACAGCTTCTCTAGGGCTTCTTCGGGGCTTTCTCCATGTGAAGAGGAAATATATGATATGATTCTCAATCATTATAATGAAATACAAGTGTACTACCCACATATTCATGTGTTTCCAATATCCAGTCTATAATGGATAGCCTGTGGCTGTCCAGGTCACTGAACTTGCTGAAACTTTTTTAACTTGGTCCCTGAGGCACTTGTGTCATGCTTCACATCTGATACATGGGGGTATACATTTACACCATGGGGAACTTGTGCCCCTTTCATTCTGAGAAAGTGGAGTGGAGAGCACTATGGTGACACCACTCCTTCGTGATGCTTCACTTTCTTTTCGCTCCGTGAGACTTTGCCATTTGACCAAATCTTCATGTCATATTTTCACTGAAGCGGAAAATGTGAGCCTAATATGCCAAGAGAGGATAGAATCCTGTCTCTACATGCTCAAAGCTTGCGACATGTTAATAAATCTATGATTTGTGCAATCGCAGAAAACATTCACATTTGACAGCACACTTACACTGAAATTAGTAATTGACTACTTAGAAAACATCACCTAATGAGTGACCTAATGAAGCTTTCTGATGAAGTATAAAATCCTGTTTTTAATCAGAAGCATGCATTTCTGACATGTGAATCAAGGGGTAATATATGACATGGATCTAACCATTTTACTTTGCTTTGCCTTCTTATACCAGAGTAAAGTGAAGGAAAGCAGGGCAAAACGTAATCCTGCAATTCCAAAGAGCCTCCCCAGAAGTCACTCACAGACCTTACACACCCATTGTGCTATACAGGGATTCCACTTTGAAGTATTCCGCTGTATCCAGCTTACACCAAAGCATCATATTTGAAAGCACTTTGTATTCCCAGAGCTGCCAAAATTCCCCCTAATTCTGCAGATGGCGTCCTGAAAATATCACTATCTCTTCATGTCTGGATTTAAAGGGCTGGTATAGTTTGGTTGAGGTGGTGGATTTAGATTTCATCTTTTTTGAGAGGTAATAAGAAATCACTCATATGAAATATTGAAGAGCATACAATTCTCAGAGGTATTCAAAGTTTCTCTGATGAAAATTGGTTTTGAAATAGCTGAGATATTCAGAAACAAAGCAAAACAGAGTGGTTCTATGAAAGGTTGGACCATTTTACTATATAAATGGTTTCTGATCATATCTCAAAAAGTTGCCATCTAAATCACAACTGAAACTAGACGTTTGTATGAAAATCTCTCAGATATTGAGTAAATTCATTCCTATTGAGATGCAGGTATTACACAAGTAGCTCTGTGATTGCTCTCTGGAGTCTCCCTTTTTTCCGTAGAATGTTAGTAGTCTTGTCCCTCCCCCTCCCCTTTATTTTGCTCAATGTGAAAGGGCCTTGTGGGGTAGAAAGAAAATTGGAACAGGATGATTATGGCCCAGGGCCAGGGGATAAGAATTAGTGCACATGTATGAATCAAACCTCTGCTAGTTGTCCCAAAATTATATCTCGCTGAGATAATGATAGGTGAATTTTATGTAGTAGACTGATTAAACCTTCCAGATGTATGGGTATGTCATGTAATAAAACTTGCTGCATTTCATGCAAAATTCCTATAGTGGGAGTGATAAATGCATCAGCAATTAGTGTTGAAATTGGAGTTAGCAGGATTTCATTCTGGTTGTTCAAGCCTATTTGAGATTTGTTTATCTTTTTTCATACCAAATCCCGGTCTGCTACAGTCTTGTACATCTGCGATGTGCATAAACGAGCACTTGCTGACGATCGCATCCATTTACCGAGGGCAATCAATACCCAGGCGGCCTGTGTCATTATCTGTTGAGTCCATTTGACCATCTGCTGCAAGAATGAACACGGGAGCAACATGATAGTATGTGGCATGCTTGACCTCACAGAGACAGGCACACATGTGCTAGTCTTACTTCCACACTCCATTTTTTTGACTAGTGTGCAATGACACATTCATTTCCTAAATCAAGATATTATAGTTGTCATTTTTCAAGATTCAACTGAGGATTGGTACCCTTGTGTGTCAACACAGAATGACTGGTGTGATTAAAAAAAACATGCATTATTATTATTGATATAGTTTATCATTGTTGTCAATTTTGTCATTATTTATTATATTTGTTTTTAAATTTTATTACTACTATGCCTTTGTTACTATTACTACACCTTGTATTAGATGATATTAATGTACATTTTTCGTCATCATTGATATCATCATTTGGACTTTCAAGAAACACTAAATCCACAAGTTAACCCGTTGAGGATGAGTCCCGAGTATACTCAGGCAAACGTTTACATGGGAAATATGTGTTGTAGCAAAATCAAACCGTCCTCAACGGGTTAAAGGGGATGGCTAGTAACTGATCAGTGGGAATGCTGGGGGTGATTGTTCCAATCCTTGTGGGATTCATTTAAGAGTACATTATATATCTATTGTTGTGTGAAACTTATTTGCTTCAGAATGGTCTCATATTCAGGTAATTTGCAGTTCATTGTTTCCAGGTTAGCATGCCTGTACAGTGACGGGGCGATCGTTAACAGACCGTTAACGATCGCCCTGTCACTGTACAGGCATGCTAACCTGGAAACATTAAACTGCACATACATTACTTGAATATGAGACCATTCTGAAGCAAATAATTTTCACACAACAATAGATATATAATGTACTCTTAAATGAATCCCACAAGGATTGGAACAATCACCCCCAGCATTCCCACTGATTCCCACTGATCAGTTACTAGCCATCGCCTTTAAGTTGTAACAGGTAAATTCATAGATATACGCCATATATTTTGTGAGCATAATAATTTTTGAATTATCATACTTGCAAAATAATTTCATTGCAGGACATATTTGCAATGAAGAAACATAGGAACAGAATAAGAATGGATTATTCTCTCCTTTTATGAAGCAATGTCAGGATTAAAAATATGCAAATTTTCAGCAGTTGAGGTGATACATTCATGTTATGGCAGTATACCTTGAGTGCTCAAATGCAAGGTACTAATCATTGTCATTTATATAAACCGCTGTTTTTAAACTTGGTAATGCCAGGGATTAGTCAGTTTGCTTTTCTTTTTGACATCACCGGTATGTGAGTCATATTCTAATCACCTTGTGCCAAGCATAACACACAGAAATATGGACACCTTCACAAGAATTTCCATGGATTGGCAGGCTAGCTTAGCCTGAGAGAGTTCATGTTGACACAGGAAAGAATGTTTTATCGTCATCTTATAGTTAAAGGCAAAGGCAAATCCCATTCTGTGCTGAATGTGACATGTAATCTACATATCCCTCAATGTATGGTTAAAATCAGCAAAAAATGAGGAAAAATGTATAATTTTGTGAGATTTCTCAGAAAACTGCCAATTCATCAAAATTATATACATGTGTGTACATTGCATTTTATATCGTAATTTCGTGAGAGATTACGTCATATATGAGATCCCGCTAGTGCGCGCGCCACTCAATTCGTTAGTCGCCGCCATCTTGCTAACACGCGAATTTCTGTGCTCGGAAAATTCGCCGGAATTGCACTTGAATATTCAAGTTTTCGTTCGAGTTGGATCGACGTAATAGCGAAAGTTACCTCAACGGGAGGTTTTGCCAGGTTTTTACTGGTTTTAACGATCATTCTTCAGCTGAACAGCAACGGAATTTATGTCTTCGACCAACAATCCAAACGTGGGCGGCGCAGCCGCACCACCGCTGCTGACAGCAGTCGCGTCCCCGGCAGCCACCGGCGGGGGTCGCGGAGACCAGCACGCACAAGAGTGCAAGCAGAAAACTGCAACAAGCCAAAGGTAAAACGCCTACTAGAGCCGGCAAGGCAGGTACTAGTAATAGTACTACTACAACAAGCAGTGCTAACCCTAGCGGTAGTACCGGTGCAAACAAAACAGTGAAACCACCTGCCAAACTGGCCTCTAAAGTTTCAACTTTGGAAGATAGACTCGGCAAGCTTGAAGGCCAATTAGCTGTGGTTGTTCAATTTGTGGAGGCACAGTCGGCAAAGCAGACACCAGCCCGTGAAGGCGGTGGCAATGGAAAGAGTATCAGGACTCGTTCTGAATACTCCCCTTCAGACTCGGCAGATACTGACTGCCATTATGATGATGAATATGCGGCACCATTCTGGGCCGAGATATGGATGAAAACTCTGTGATTATCCAACCAGGTCAAGGGGATAGTCGTGATGACAAATTTGATATTGAAGAAGGCGAAGTTCCCCCTTCTGTAGTGGAGAAAGTGCCAAACATAGCAGCCAAATTTGCTGTGGCTGAGGAAGTTGGTCCCCCCATTGACCTAGAAATTGCTAAGTCTACAGCCTACCTTCTGACCCACCAGCTCGAGCCCAAAGTGGTAGATGAAACAATCACTAAATACCCCATTCCCAGCAACTGTGAGCTGGTGGATGTGCCGAAAGTCAACCAAAGAATCTGGAATGGGCTACCTGCCTTTTCAAAGGCACGAGACCTCAAATTTCAGAGACTCCAAAAGAATCTCACAAGAGGCATCAATGCCTACATACACACAGTGTCGGCACAGGATATCACTGAACAGCAACAAGATGCACTAGCACTTCTGTGCAGTGCGAATTTCGAGCTAAATTCCTTGCGTAAGGAATTAATGAAACCAGACATTGGTTATCAATTCCAGCATCTCTGCAAGCCCTCTACCCCGGTCTCCAAATTCCTTTTTGGTGACGACCTGGGAAAGCAAATGAAAGACATAAGAGATGAACAAAAAGCAACTGAGGGTGTCCTCAGGAGTGAGCATAGCAGACAATACAAAAAGCAGCGTTTCAGCCCATATGACTATGGCAGGAGTGCATATGGCAAGGGCAGGAGCAAGATTACATCAGGAAGCTCAAATTTGCCCCAACAGTACCGCGACGCGGGCTGGACTACTTCTCGTGCAAGTACAGGTGATGTCACTAGGCCTACAGGTGCAAAAGGACCGTGGACTGGAGCTACCAGCCATGCTTTTTTAGGCCGGCGCCCCAAGGGGAGGGGGAAGCCGTCGGCTCCCCACACCTTCACACATCCCAGCCAGCACCAACCGCACTGCGGCAGCAAACAGGGCTCAGGGATGAAGAGAGCACGATAACCTCCAGTTCAACTGACGAGGTAAACATGACATCTGATTCTAGTGATTATGCAAAGCTATGTCATAATAATGTAGAACCTATGGTAGGAGGTCGACTGAAGCAATTCCTCCCAAAGTGGCGCAAAATTACTTCAGACCCACATGTGCTAAATGCTGTAAGTGGTTACAGGCTTGAATTCAGTAAAGAGATGGGTGCACCATCTAGAACTAAACCCCCTTACCTTTTTCGGTGTGATAAAGCCGAAGAGGCTGATATTGATCTTGAAATTTCTAAACTCCATGACAAGGGAGTAATTGAACCGTGCCAGATGGAAACTGGAGAATTCGTGTCTAATATTTTTACACGGCCTAAAAAAGACGGGGGTACACGCGTTATCCTAGACCTGTCTGATCTCAACAAATATCTCCAGTACCAGCACTTTAAGATGGAAACTATCCATACTGCTATTGAACTCATTTCAGAAAATAGCTTCTTAGCTTCAGTCGACCTTCGGGACGCGTACTATACAGTACCTGTGCACCCAACACACAGGAAGTTCTTAAAGTTCTCCTGGAAAAATCAACTTTGGCAATTCAAAGTACTGCCTAATGGCCTGAGCATGGCGCCAAGGTTATTCACTAAACTACTGAAACCTGTATTCACATTACTGAGAGAGCAAGGGCATGTAGTAATTGGATATCTTGACGATGTACTCATTATTGGAGAAAGTGAGAATCAAACATTGCAAACGGTTTTTGAAACCACTAGCATCCTTGCACAACTTGGGTTCTTGGTACACCCAGAAAAATCAGTACTATGCCCCACTCAAGAAATACAATTTCTTGGTTTCATTCTCAATACTCAGGCCATGACAATTCGACTGCCTGATAACAAATCAGAGGAAATACAGTCCTTGTGCACTGAACTTATGCAAATAGCAAACCCCAGTATCAGGCAGGTGGCTAGAATTATCGGGAAAATGGTAGCATCATTTCCCGCAGTCCAGTATGGACAGCTCTATTACAGGGCTTTAGAAAGGGACAAAATCAAAGCACTCAAAATGAATAAGGGGCATTTTGACAGAAAAATGAGCCTATCTTTGGAAGCAAAACAAGAGCTGCAATGGTGGACAGACAATGTGCAGTCTACTTTCTCACCCTTACGACACCCTAAACCTATGCTCGAATTGTGCACGGATGCCAGTGGCAAAGGCTGGGGGGCATCTGATCATACCACCCATACAGGGGGTAGATGGAATGAAGACGAGCTGCAAAAAGCCAGGGAGAATAAGATTAATTATCTGGAGACCCTGGCTGCTGGCATGGGACTCAAGTCCTTCTGTTCTAATTCACGAAACATTCATGTCTTGTTACGGCTAGATAACAGTACTGCTGTTGCGTACATTAACAACATGGGAGGCATTAAATCCCTTGACTGTGATCGGGCAGCCCGAGAGATTTGGCAGTGGTGCGAAACTCGTAAAATTTGGGTCACTGCAGCACACTTGCCAGGAAAGCTGAATGTGGAGGCAGACCGCATGTCTAGAATTTTCAATGACCGCACAGAATGGATGCTTGACCGCACAGTTTTCCAAGAAATAACTTCACGTTTTGGGACACCAGAAATAGACCTATTTGCCTCCAGACTTAACAAGCAGGTAGAGAACTATGTCACATGGTTGCCCGACCCACATGCCAAGGCTGTTGATGACTTTGCTCTCGATTGGGGAAAGTGGTACTTTTACGCATTTCCTCCTTTCTGCTTAGTTGCTAAGTGCATTCAAAAAATAAAATCTGATAATGCAACTGGGATACTAGTAGTCCCAAAATGGCCAAGCCAGCCATGGTTTCCTCTCCTAAACAGGATGATGAATGAGGAACCACTTGTTATTCATAGGAGTGAATCCTTACTAACATTGCCAGTTTCTAACACTCCTCACCCACTTAACACTCAGATTGATCTTCTTGCTTGCAGGTTCTGTGCAAGCCCTTCAGAGATGCGGGATTGAATGCACGGATAACTGCTGTAATGGCCTCCTCTTGGAGAAAAGGGACTAAAAAACAGTATGCAGTGTACATAAACAAATGGAAAGCATTTTGTGACAAAAAATGCAGCAACTACTTGTACTCAGATGTTCAAGCTATCCTGGAATTCCTGAGTGACATTTTCTTCGATAAAGGAGCAGGTTGCAGTGTCATAAACTTAGCACGGAGTGCTCTATCTTCATTTGTGATTCTTCGAGATACTATGTTTACAGTTGGAAACCATCCCTTTATCCAGAGGTTTATGAAGGGAGTCTTCCAGCTACGCCCACCCAAGCCTAGATACATGGAAATGTTGGACGTTAACCTTGTTTTCAATTTTCTTCGTTCTTGGTCCCCAGCGCACATTTTGGACCTGAAAAAAATTGACGCTTAAATTGTGTGTGATTATTGCATTAATCTCAGCACAAAGGATTCAATCATTACACTATCTAAGCTTGGATGGTATGGTGTTAAGAGATAATGCAGTCACCTTTCACCTTCATGATCTCCTAAAACAGAGCAAGCCTGGAAATTACTCACACAGTGTCAAGCTCCAGGCATACCCGCCAGACAGGAGACTTTGTGTAGTCAGGTATTTGCAGGAATACATCAGCAGGACCCGCAGAATCAGAGCTAGTGAACGGTACCTTTTTGTTAGCTACAAGAAACCGTATCACAGGGTATCATCTCAAACAATCGCTCGCTGGATTAAGGAGGTTTTGGAGGCTGCGGGTATTGATACAGGGATCTACAAGGCGCACTCTACTCGGGCAGCGTCTACCTCCGCAGCCAATAAGGGAAATTTCCCAGTATCTAAAATACTTGCGCAAGCCGGTTGGGCCAACGAAAGAACCTTTCGCAAGTACTACAACAAGCCCTGTCCTGCTGAGAAAACCTTTGTAGAAACAATTATCAAAAAATAGACTGTGAAGCCCTAAGATTTGGGCAGACATGTCTTGAACTGCCTAAACTTGTGAACTCTTGGAGACACAATATCTCTGCAGCATTCAACCTGAATGAGATTTGCAATGGAACCTCTTGTAAGGTATGCTTCCTACCCCTTTTCGGGGGGGTTGCCTCGAGAATGTAACCACTGGCTTTGAAATCTCATATATGACGTAATCTCTCACGAAATTACGATATAAAATGGAAGATTAAACGAGAACTTACCGTTTGAAGTTTAATATTAATTTTATGAGTAATTGGAGGGTGAGATTACGTCCCACCTCACCCTCCCCCAAATTTCAAACGGTAACTTAATCTCTCGTTATCTTCCTACATCAGTGGTCACATTCTTGCTTCTAATATTGAGTGGCGCGCGCACTAGCGGGATCTCATATATGACGTAATCTCACCCTCCAATTACTCATAAAATTAATATTAAACTTCAAACGGTAAGTTCTCGTTTAATCTTCCATTTCAAGGTAATGATGACACTGCTTAATAACTCTCCACTTACTTTAAAGGGGCAGTTTTCCAAAATATACAAGTGGATTGAGTGAATGCAGCAATAGCCTAGAACACACCAGTGAAGTTTGACAATCAGACAATCCATTCAAAAGGTATGAATTTTTAAAGTCGTGGTACCTCCATTGCTGAATAAGATATCACTGCAGAACAATGGTATAAAGAAAATACAGTATGAATTCTAAAAAAATTCTTTTCTTTTTTTGTAAGGAAAAGGAAAATTCATTTGACTTCTTACTGACATTTATTTTAACCTGTTCTTTCCGCAATTCTCTGAGTGCCTTTAATGCCCCCAAACGAGATTCTTGTGTGCCTGTCGACAGAGAATGGACGGGTTGGTAATCCACCTGTGCGAAAGCAGTCAAGCGGTACATGTATTCCGCTTTCCACGGTCAGCTACATGTGCCATCAAACGATGAAAATATCGATCGGATGTGAGGTATGAATAGAGCGTGCGCTGATGGGCTCACAGACTCTTGTTCTACACAAAACCAGGCACCTGAATGGGGTGACTGGGGTCAGCAAACACAGAAATCTACTGAGCTCAGCTTTGATCGCTATGTACATGTTCGTACCACTCCAAGTTTTATTGCAGAACAAAGGCAAACTAAATCAGAAAAGTAAATAATACTGTGATATTAAACACATTTTTCCAACAGAAAGAGAGCAAATGCTGATAGAATAAACTCTTATCTTTTTACCAAACCCATTCAGGGCATTATAACACAAAGAAACATGAATTTAGGCCATGAAAGCAGGCACTCTTGTCTTCATCTTGGGAACCTGGAAGTACTGGGGGCCCATTGCATAAAAGTTACAATTATGGTAACTTTGCCATCCAATGGTAACTACCATGGTAACAATACTCAACAGCCAATCAAAATCAAGAATTCCATGGAAGTTACCATTGGATGGCAAAGTTACCATAATTGTAACTTATATGCAACGGGCCCCAGGTTCCTGTAAAATCAGTTGCTCCCATGGGAACCTGGTATACCAGGTTCCCGTAAGGAATGGGTTAAAAGAGTATAATTCTCCCTGCTTTCTGTAAGAGGTATGTAAAGTCAATTGCTCTTTCATTATGCTGCAAAAATGAAAATATGTTGAAGTCTCTTTTTATAGATTTTTAAATGTTGTTCTGTAGTGATGTTGGAATTGTTGTACATAGACTTTTCATCAAGCAGTGGCAGCATTGAAACTCTTTGAACGGTTTGCTTGATTTTTCTCAAACTTCATTGATTTGATTTGCTATTTCTACATTCACTTAATCTACCTGTATTGTATATTTGGGAAAAATTCCCATTTAACCTAAGAAATGAAGTAAAGAATTCTTTTCATTCATAATTCAGCAGCTTTGTCTTCCCTCCCTTGAAGTCATCACAGCAGTGTTACTACAAGTGTACAATAATTTGCTGCAAATGAATACGAGCTTGTATCTAAAATTAGAAAAAAGAAATTATGTGCACATTTCTGTCGGTGCATGACATCACCTCAATTCATTTGCCTGCTGATATCACTGTTTCACGATATTGCACGGCAGTTTTAAATTCCAAAACGTTCACACCTTCTGTCAGAAGGTATTTTGGAATAAAATAAAGATAAATATTAAAGGGACTGTACAGTACTGGTTGAGGTGGGGATTCATGTTTTGAACATTCCTAAGTGAGATAATGAGAAACCTTTTATGAAATATGAAAGAACATGTTATTTTAAGAAGGATTCAACATATATTTGATGAAAATTGGTTTTCAAATGGCTGAGATATCCAAAAAAGTGATAATAATAAAAGGCGACAGGCCACGCCATTTATTAGGATCTCTTTGTTTCACCTTGTTTTTGGATATCTCAGCCATTTCAAAACCGATTTTCATCAAATAAACTTTTGATACCCCTTAAAATTGCATGCTCTTTGACATCTCAGAGTGGTTTCTGAATATCTCGCAAAAACATTGAAAGCTAAATCCTCACCTCAACCAGAACTGTACACACCCTTTGACATTTCTTAAAGAGTATGCTTCCTGAATGGCATCTATGTCTACTTGTATGAACACATTTGAAAAACGAAAGTAAAGAGAAAGAATATACATGTACTGCAGCTACTACACCTTGCACCTAGTTCTTAAAATGGTGTTTTATTAATGATTTTTTTTTTTCTCTATCCATGAAAGTTGAGTGCTTGGAGTGCCTATCTTGCCTACACTGTCAGGAATGATGACTCTCTGCTGTGTAGATGACCTAGACTTTAAAGGGTGTGTACAGTTCTGGTCGAGGTGAGGATTTAGCTTTTAACATTTTGCGAGATATTCAGAATGCACTCCATGAGATGTCAAAGAGCATGCTTTTCTAAGGGGTATGAAAAGTTTATTTGATGAAAATTGGTTTTGAAATGGCCGAGATATCCAAAAACAACGTGAAACAAAGAGATCCTAATAAAAGGCATGGCCCGTCGCCTTTTATTATCAAAATTTTTTTGGATATCTCAGCCATTTGAAAACCAATTTTCATCAAATAAACGTTGAATCCTTCTCAAAATTACATGCTCTTTCATATTTCATAAGAGGTTTCTCATTATCTCACCTAGGAATGTTCAAAACATGAATCCCCACCTCAACCAGTACTGTACAGTCCCTTTAATGATCAAACCTCCAGAACATATTGTCATTCAACTCTTAAATCCTGAATGGAAAATACCAGCTTTTAGCTTCTGTCAGGGATAAGTCAACAAGCAGGTCAATCTAGATGACTCTCTTTAAGTACTCAAGACCCTTATTTGAAGCCACTTTGATGATAAAAGGATTAGTGTCTGGCATTGTAGTATGGCTAATCCACAAACAGGATTAGACTTTGACTGACCCTCAAAGCTGAAATTCATCCCTATTCAACCCACCTGCTTTACAACTTTACCACACCATTCCCTTGATGAGGGGGATAAACAGAGGTGCATTCACACACAGAAGCTATCATTGCTTGTGTGCCCATGCGAAGATCACTTTATTGTACACCACAATTGACACACAGCCAAGAAAATTTGACATGGCTGCAAATCAAGCACTTTGAATTTCCGACCTGCATGTGCCTGAACAATGAGCAGAGCGTGAAGCTAGGCACCTGAATGTGCAGATCTAGTTTAGCGATTTGCATGATATGATTAAAATGAGTCAATCATTTCTGTGGGTGATATTCACACATGCATTGCAAGGCAAAATATCATTGACTGTTTCCTAAAAAAAAAAAATGTAATCAAGCTGGACTGATTTTTGCATCACGATGCATATCACGAGAGTCGAAAATTTTTTGTTTGTGTCACACTGAAATTAAGGGTTTTTGCTTTGCGCTGCAAAATTCAATTCAATGTGAAGGGGACTTCTTTTCCTTTTAGTATCTAAAAGTCTAAATGAACTTCAAATATCCAAGAATATTCAAGTGTCTACTCAGAAAAATTATGTAAGTCTGCTATATTCTTCTAGTTTTGTTTGTGCTTGAACCTTCACTTTGATACTACACACAATTATGAAGGCTCTACCAGCCCCATTAATAAGATAAAACCTTTGAACAATTTTTGCAATTGTGACAGCTACTTCTGAAGTTCCTTGACCAGCCATTGATGATACTGCTCTAGCCACTTAATCAGGTCTTGAATGTTATGAATATACTGTAATGAATATTAAATTTAATGCAGTATCATATTCTTCTTGTGATGTCTTGTGATATCAAGTATATAAATTCTATACTAATAGGTGACATTGGCCTACCAAGACATTTTATTTTTAGCTCACCTGAGCCAAAGGCTCAAGTGAGCTATTGCGATCGCCCTTCGTCCGGCGTCCGTCGTGCGTCGTGCGTCGTCCGTCGTCCGTCGTCCGTCGTCCGTCGTCCGTCGTCCGTCGTGCGTCGTGCGTAAACTTTTTACATTTTCATCTTCTTCTTGAAAACCCCAAGACCGATTTTCATCAAACTTGGCAGGTAGCATCCCTAGGGGGTTAGGAACTCAATTTGTTAAAATGGGCACCATGCCCCACCCAGGGGGCCCCCAGGGGGGCCCAAACCCCCCAAAATTAAGGAATCTGTAAAAATCTTCTTCTCTAGAACCAGAAGTGATAGAGCTAAGTTAATACTATGAGTTAGTACATTGATGACTGTAGTTTCAAGTTTGTTCATGGCAGAATCAGGGGTGCCCCCCTTGGGACCCAGGGGAGGGGGGGTGGGGAAGGGTTCTAATGGGGCCTAAATTGTACATTTTCATCGTCTTCTTGAGAACCCCATGACCCATTTTCACCAAACTTGGCAGGTAGCATCCCTAGGGGGTTAGGAAATCAATTTGTGAAAATGGGCACCATGCCCCACCCAGGGGGCCCCCAGGGGGCCCCCCCCCAAAATTAAGGAATATCCGCAAAAATCTTCTTCTCTAGAACCAGAAGTGATAGAGCTAAGTTAATACTATGAGTTAGTACATTGATGACTGTAGTTTCAAGTTTGTTCATGGCAGAATCAGGGGTGCCCCCCTTGGGACCCAGGGGAGGGAGGGGGTGAGGAGGGGTCCTAATGGGGCCTAAATTGTACATTTTTATCTTCTTCTTGAGAACCCCATGACCCATTTTCACCAAACTTGGCAGGTAGCATCCCTAGGGGGTTAGGATCTCAATTTGTTAAAATGGGCACCATGCCCCACCCAGGGGGCCCCCAGGGGTCCCAAATCCCCCAAATGAAGGAATCTTTATAAATCTTCTCTAGAATCAGAAGTTATATATAGAGCTGAGATAATACTATGAGTGAGTACATTAATGACTGTAGTTTCAAGTTTGTTCATAGGAGATCCAGGGGTGCCCCTCTTGGGTAGGGGGGGGGGGGGTGGTGGTTGGAAGGGTCCAAATGGGGGCCTGAATTGTACATTTTCATCTTCTTCCTGAAAACCTCATGATGGATTTTTGTCAAACTTGGCAGGTAGCATCCCTAGGGGGTCAGGATCTCAATTTATCAAAATGGGCACCATGCCCCACCCAGAGGGCCCCAGGGGGCCCCAATCCCCCCAAATTAAGGAATCTTAAAAAAATTGGGCCCTTATTGTACATTTTCATCTTCTACTTGAGAATGCCTGGTCAAATTTTGGTAGAGCTGTGAATAATTTAGATTAGTGACTGCGTGAAAGGTGAACTTGCGATACTCAGGTGAGCGCTAGACCCGCGGGTCTCTTGTTGTTTTTAGTAGGAGCAAACAATGAACAGTAGTGCTATTAACACACACCTGAATTAACACTTTTAGAAACTTGACTTTTGTGTTGTGATGTGTAAACCTCTATATTTGTATGGATGGACACAAGAGTATTGTTAGCTCACCTGAGCCAAAGGCTCAAGTGAGCTATTGCGATCGCCCTTCGTCCGGCGTCCGCCGTGCGTCGTGCGTCGTCCGTCGTGCGTCGTGCGTCGTCCGTCGTGCGTCGTGCGTAAACTTTTTACATTTTCATCTTCTTCTGGAAAACCCCAAGACTGATTTTCATCAAACTTGGCAGGTAGCATCCCTAGGGGGTTAGGAAGTCAATTTGTTAAAATGGGCACCATGCCCCACCCAGGGGGCCCCCAGGGGGGCCCAAACCCCCCCAAAATTAAGGAATCTGTCAAAATCTTCTTCTCTAGAACCAGAAGTGATAGAGCTAAGTTAGTACTATGGGTTAGTACATTTATGACTGTAGTTTCAAGTTTGTTCATGGCAGAATCAGGGGTGCCTCCCTTGGGACCCAGGGGAGGGGGTGAGGTAGGGTCCTAATAGGGCCTAAATTGTACATTTTCATCTTCTTCTTGAGAATCCCGTGACCCATTTTCACCAAACTTGGCAGGTAGCATCCCTAGGGGGTTAGGAACTCAATTTGTTAAAATGGGCACCATGCCCCACCCAGGGGGCCCCCAGGGGGCCCAAACGCCCCAAAATTAAGGAATCTGTCAAAATTTTCTTCTCTAGAACCAGAAGTGATAGAGCTAAGTTAATACTATGAGTTTGTACATTGATGACTGCAGTTTCAAGTTTGTTCATGGCAGAATCAGGGGTGCCTCCCTTGGGACCCAGGGGAGGGGGTGAGGTAGGGTCCTAATAGGGCCTAAATTGTACATTTTTATCTTCTTCTTGAGAACCCCATGACCCATTTTCACCAAACTTGGCAGGTAGCATCCCTAGGGGGTTAGGATCTCAATTTGTTCAAATGGGCACCATGCCCCACCCAGGGGGCCCCAAGGGGGGCCCAAACCTTCAAAATGAAGGAATCTTTAAAAATCTTCTCTAGAATCAGAAGTTATAGAGCTAAGATAATACTATGAGTGAGTACATTAATGACTGTAGTTTCAAGTTTGTTCATAGGAGATCCAGGGGTGCCCCTCTTGGGGGCAGGGGGGGGGGGGGTGGTTGGGAAGGTCCAAATGGGGGCCTGAATTGTACATTTTCATCTTTTCCTGAAAACCTCATGATGTATTTTCGTCAGACTTGGCAGGTAGCATCCCTAGGGGCTCAGGATCTCAATTTATGAAAATGGGCACAATGCCCCACCCAGAGGGCCCCAGGGGGCCTCAATCTCCCCAAATTAAGGAATCTTAAAAAACTTGGGCCCTTATTGTACATTTTCATCTTCTACTTGAGAATGCCTAGTCAAATTTTGGTAGAGCTGTGAATGATTCAGATTAGTGACTGCGTGAAAGGTGAACTTGCGATACTCAGGTGAGCGCTAGACCCGCGGGTCTCTTGTTAATTATTGTGATCTGCATCGCGATGCAAAAATTTCACTTTATGTGTAGATGGACTGCTATGCAGTCCATGTACACTGTGTGCTTGTAGGGCTTATTATTCATGCAACAATAGACATTTTTGCTGTTATAACTCAACTTTACCTCCATAACAAAGGTTGTTCCTTGACAACCGTGAACATTGCCTGACATAGCGATTATAAAACACCTAAAATGAATGTAGCTATCCGATTGGTCGATTGCCCATCACGTGACCTGTAGTTAAAAGTTCCATCACACGCTGTGGCTATCAGCCGTGCAATTTTGTTTGAGCAAAAATGGATAGTGCATGGCTGACATCATCCATTTCCATTGACTCCCGTGTTAAACTCACGATTGACTTGAAGGTTTTGTTCCATCGCATGGCTCTGATGTCACAATTTTAAACAAACATTTGCCGTACGCACTCAACAATCACAAATGCGCTTACAAGCGCATACTTTTGTCACTCATTTTTGTAAACAACTTCAACCGATCGGCTTCGCGTACGTACATACGATGACTGTGACTGTGCGGCTACTCATTCGTCTTTCACAGAAAATGGTTGCCATTTTTGTGCTAAATTCAAGAATCTGTGTCTACCACATCTGTTGATGTTGAGGTATTGTATAAAACAAATAGTTTATGGTCTTTACTCGTGCAATGGAACAAGATTTCACACTCGGTGAAAGATGATGCAAAATCTTGTACCTTCGCACTCGTGACCATTCACTCTTTGTATACTAATGATGCAAATAGGATTCCTCGTATTGAAAGGTACTCTGAATGGCAAATGGTAACTAAAGTTTAAAGTCATTGCAAAGTCCTTGGCAGAGAAAAAAAAAAATATCCATACATTTGAATACAATAGTATGCTCTTGGCCTACCATGTGAAAGTCATGACACCTGAAGAAGAATTTAACAAGTTGATGACAGAGATTTTGTTTCCTTCAGTGCAATGAACTCTCAGATCAGCGTGGCACCATGGTATTTTGTCTATGTCATGGGAATTCAACACTTTAAATCCGGATGGGTAGACAGTGACTTTTTTATTGGACAGTCCTTAGCCCCCATTTTGTAGACCACGTGTTCAGTGTCCATCATGCAAATAGAGTGGGTGGAAGTCTTAGCAGACAAGCTATACAGTAAATTGTTCCCACCTATGTTACGGACTTGCAGTAAGCTAGTAGGTGCTGCTGACTGCTGATAATACTAATAGTGAACCGTGAAAGACTGTTGGTGTAGCCTATGTGAATGCGCCAGCCAACAGACACGAGACTCTTGCTTCCAGTCTTCCTTGCGTACCACAACGTCGCTCTCCTTACTGGACGTGCTGCACACCTCGTGGGGGATTTCCAGTTGATTATCATTATACTCGTGTGTGATCCAGTACGTATTTCCCCCACCGAATCAGGATATGTTCCAACTCAAGTATTTCCTGGCAGCCAGCTCTCTCGCAGCGAGACTCAGCACTGTGATGACAGACTGCTATCCAGGAATATCTTTTTTTTTGTGCTAAACTTGCTGTTCCTGCTCGTTAGGGATTGAAGGACGTGAAGCATTACAGGGCTCTGATGATTGCGTAGTTGCAGTTCTCTCTACTCCGCACCCTTGCAATCTAAAGCCCCCCCCCCCCCCATTAAATAACCCCATCACCCCCAACTTCACGACTTCAGGACTCGTTGTATGCTCCCAGTGGCCTCCTTATGGGTCACGCATATTTCCTGTCAGGGGAAACGTGCCGAGGGAGCATCGCTATGCAACAAACAACGATCGCCAACGCTCCGGCCTGTTAAATTTAGTCATGGAAGCAGCCCCGCACTCGACGTGAGGACAAACTTGTTGTGGATCAGCGCGTAAATAAGCGGCCGTGACACGTGGGGCTCTTGTGTGGAGACGAGCCGTGTACACTCCCTGCTGTGGATTCCCTACATTAACTGTGGCTTATCTCGACAAACACAACTAGTAACAAGCAACCCGATACAAGGGACATTTTTCGTTATTCAAATTAGCACTCCCTCTTCTTTCCCCGCTACTATTCATGTGGTGTCGTACCTGTGGATTGTGTTTCTGTGAGCACTGGTTAGCACTTTCATTGTCACATCCATTCACTCAGTGTTGCCACGTAGAGAGATGCCTGTTGTGTTCAATGTGATCTATATTTGTGCCAGTTGTGATGGGATTGTCCCTATAAGTGTTCGCGCCTCGGTGTAAAGTAGATTGTTAACCGTGTCAGACTGAAGCTAACTGCCACATGGCCATGCTCTTGTGTACCTCTTCATCAGAGCGATTCTGACCAAATCATTATCTTGGATGATACCCCTCTCTCCGACGGCGGCGGCGTCTCCCCCCGGCATCGCCATGACGACATCCTCCCATGCAGTGAATAATGCGATGAAGCTGCTGGAAGACACGGCCGAGCTGTTTGAGGTTGATTCTGTCGAGGATGATGTCCACCCAGCCTTCGCACGGCGCAGCAAGTCAACCAACTCTCACCCTATACCCTACAAGATGCAGCACTCGCTGCCTGCTCATATATGGAATAAATATAGCAGTGGCTTGGGTAAATCTATACTTCTTTTGAGCAAATATATTGTTCATATCAATGCATATTGATGATCATTATCAACAGAGGGTTGCACTGGGATTTTTTTTTTATTGTAAGCATATAGGAATGGGGTCACACATATTTGATATAAGCATGTAGCATGATTTTCTTATTCTTATCAAAGCTGAATTACAAATCTGTCCTTTATTCCCAAGTCCCAATTGATTTGAATGACTTACTCAATTGATTCTTTATGCATAATGGTTTAAATCGTGTTCTATGAAAGGAATTTAGAAAAAAAAAATCAAAATTCCATATGATATAGTATTTGCAACTTATTTACAATGAATCATGCATTACACAATAGAGATGTGACTTTTATGGAAGCTTTTATGACTGAATATTCATATTTGGATTTTTTTCAGTCTTAAACCCTCCTGGCACTCCTGTAAAAACACAATTATGATATTGGTTCACCTCACATTGGAAAACTTATGATTCTAAAATGACAGATCTCCTGCTTTTGTTCTTTTGTTTGATGAATGTCAATTTGGATGAAAAAAAAAAATACAATTTGGATATTTATAGTAAAGGAATAGCAACGTTATTTCTGAAGAAGAATGAAAAATAAAAACCCAGCAATCAAGAATGACAGTAAAGGCTAGATAGCGTGATGCAGTCCTCTTCAATTGGTAGTCATCATTTCTCATTGATGTATACACCTCATGAATATATATTTACTATGTTATAAAGTATGCATATCATTATAGGATATTGCCTATAGATACATGCTCTATCTACTGCATAATGAAGGGGTCATTGATCAAGGAATGGTGTTTGTGCATACCGCAATATATCACTGCATCATGTTCACAAGTTAACCAATACCCAGTAACCATACTAATTTAGACTTTACTGGTACACTGTATGTACTTTCAATACCTCATCAGATTTTAGTCCTGTCTGTTGTTGAAGCTGGTATACATGGGCACTGTATCACTACATTTCCAGGGATACATTTGTGTTGGTTTTATTGTAAACCAACCATACCCATTACCCATACCATTCAGGACTGTACACTTTCAATGCCTCACAAGACTATTATTGTCATTGGTGGTAGCTAAACCAGATATGTGCATTACATATTATATCCATCCAGTTTTTTTTTTTTTTTTTTAAATCATTCATATTTTTTGCCTACCTATTTTTTCATACCCATCAGTGTCTTTAATGCCAGCTTGGCGCTAATGTGATTTGACATGTGGGAAGTGCAGTCATTATGCTACGTACAAAAACCAAATCTTTCTTTAAAGGAGCACAAACTGTATATAAAGGGAGTCCATCCAGTACAACATAGCACACGCCAGTGGTTGAATTGGGTCCACTGTCAAAACTCTGTCCCAGAACTGCTGTGGTGAGGGCAAACGTACCTGGAGCATATGCTCCGTGTCATGTGCACTGCACTTGTCATAAGTAATCACTTTTACGAAGCCACCTGTATGTTAAATACTACTGGCTTGTGAAGGAGGAAGGCCCAGCATAAGTCTACCATTGCAGGTTTAACCCATCCGGTGCTTGGGATATTGTGTTAAGGAAATCATTATCTTATTATCAAACTGGCAACTCTAAATTTGACTGCATAGTTAGGATAGGCTGGATAGAATCGGCTGAATTCATTATGTCTACACAAAATCAAACAAACTATGAAGAACGATGCCACTTTGGGAGAAACAGGAGCCTCAGTCTTCTGAAGTGTGTTGCCATTTGAAGGATCTGGATCCGGTTTCATAAAACTTGTTACCAGTAACCACTGCCACATTTTTATGACAAATTTGCTTTCGGCCAATCAGATGCAAGGATTTCAGTAGCTTATGACAACTGTCAAATGGGGCCCAGTTGCACACTTAGCAGTGAAGAGGCTTTCAAAAATGCTGAAACCAAAATGAACAGTAGTATTAAGCCTATAAGTAACACGAGGTTCAAATGAATGAGACTGCTTGGACCCTTCCTCATGAAGAACCACCAATAAACGATTAAAATTTTAAGCAAAAGATACAGCAACAAACTGCAGAATTTAATGTAGTGACACTAGCTCTCATTGTGTTTCTGTCTGATAATTGGGTATGGTTCATCTACCAACTAGCACCGTGTCTGCAACTAATGGATAGTGCATTATCTGCCGAACATACTACTAGTATCAACTGGGCGAGACTGCCTCACATACTGTACCCTGCAGATAGCATTGTAACTGGCATTGTGTGTAGGAGCTGGTCAATGGCCAGTACTTTGTAGGATATTGTACAGCCGACTGTCCCTATAGAAGAAGCAGCGCACATTTGCAGACCTAGCTAACATAGGAAAGATGAGTTATTGATTGCCCTGTGCTTGTTCTGAATGTGTCATACAATAGTGCATTCAGATTTATGCAGGATTGGTCATGACAAGCAAGCCAGCAGTGATTTTTCACTTGTTATAGGTAGTTGTTGGTAGGTTGGGGCAAAACTTCCTTTGGGTTACCTTTGTTATGGAAATATGCATGAAAATTTAATGAGTTTAGGTAAGGGGTCAACTAAAAAGAAAGAGAAAAGAAGAAAATTTGTGCTGATCAAAAATGAATGGCATTACAGATTGAATGTGCATGTAGCTGTCTATCAAAAATCAAGTGAAACGTACAGGCCTATGAGTTTGAGGTACTGTACAAATGTATGTTCCATTATGTAGTGAGTCTAATTTTATTTTTGCAAATCCGGACTTGCTGAGAATTTCACAAGTGGTTGAATTCAAAATCATGGAGTACAGCAGTGGACAAGTACATGTACCACCCGACTCGCGAAATTTGTGAAAATAAAAACCCTGTAAAATAGATGCATTATTATTGTATCAGAGCTGCCAAGTCTAGATTCACTAACTTTTGGAAGAATGAACCTTGGGAATGATGATTCTTGAGAATAACTTATTTCATGTCAAGATTAATGAACCTTCAGAATAAGAAACCATTGGAATAGTGAGCTGTGACCTTGAAATGCATGTTACACACATGATAGATCTCTGGAACCTTCTCTGATTTTGATGTGTGACTGTTAGCAGCTCTGAGATGTATGCACCATATATTTCATGATGGTCTCGTTTTGTGCAAACTCTGGGAATCACCAGATATTTGCAAACTTGATTTGTATGCCAAAATATTGCTTTATTAAATATAACAGTTTATTACCCAATGGCAGGAACTTGCTGACTTTGATTCTTGACAAGGAAAAAACTGATTTCATCACTGTGCTTTTCCAAGGCACTTTAATATGAAATATTCTTGAAATAATGTGCTTGCAAGATATGCCCTATACTGTACTGCGGAATGAATCCGCCCCCCCTCCCCCCCATACAGGACATATTAGCGAGAATCATTTGATTGTTCAAGTTTTCTGCTCTGTATTGTTTTCTGTCCAGAAACTTATCAACTCTCACACTATATATATCCTCTTTGTAAGATTTTTTTTTTTTGGAAAAAAAATTCTGGCAGTAAGTTCTCTGAGAAGAATTCTAGAAACTACATGTAGGCAGTAAAGTGAATACGTAGGATAGAAGCTAGTAGGTCAGAGATGACAGCCCCCCCTCAAAAAAAAAACAAAAAACAAAACCAAACCAAACCAAACAAAAACAAAAAACAAAACAAAACAACAAAAACAAAAACAGAACACACATACAGTGACACTGTAGTCCTGCTGTGCAATCCTTCAATCCTTGACACATGAAAGTGAAGGGGATTTTTCATGTGTCATGTGACTTTTTTAAAGAACTTCTGTGACCTACAAACAGCATGCCACAGTTTCACTCTTATATCATTTCCTGGTGAGAAATGTCTTCAAATAGTGGATGCACGTAATGTCAAAATGAGGAAACTGATAACAAAGACCAAGTTAGTATCGTATTGACATTCCTATAGTCGCATGGTTATTTTTATCAAATAGAAGAAGCGAACACTCTATTACCAGTACAACCTACCTATATCAATATTGAAGGATATTTATAAATACATAAAAATATTTTTCACCTAGCTGAGCTTAGCATGTTCCTTGGCACTTTCCATTAGTGTTTGAAGTGCAAGAAGAAAGCATGTTATATATGAGAAATTAACTTATCATCCATTGAGAACTCAACGTACGCGGGTTGCGTGAAAATGGTGATTCATAACTAGATCTCAGTGTTGGTTGTTCTTGTCTTTCCTGTTAACCTTGTTGTATAACATGGGAGTGCAAACAGTGTATGTAAAATCCAGAGTTGCCGACTAGTATATTTTCACAATATTTGGCACATTTTCTTTCTTCATCTAAAAATGACAATGTTTATTTTAAATGCCGAATATACAGTCGTAGATCTTTTTTCCAAAATTTGAATCTGTACATTTGATATATATGCAATTTTTCAAACCGAAAATCTAGTCAGGTTTAAATGTTCCAGAGATGGTATACATTGAATGGCAAATAAATCCACGATGTTAATAAATCAGAAAGGGAAACGTTTTATATGTGATAATTATACATGGTGTTTAACCTTATTCTGCTTTGCTTGCTGATTAGCATGTCCAGCTGGGTTGCTTTCATTGCTGATCTGCACAGATGTTTGAAAATTAATTGCCAGTGAATAGAGATTACCTAATCCTCTTATTCCATATTGCATCAC
Source organism: Diadema antillarum (assembly GCF_040938485.1). NCBI lineage: Eukaryota > Metazoa > Echinodermata > Echinoidea > Diadematoida > Diadematidae > Diadema > Diadema antillarum. Next base: position 135,632 of record NW_027272280.1, on the reverse strand, counting down.
CATGGTCTTCCCATTGGACCAAGGCATATTGTTATGCCTAATTGGACTGACTAACTTACAGTGAAGTCAGGTTTGGAGAAATTAACTGAATGCTGATGACAAAACACAGCAAGTTACAGGTATACAGTGTAAGTGCATGGGCACGTTAGGGTTAAGAATCACATCAAAGTAACGTTAAAAATTTGACGCTCCATGGTGTGAACATTTGCAGCATTATCTGAATATTGACTGTCGTGGGAAGAAACATTGCAGAATACTGTAAAACACGATATCTTCGTGGCATGAAATGTTTGCGAATTTGAGCCAACGGCATTTGCCGCGGCATGAAATTTTCGCGAGTTACCTCTGACATTCAGTGCATATGTGACCTGCTACAACAAAAAGGTCCTGCAGTCGCGCACTGTCGAAGCCGTGAAAATCGAGTTTGAAGTCAGAGCATTAAAATTGGTCAAAACTTACGATTTTCTGATTTTGATATATTATTGGAGTCTAACATGTCTTCTATCATCTGTCGAAATTTTGAAGCAAAATGACCAAAGGAAAGATTAAAAAATAGCGTTTTTCTGAGCCATGTTTTTTGGCGTTTCAACGAAGCAGAAACTGGCTCGAAAATTTGGATTGAGCGCCACAGATAGGTTCCGCCCCTAACAACGACCAGAGTGATCTCATTGGTCAGTTTGCTGCTTGCTGCTAACCGAAGCGTGAAGCTCGCACACTGCCCAGTCGACTGGTGCACGTGCGGGCGGTGTGCGCTATGCTCAGCCGCTTGTCACATCCTGGTCACTGATTGGTTGGTGAGGAGACCGCCGATGCTGATGTGCTTGAATGAACTCTTCAGGGGTTGCTAGGGCTTACCTTCTATTGTCCAGAGGTGAAAACTGACTTGCGTGTCCCTTGATCATGATTGTGTCGAAAGGAAGACTTTTAGGGCGCTTTTCTCGAAACAGTGCTTTTTCAGATGTCTCGACATGCTCTCTTTTAAACATCGATATCTCCGCAGCCGATTATTTTTATAAAATGTGTTATATATCAATTTAAAGCAGAAAGATTAGGGGATTATACCTTACAATTTTCAAATAATCGACCTCGCCTGACTTTAGGATAATTTTGTTGTAGCGGGTCACATATAGTGTAGACAAGAACTTTCACCTGCATTTTAATATCACGAATCTTGGCTCTCGCAAAATTCACGCGAACATTCCTCGTTTTACAGTATTCTATCCATCAGGTTTGAAATGCTAAGGCTGAAGAATAACCTCCCCTTAATACCATTTCAAACTATTCAAAAAAAGTTTGCTTGGTCAAAACTGCTTGCAAATTAGATGAAATATTGCATAATGATTTTACAACGTCACAATTATCTTATTGAATTATAGAAACAAAGATTGAAAATCCTAACTCCGCTTGATTATCCATGGTAACTTGACAGTCTCCCCATCAAATTCATCATTGCTGAGTTAATATACATAAATATATGCAGAGATGCCAACTGTTACTTTTTGTGCAGTTAATTAGTACCGTTAAGGTTTTTTTTTCTCCAAAAGTACTGCACGTTTCATGGCAAACACCATTTTCCCCAGATTGCATTACTACTCATATCTATTGCAGGAAAATTAATTCAATACTCTTTATCCAACAGAATTAATGTCTTCTCAGCCCTCAGAATACTACAATGCTCTTTGCAAACTTGGCATCCCTTTCTATGTGGTGATTGGATGTGATGTGCAGAATAACAGCTCATATCTTATTTGCTTTAAAAAAAAATCTAGTGAAGATTTGTATGCATGCCAGGTTGAGACTTGTGAGAAAATAATGGTTCATATTCTTTGGAATTTTAGTAGAATGTCAATGAAATCACCATTTTGATTGATTTGACTCTACTTGTGAAAGTGAATTAATACAATGTATAGCACTTCTGTTCTAAAAGGATCCATGGAGAACTACAAAATGTAGCTAAATGTGCTCTTACCATGGATTAAGCCAGTCATGACCACTGCTCCATGAAGCTATTAATATGTACATAGAATAGCTGTCTGTGGTAATTATAGAATTAATCAGAGATCTGTCACTTTCAAAATATTACGCTGACCGGCCCGTTGATTCACCCCTTAATAGTTTCCTGGACGTGTTTTTGGTACCCTTGATGACTTATTTAAGTCCTGCAGTGGTTATTTGTGATGACGGAGACAAAAATAGCCTGGGAAAGTTGGATACCATTCAGATATTTTCCAGTCTGTCAAATTTTGTATAAGGTCAGCTATTCATCCAACCAAATAAGAGCAAGGGAGTAGACACAAGTTCTTTTTAAGGAAGCACATGCTAAAATTGCTTGTGGGTCTTTAAATTTTGATTTAATTTTCCTGATTTTTACATGTCAATATTATAAGTGTCATAATCAGTATATAAGGTCTTCAGGAGATATTGAAGCTACTTGCTTGAATAAAACTTTTTCTTTGATGTAAATCCTTCAGCAGTAAATTTTAGGCAAGTATGTTATGGGAAGTAAATGAAAACAGAGGCGGATCCAGGGAGGACCGCAACCGGCGCACGCCCCCCTTTATTTTTTGTTGAAACAAAAGAAATAAAAAGAAAAAAATGGGGGGAGGGGTGCGTGCGCCCCCCTTTAATTTTGTAAACGCGCCCCCTCTTTACGGAATTCCTGGATCCGCCCCTGTGAAAATTATCTTCTGAAGGAAATTTAAAAAAATAGATGTGAAAATTGATCAATTTTCCCATCTATATAGAGTTTTCCCAAACTCCAAACTTCCCTTTGTCAAGGAGTGGTTTGAATTGCTTGTCATTTCCATGTGAAGATACAGTGTAGGTCTGGAAATGGCAGCTCTTCATACTACTATTTAATATGGGCAACATTAATGCTTAAATTTGAGCAGGAAAAGTAGGTCTTATAGTGTGTGCAATGAGCTGTGGGTTATATTTTAATTGTGAGTAGTTTGCCTGCATAATGCATATAAGTTTTGGTGTGATTGTGTGTGATCACGTGTGTGCCAAAGTTTTGTTTGGTTTGTAATATATACCTTTTTTTTGGGGGGGGGGGGGCAAGGAGGAAAAATTCATGATCGGCATGAGATTAGTTTGTTTTGTGCAGATGACTGGATTTACAAAATGTAGCTGCTAATATCGTTTCATGAAGGGTGAAGAATACATTCATATCTAGAAAAGCACTCTGAGAGCGCAGACCTCCGCCAAGCATGAAGCTTATTTCCACCACTACACTGATCTTGTTCTTCCATAGAGATATCATACGTAGGGTGCCTACACACAACATCGGTGCTAAAAGTCGCCAGATTTCCAAATATAGAAGCCTTTGTTACGTCATAAGCCTTCAGCTGCACGGCGCGCCTTGCCCCAGCAGAAACTAGAGCACGCACTTTAGTGCGCGCAGACAAACCTCAAATGTGTGCAGCCTGAACTCCCAAGTTCATTGACCCTACCTGCCAAAACATCAAAAATCCTTCATAAATTCCCCCAAAATTCTTGGATCATTACCAAAAGTTAATCATTTGTTACTTGTGTCATTCTCAACCTTTCCTGCAAGTTTCATCCCAATCCGTTAACTACTTTTTGAGTTATTTTGCACACGGACAAACTAACTAACGAACGAACGAACACACAAACCAATGGTAATGAAAACATAACCTCCTTCCTTGGCGGAGGTAATAAGTAGTCTCCTGAAGGCAGTATAAACCAGTGAATTTAATTTCACTTTCATTGCTATGGAAACACAAAAGGCAGAAGGGGGAAGAAACTTCTGTTTATTTCTAGTTCTTTTTCCAAGTTCATTCCATATTTTTCTTTGAGTCGGTCACTCCACTGATTAAAACAAAGCTGTCAAAGGTAAGGTGCCCATGTATTGACAAATACCTTCACAAATATCATTCCCCATGATATGGCTTGCCATGGTTGTAAAAAAGTATGCAATGATATTAAATGACTGTAATTGATACATAATTCTCATACACATTGGTGGTCATTCCATGATTCCATTTATATTGTTTATTTATCTCAAGTCGTCAAGGTCCTCATAATGTGAAAGTGTCTAATTAGTCAATGACTATTACATATTATACCTGCTTATCATTACCAATGGAATAATATATACTCACCAAGAAATGTGGAATATATCTTTATAGTTATCTATATATAAGCATGTAATATCCATATTATCCTCCTGTCTCGTATTATCAACTTTATATCTATGGATTTTGGACTATGTAACCATCGTGATAATAGTTGCCTTTTTCAGGTTGAGAGAGGCTTGGAATTTTGTGAAATATATTTGATGCTTTTACGATATTTAACTATGCTTATTGAAAACTGAACTGAAATCACCAAATACATCAAATTTAATAAGTTAAAGTAATGACAGAAGTAGTGCATGTAATATCAATGAAAGTAATACTGCTAACTGTTGTTTTTATGCGTAGTAAACATGATTATGATGATAATGATTACAGCAAATGCTGTACTCTTAGGAGTGACAGTGAATATCAAACAATGATAAACATACCACACATTTAAAAGGTCCCATCCATCAACTTGGCCATGTATCCATGATATGTTATTTAATCTACAGTCTTCATATCTTTTGGAATGCAATGCCATATCATGGAGCCATGTGCTTTGAAGTTATGTGAAAAATGCAAACATTGTAATATTGCCCTTGTGCTGTTTCCACAAAGGCTAGCGCAAAGACTGGCTACTCTTTTCACTCAGTGGAGCTTCTCAGTTGATTGAGAAGAAATTGATATCGCATGGGTAATGGAATAGATATATGAGATCTCTCTCTGAACGGTGATATAAGTGTGGATAAGCAGTTATCACTTAAAGCTTGAATCACTCAAGATGAACTGCAAGTATATATGAGCCACTTGTGTTCTAATTGCATGTGATGAAATGTAAGATATGCACACACACACACACACATACACAAATGTATAGATATCCCTAAAAGTGCTTAGATATCAAATGTTTCCTTCAAGTAGGATGAAATCAGTGAATTCTGGCAAGGACGTGTCTTTACAGATAGAAAAGATCAAAGCCGACATCCCTCTCAATATCAGCAGAATTGCCAGTTAAATCATTTTGCCAGTGATTGACGAAAACCCTCAAAAACAAAACGATGCAAACTGTCAAATAAAGCAAGTACAATTGTATTCATATCATGTGTGAGGCCAAAGGGGTTGGGGGCAGGGGCAGGGGTGATGGATTGTCAAGGACTAGAAACACTAACTCATTAGGGCCTGGTCACATGGCCCAAAAGTCACGTAAACGCATTAATCACATAAGAAATTCGAGCCTTACGTGATACACGCACAATTTGCGCATTTTATGAGTTTGTCTGACGTGGAACCTTCGTAGTTGTCTGCCGATGTGCACCATATTGGCGCTTTACGCAATTCCAGGTTTTGAGCAGCTCAAAACTCGCTTCACGTAAAAGTTTACGCAGTATTGTGCTGTCTTTTGCGTAGTTTGCGTAGTTCTTACATGAACAATGCATGATATATGCGTGGAATATCAGTGATCTTTCGCGAAAATGTTGCTGCTATCACGTTCATGCCTGAATCACGTGCGATTCATACCCAGTTCATTAGTGATAATGCACAGATTATGCATGGTTTTCCGTGGACCTCAGTCGTCATGCACAACCACGAATTCGCCCTATTTGTGATCCTTTGCATGCCTATGCGCTGAAAGTGCGTTGTTATTGATTTTTGCGTGATCCTTCTGTAGTTCTTGCACAATTCATCGGTGATTTTCATCTCGTAAATCAGCAAAAATTCTTGACGGACAAGCACGCACAACCAAATTTCTTGCGTGATTCATGCATTTGTGTGACTTTTGGGCAGTGTGACCGGGCCTTTACATAAAGTACATTTAATTGATGGTCATTGTTCAATAACAAGAAATGCCCTTGCCCTGATAATGAAATCTGAGAATGAAGAAAGTACCTGTAACTGAAATTACCAAAAAGATGATATTCCCTGTGCCTGTTAATGATAATGATCATATAATGAATATCACTGCATGCTTTGCTGAAGGGATGGTGCAGGAAGCAAGCTTGCCAGAACTTTTACAGTGAGGAAAAGGAAGCCGTGTCAGCGATTTAGTTTCATTTCTCAAGCAGTAGTTCTGGGTGTGATGTGACATTTGAGACATTGTAACCTGCTCGTTTTGCCGAACGTGTGCAGCATGCAAGATAGCAAAAATTAGAATGCGGGAGACTTGTATGAGAAAATTTATTTTAACATTCGTGGAGGCCTGCTATAAAACACTCATCAGTAGATTCCAAACATCTGCATTCACAAAACAGTATCAATACTCTGTTAGACTTCCATAAACCTATTGTATATATGCACATGGTGGTTCCTGTGCAAAGTGAACAGAAGTTTCAGGAGCTGGTACAAAATTAGGTAAATATATAATATAAAGACCGAAATACTTCGCAAAGTTGTATACACACTATATTTGAACTTTCATTTGTGTGCTTATGCAATTACTGTGGGTTTTGTAATGATCTAATGATAGATGATAGATGTTTTTAAAAATGTGTGAATAATAATCCATCCTAATAGTTTATTCGTCCAGCAGTATAATGTTGCTGCCTGAATAACACTTTACTGTTAACCCATTGAGGACAAATCCCGAATATATTCGGGCAAGCGTCTATGGGAAGTGCATGTAGTAGCAAAATTAGCTCATCCTCAACGGGTTAAATTTGGCTGTAGCTTACTATACTGATCTCACTAATTGATTCACCTCATAGACATAATTCAAATAAAAGTGTTCTGTTTGTTTTGTTTTTTGTTTTTTTAACCAAACTGTGTATGTCGTCAAAACAAACTTTGTATTGCCAGCAACAATAGCAACATAAATCTTTATACCTTTGTCTGAAATTCTGCCTCTGCCAAGAAAGAATAGATGGTGCCAGTACCACTGAGTTGATTTCCATACCACAGTATAGTCATAGCAGGTGAATTTAATGAAATTTATGAAATACATACACGGGAGGACTGTTTCATTAATTGGATTTCAGGTATGTGAAAGGCATGTCTCTGTCATGTGTATGCTGTATTTTGGTAGAGCAAGATATATACTTGTACTTTTACCTCTCTTGTTCTTTACGATATGTTGTGCGACAAATATAATCATAGTTTTGTATATCTGTATCCACTTCTTCTAAAATAAAAAAGAGGATTAGAAAAGAATATTTTTCATCAGCATGTCAGAGAGTGCAGTGCAATGTGAAACTGTGACAAGTTTGTTGTATCACTGCATAAAATATCAATTCAAAAAAAGAATCAATTTTAGGTACCTTCATTCAGTTTTTTTTTTAACTTTGTCAAGTGCCTTTTTTTTAGTATATGGGCAAGAAATATTCAACTACATCTAAGAGCCATATGTTTACATAATATTAGCCAAGAAGAAAACTGAAAATTGCTTCCAAAACTGTAATACCTGTATTTGTTGTTGTTGTTGTTGTGGAAATATTTTTCTGAAACAAATGATCCTGATTTTGTGTGTGTGCATTCTTTGTTTCAGATGAATTCTTAATTCCAAATGAAGACTACAGTCTAGAGTTGAGTGACAGAGTCGCTGCCCTCGAGAGGACGGTGAGGGACCAACAGGACGAGATTACCTGTCTAAAGACTGCCCTCGCTGACGTCGTCAGGAGATTAGCGGCAGTAGAACACTCCGCCAAAAATAACACCAGAGGTAACGTGGTCTGCAGAAAAACAGAAAATCACCCAAAACAGCACAGTGGTTGAAGTAGTGCGGACTGACTGGGGGGGGGGGGGGGGGGGGGGAGAGTAGGAAAGGGATGGAGATTATGATCTCGTGAGCTAGATTGATGTCATAACATAATTTTATGGCTTTACTGTGTTGTGACTGCAAATCCCAAGTTGGCTGCATTTAACCTAAAGGAGAATTGAGGGAGGAAGCAGTTGACTTCATGCAAAATTTTGTTTAAAAAAAAAGCACAGTGGAGTGATATATCAATGCACATCATGTATTATGAATACATCTACGTTTATCATGTGAAAAAGGAATTCGGGTTGATATGGCTCTTTATTTTGCATTGGCTATTTTATACTTCTTTGAAAGGCTAAAAGGAGCAGAACAGCTCAAGGAGTTGTCACATGTTTAACACTTAACTCCATGGGGATAGCCGTGTCTTCACAGTTTGGCTGCCATATATCTTCCCAGCTATCAAAATGATGCACGTTCAAGACAAAACTAAGTGGTGGTGTGTAGGAAATTTAGGCTTGCTATTTTTGTTCAAAATCAGTGAAAACTTGCAGTGGAGTCCCACATAATGTTGGCGCTCATGTAGACCGCAATCTCTGTCAGCTCTTCAGGAAAGCTAATTACTCGTAAGGTTTTATTTTTTTCAGTATGCGGTGAGGGCTGAAGATTTTCCAAATTGATTTGAAGCCACAGGATTTACAAACGATCTGACATGATCGTCTTTCAAAACAGGATGTTGGAACGTTTGGGATGAAGAGAGTTAGAGAGGGAGAGAGAGGTCAAATTATCAAGCTAGCAGTGCGGGAGCCTGACATTATAATGCTCTGATGATCGGGCGAAACGCAAGCCAATAATCCTGAAGCCAAGTCTCCATTTTCTGCCATCATAAAGCCCCTCCAGTTGACATTTTATATAATCAGACACTGAAGCAAAGGCTCCTTGTCTTTGCATTTAAGATTTCTTTATTATTGTTGCAAACCTTTCTTCTGTATTCCACTTTCTAGTGTATTTCATGGTGCAATTAAAATGATGAGTCTTGCTTTTTTTTTATTGACCTTTTGACATTTTGACTGCGAACGTTAATGGTATAGCAAAATGTGAGTGGAATTCCCAATCAGTCTGATGTATAAAGCAGTATGATATCGGTCTGTGTTGTGTTTAGTCATGTGTTTATATACATTATGTGTATGATATTGCATGTAGCATAACCATCTTGCACTATAACATTCAGTGGCTGAACTGTTTGGTTGTGCATGATTGCTAAAATATGCATGTTCACTATTTATGACAACTTTTTTTATGACTTTGCCTGCCCAAGTGCGAATTTGTTTGAAATTTTGCTAACATTTTGTTTGCAGTTTTGTTTGGAATGGTGACCAAACATGCATGCAGGTTGTGTAAATGCATGTTGACTGATAACAACATAACTTTGACACTTTCACTGATAATGAAAAGGGGTCATTCTTTTAATGATTGGTCCTATACAGTCTTAGTAGGGACATTGAGAGAAACATGCTGAATTCCTTGTGTCACTTTGTGATGAATGTATTTTTGCATTTGATATTAATTCCACCTCTAGTGATGTGATGTTAGATGTAATAGCCGTGTTTGTGTCTGATATATGTGGGGATACTGTATGCTTCAGAAAGGGAAACATTCCTTTAGCACAACTAGATGTGTAGTTGTCAGACATTTTTGGCATGAGCAGTGGATTTGTATGGCATATCACAATCAAGATACTTGTAAGTCTGTACTTACTTTATTTCAAGTGTTGTCTTAAGGGGGCCTATCATGAATGAAGATGTAAATGCATCAATATTTGATATATTTTTGGTTCATGTTTGAAAGTTAGTGAAAGCTTTTTTATCATGCTGAATGATCTTGGAATATGGCAAAGAAAGATTTGATATTCAATAATTTTACAAATGCTTGTGTAATCTGAGAGAAGGCAGTGAGTAACAACATATTAACATCTAGGAATATATAAATATATCAATTTTTGTCACTTTTATTCTGATGCCTTCACTCTCCAGAGATTAATGATAGTATATTGCAGATCTCTTGTATCATATTAGTTACTGGACAGTATGTAGTAGGAATTTACATGAAAGTATTACATCCCACACGATGTAAACACCAAGCATATCCCTTGTTGCACCTACAAGTACGTACACATCACCAATAATGACCTTCTCAAATCACAGTGAGCATTGTAAAAGAGTGGAGAAGAGTGATGAGAGTTGTTTTCTTTCAGTTTCTAGCATTCCTAATCCTCTTTAACTGTGAAAACTTTGCATGTTTTGAATTTTTGTTTGCAGTGTGAACAGCCAATGTGAGCATTTATTTCTCTAAAAAAAGGTGGCAAATTTGCTGTAGACATATGTACAGTATCAATTTATATCTACATCTCATTTCCATAGTATGAAATCTTTTCCTTTAACAGAAGGGTGATATAATATGCTTGTGCCAATCATGGTCTGTGGCCCTCCTTCTTCGCACTGTGCTACTGAAATTTTGTGAGGATTTTTGCACAGTTTGTTTTGTTTGTTTGTTTTTGTTTGTTTGTAGTAAGCAGTGGGTCCGTAAATATGTGCTTTTTGTGTGTTTATCACAATTTCTCTGTATGATGTGTGATGTATATCCATATATTGCCTCTATCCCAGTGAACCTTTTGTTGTGTCTCTTATTGTTCAAAGAGCTTGTCAGAGCTCGCTCCATTATGCGTTTCATTTGGCAAACTTGAGAATAAGTTGCAGGTCACACACTTCTTTGCACTTTACATTGTTAGTGTAGTAATGAGATATGCCTGTTCCTTGGTTTTGGTTCTTACTGGGCAGCTATGTATAATTCCTAATTATACATCCGTATCAGTACCATTTAAATGGTATTGTTTTGGTTGTGATAGGGATTCAGGTTTTAATTTTTTGTGAGATAATTAGAAACCACAAATATGAAATATTACAGAATATACAAGTTTAAAATGAATTCAAAGTTTATTTGATGAAAATCGGGTTTGAAATGGCTGAGAAATCCAAAAACAAAGTAAAACAAAGTAGCCCTCATAAAAGGTGGGTCTCACCTTTTATTAAGACCTCTTTGTTTTTATACAACCATTTCAAAACCGATTTTCATCAAATTAACTTTTGATTCCTCTCACAATCTTGCAAAAAGTTAAAACCTGAATCCCCATCTCAACCAAAACTATATCATTCCTTTAAGTAGGCTGAAGACACAGAAGCAGTGAGTGGAGGTACTTCGGTGTATGAAAAAAGAAATGATTTAAGATTACTACATGTATAAACAGTGATGCATGGAAAAGTCGTGCTTGTAATTTCATTTTTACACATGATGATGAAAAAAGATCCTCCATCGATCTTAAAGGGATCATATAGTTTTGGTTCAGACCTAATTTCAGGTTTCTAACATTTTTTTGTGGGATAATGAGAAACCTCGTATGAAATATGAAAGAGCATATAATTCTATGAGGAATTCAACGTTTATTTGATGAAAATTGGTTTTGAAATGGCCGAGATATCCAAAAAAGAGCGATTCTAATAAATTGTGGGACCCACACTTTATTACGATTGCTTTAAGTTTTACTTTGTTTTTGGATGTTTCAGTCATTCCAAACCCGATTTTCATCAAAAAAACTTTGAATTCCTCTTAAAATGGTATGCTTTGTACTATATCATAAGTGTTTTCTTGGTATCTCGCAAAAAGTTATAAGCCCAATTCTCATCTCCACCAATACTGTACCATCCCTTTAATGTTTATGAGTAATTTTTGTAAATCTACAATTTTCAATATAAGGGGATCATTTTGCGATTTCTTGCGATGAGGTGATGATCATTTAGAAATGCAGTATTTCTAGCTGTTAGAATGAGAATGTCAAGGGTTGCAGCTTTCTCTTCAAAAGATCAAAGATCTTCAGTGTGAAGTTATGGGAGTTGGATGCTGAGCTTTCTGTCCATTTATTTTAATTTGAATCAGTGGTTCGAAGAGGGGCTTTTCTAAAGGATGTGGACTAACTAGTGACATTGCTTCCCCGACAAAGCTATTTTTCACCATTCTCTCTCATTGCTCTTCCCTTTCCCAAAAATTGATAACTTGCACTTGCTACCCATGGGGAGAAATATAAGTGATAAGATCATTATGAGGCTAATCTCATTGAATTTGGTGCTCATGATGTTAGTATCTTCTCCCATTTTGAGGCTTGAGGGTACAATTGTATCTGAATATGGATTCCGACAGAATAGCCTGCTCCATTTTCATTCTCCCTGCTGTCATTCATGTTTCAATGGCAAGTTGGCTCTTCAAAAGAGTGCTGCAGACATTTTGAGGCTGTGGGTTTTGATGTGTCTTTCTGCTTTTTTTTGTCTAGAGCAGAAGTTGATTTGAAATAGAGTGGAAAGCACAGCAGAGGTGGAATGCATGTGACCATGAGTCATTTCAAAAAGATAGCTAATGAGTCGAGAAATATGAGTAACGAAAGGTTGTGTATTTTGATACAAGAACAACAGCCCATCAGACAGCTGACAAACAGCCTACGCACCATGGTATGCACTCCATGTGCTTTTGAAGAATGCCATACTGCCATTTTTGTTTTTCTCTCTCTACCCCCCCCCCCCCCCATCTTGATCTATCTACTTTTGCTGTATCTACCTCTGAATAGTTTTGTAGTAGTGTGTCAGTGTGTCAGTGTTGCTCATAAAGTTTATTTTTCATCATTGTGTGTGTGTGTGTGTGTGCATGGGGGGGGGGGGCATCACATTTTTCTGTCTGACAGATTCATATCAAATGTATATCAAGAAGCAGACATTGATATGATGAAACTTTGAGATGTAATCACTATACATAGTGCTCTTAATATAAGTAGTAAAGTGCAATTAACTTTTCATAATACTTTGATAATTTGTGTTACACAGGCCTTTGTAGCTTCTTCCTTTATTTTCTGAATGTGGTGCTATGGGCTGAGATAAAGCATGTCTTTGAACTTTTCTTTAGTTTGATTCCGCAGCTTGCAACTATGAAAAAGACTTTCCATGATTACGGTTTCAATTTTCCAATACAGCTGGAGTTGCTTAGAAGAAATTACATTGGTGTAGTGACTGAAACAAGTTAAATAGTCTTTCAGCCATTCTAAGATTTTGATATTGGTTGTTTTGTCATTTTGCATTGCCAAACACAAGTTTGAAATTATACTGTGCACAAGGTTTAAAACAACTTGGAATTAATTTAGTCCAATTACTCTTTCAATAAAAGCAAGTTGAAGAGCTGAAAAGTAGCCACCATTATTTGAACAGTTTCTTCTTGGCAGGCATCTCTGCCACTGTTACTTTTTATGTTGTTGATGTAGGATGGGGTATTTTCATTTTCTTTTCTCCCTCCCCCCCCCCCCCCCCCAAAAAAAAAAAGAATACTTGCACTTCATTTTACATTTTGCATTTTGCATGGCTGGAGATTGTTGTAGTTTGGGGACAAGATTTGTAGAACTCTTTCATACTACATGCTTTTTACAAACAAACAAAAAATAGAAAACAGATTTTCAGCAGATTTCAAAAAGCAAGCACTGAGAATGATAACTGTGATGTTTCTTATTTGAAGCTGTCAAGTCAAAGCGTACTGGATTGTCAAATGAACGTAAGCACCCTCAACCTTGTCAGTCCTTTTTTTTCCCCCAGAATAACTGCAAAGACAAAATTACTGCTTGGATTTTGAATTGTGATTAAACTGGTATACAGAATAAATGAAGTAATGCTAGGCTCTCCGTCTTAAACCATGAGGTCTCAGGAAACTTTATTTCATAGGGTTTGTTTGCTTATCATTTTTATCATGATTTTGTGTGGGAGTCTATTTGGAAGAATATTTTTTTTAAATGTAAGTTTTGATTCATCTAGGTAAAGTTCAATATTTAAGGTACTCGTACAAAATTAAATTAGTTCACATGGACTTACTTCACTTCCAAGAACGGTTTTATGTCCGATCCTGGACACTTCATCAGCTCATCTGATTTGGTGGCGGGAAGACTGTTGCCAAGCGGCGCAGACGTACTGCCGACGTTGATCAGAGTCAGTCACAGCCGCACTACCGACGTTATTGTTCGGAGTCAGTCATCAAGGAATTCTCCAGATTACATATCTTTACACCCAGGAGAGGTTGTGTCACCGTTTCCCAACCTTATTAAGGGTTGGGTTTTCGGAGTTGATGCGGACGGCTTCCCGGACCCCCTCTCAAACCACCGAGGCTTGCTGTCTTGATGAGCACGTCTTTATCTTTGAAATTGTGTTTGAATGTCTTCAGGTAGGAGAAGATGGCCGAATTGTTGTGCAGTGTACCTGGTCTTCGATGTTGATATGTCGCTTATGTAGCGGGTGCTTGGTTTCACCAATATAGTTCTCTTGGCACCTTTCTCCTTTACACTAACTGGTGTAGGAGACATTGGTTCTCTTTTCCTTATGAACCTTATCCTGGCTTTGGATAAACCAGTTTCTAGGCCGGTTTGAAGTAAATGGGAATGTGGTACCCGGACAGAATCCATTGAATTGTCTCAGGAAGTCCGCTGACATAGGTAGAGAGATACCTATGCTCCGAAGCTGTTCTGCTGGACATGTTTCGTTGTCCCAATGTTGCTGTTTGCCAGTTTGGATAGCTTTCTCGATACTCCATCCATGGTAACTACACACGCGAAGTGCTTCCAGGAGATGTTAATGCTCTTTCATTCTCCTTTGCCTCCTCCGAAGACGAAATGTAGGATGCCCTGTGACACAATGTTTTTACCACTCCCAGTTTGTGAATGAGGGGGTGGTGGGAGTCAAACAGGAGGTATTGGTGTGTATGGGTGACTTTCCTGTAGACCGAGGAAAGGAGCGTACCGTCATCTTTGATGGCGATAAAACAATCTGGGAACTCAAGTTGATTGTCCTTTGCTTTCTCAACCATGAACAATGAAGTTATTCATGTGCTTGGAAATTGCAGTCTTGATCTTGACCCAGGTGTCATCCACATATCTGAACCAATGAGAAGATGAAAACCCAGAGCCTTGTCTTCAAAATCTTCCATGTATAAGTTGGCAAGAACTTGCGAGATGGGAGAGCTCATAGCACATATCCATGTCTCTGTTTGTGGAAAGTGCCGTCAGAGGTGAAATAGGTTGTGGATATTCATTCAAAGCAGAGTTCTAACAATTGACAAATTTGATCAGGATTGAGCTTGGTTCTTGAGCTGAGGTTAGCGTCTTTTGTTTGCAAACTGTTTCTGTTGCCTTGTGGGGCGGAACGCTTGTGAAAAGGGCAGACACATCAAGCAAAACGATACATTCATTATCCTTTACCGTGATGTCCCCGCACCTTCTCAATGAAGTCTTTGGTGTGTAATATGTATGAGCCTACAAGCTTGTAGGCTCATTGGAGCATGACTAATATCTGACTTTGTATTTGATGACAGAATGTGGCATTTTTTTCTTCCGTCTTACAGTATGTTATTGTAGATACATGTAATTTAAATCTGGTTCATGCATTCAGTTTTACATGTAACCACTCTGGAGGCCTACAAGTTTAAGTGATAATATTTATTATAAAGAGTGTCTTTCCTCCATAAAACCATTTTTCAGGCAATCTCAGGTAAAGTCTAGGTATTGTAAAAGCTCTGTTATTTTGCGCAAGTTTTTAATTTTTTGCGAATTTAGCGAATGACTGTTGGACCACAAATTTTACAGCACAGGAAAATATTGCCACCTGGTTTTAAATTGGCTTTGAAGTGGCTTTAAATTTATGGACAGGCATTAGTGCATTTATGATAGCCTGGGTGTCAAATCGCGAAAGCAACATCTCGCAAAAACGTCTGTGACCTCCTCATTCGCAAAAAATATCTGTATGCAAAAATAACAGCTTTTACAGAACATGATCCACAAACTGCCATTTTGATTTGGGTACATGTAAAACATAGTATCAGACTATAACTCTATTTTATGTATTTGTTTATTTAGTTTCTGTTATATATATTAGTAGAATCTTGCATGAATCAAAAGGAGAGCGGCTGTGGATCAGGTGCTTTCCTTTGGCAATTTTGTACTGCTCTATATTAAAAGTGTATTGTGTTCTGTATATTGTATTATGGAGGTGTAATATTGATTTTGACACCCTGCCCGCTTGCCTGCTCTGTGTTGAATATTACTATTCCACCTAACCCAGCATGGTTGCTCGCTGTTATGTTGACATGTGTGTATGTATTGTTTGTGATATTGTGCATTAGTTTTGTATACATTGATTCAAAAGGGGAAAAAGGCTTTGTGTGCCAAGAACCTGAAATATTTTTGGAGGAAAAGCTCTCACTGTGCAAAATCTGGATTATTGTATCACCTTCAGATCAGATAACATAGGGTACAGATAAGGCAGTAAAAGTAGAAAACACTTGTCCAAATCAAGTTTAAATTCAAACTTATGTTGAAACTTCAAAACTTGAAGCAAGAAAACAAGAAGCAAAAATCTAGATTCATTTATCATGCACTTTTTGAATACATGAGGTTTCACAATGAGGTGGCACTGTTTTGTTTTTCACACTCATTATTCTGTATATGGTCCGAAACAAATGCTTCAAAATACCTTCTAGGTGAGTCAGTGGCTTTCTGCTGCACTGAGCCTCCTAGAGCATACATTATGACTATTCTTGACTGATTTGACACAATGCTTCACAAATGGGTGCTCCCACCTTCAGCATGTATGGGAATGAGAATATATGTGAAGTCTCATTAATGCATTATTATATTCATATCTGTACCTGTGATTGAGATTTGATATTATGCATGAATGCATTCAGCACTAATTTTATGTAGGTTTATGCTTCACCACCACATTTCACTTGACACCTTTGAAGGAGACAGGCACATATGCTGCCTCCCTTTGATTTTGGTTTTTGTTCTGCAGCACACAATGTCAAAGTAATGCACCAGCAGCAGAGAGGTTGGCAATATCAAGATTGGTGAATGATAATCTATGCTCAAATTTTGTCAGATATTGGAACATAATTATGTGAAATTTACTGTTTGGACGAGAAAATTTGAATGATTTCACCATGTATTTGTTGTTCAAAACATGTGAGAAGGAAACAGAGAAAGAAAGAATTAACAGTAACAACAACAGTAACAACAACAGCAACAATAACAACAACAAATGTTGTCAAGGACATAGTACAAGACAGAGGGGGAGAGAAGAGGGGGAGAGAAGATGGAGAGATAAGAGATCCAAAGTGGTCTGTCGTTCTGAATGCACAATATAAGTTACCAGTTTAGAAAATTTTTCAAGTCATCTACCAGTGAGCGCTGTAGTTACTGAAACCCCTGTTTGTTTGAATAAGGGAAAGTATCATATTTAATGCAGCTTTTCAATTGCTTCAGTTACAGAAGATTGTCCACCCTGCATTTCTGAAAGGAATCATAACCGAATAGATGAAAGGCCTGACAGGTGATGAGATTAATGAATGAATCAGCTAATCAGTGCAATTCTAAGATACACAAGAGAATGAACGTTATGGATATGAATGGTTGCAAACTTTAAAATACTGTAGAGGAATGTTGCATAGACCTTGACTTATGGAAGAATAAAATGAAAATATCATCTCACTAATTTTATAAGTACAGTTACTCCTAAAATGTTAAAACATATGCCTGAGATGGGACTTTGATCATGGCAGGAAATTCAGCATGAAGGGAGATTTTTGGCTGACCTTTGTGGGGAAGTTTGTATGTGGTTTGCATAGCTGATCAAGGGAGATGATTTATGCTATCAACATTCACTAGATCTTTTATGACGGATGCCATGATCAATATGATTAAAGGGCAATGGAAGGTCAATTGTCAAGTTCATTCTGCTATGTATAAACTCAATATTGAAATATGAATGGTCACAAAACTGAACAAGTGTGTCATGCAGATATCTAGTCAGTGAAGTGTAAAAATCTGAAATCATCTGATGAACGGACATGAGGAAGAATAGGCACGTCGGCTAAATCATGTGCCGTGCTGAAAGAAAGAAATGAAATGAAATGAAATGAAAGAACAAGATTGGAATTCGCTTTGTCCACAGTCAGGAAGATGAATTAGGTTATATCCCTGGATGATTTTCTTTTAGACTGGCTTTACATATTCTAGATGAAATCTTCTTAGTCTAGAGGCTGAAGATCTAGTTAAAAAGTGACAGAATTAATTTTCTCTTTGTCAAAGCCCATCCAGAGTCGTGAGATATATGCAGATGTAGTTTTGGACCTTAACCTTATAATGCCAGGCTGGAGGTATTAAAGATTAACTTGTTGTCATACACTTAGCAACCTCTCTCTAATATATGTCTGCCACATAAAATTTGTAAAAAATGATGAAAAGTAATGGCAGAAAATCAAACATCATCTTGGGCTTTTCAATTTCAATACCTCTCTGTCTCTTTCTGTTGGAATTTTAAGCGAATGTAATTTTGGGATTATTTTAACCACTCAAAGAGTGATTGGTGTCATCGGTAACGTTGCAAAGTATCAAGTTTGGTTCGTTGAAATTCAAGGCGGCATATGTTCAAGTCTCCTTCAAATATTACAAAGACACATACATGTATATCCATAACATGATATATAAAAATAAAAAAGAAAACATATGATTTGAGTTGTCTTATAACGCATCACGTCATAATAATAAAGTTACTGAAAGCATGATTTTGTACCTAACCAGCTCAACCATTTATCTTTCATACAAAGACATATACATAACACAGTATATAACAAATAAAACACTGATTTGAGTTGTATTATAATGCACCACTCTACAAATTAAAAGTTACTGAAAGCATGACCTTGTACCTAACCAACCCAACCATTTGATTTCCCATGGCTAACCTAAAGCATCAAAATTGTTCCTCACAACTTTAATTCACACTTAAACTGGCAGATCATACATTGTCCAGAAGATTGATTACTAGTATTTCTGTTGATTCAGACCAGCAGGCTGTCAGAAGCTAATACAGTTTTGGAAACTGAATGATTATGCAAGAAATAGGGGAAAAAATTATTCAAATTGTTAATTTAAATGAAAAAAAAAAGAAGTAACTTTTAGTTTTGTGAGAGGTCAAGTGATGTATGTCCTTCTGCTTGTAACTGCATGTGTGCCACATTTTAGAAGTGTAAGCATGTTAAGGAGTAGTAGTGCACATGGCTTGAGCGTGTTTTGATGAATGGTGTGTTCTTACCCTCCTCACCCCCTGTAATCCCACCATGCAGGGATACCTCAAGGTCCCTTCAAGGTCAGAGATGTACCAGGTGAGTCAGTCAGTCAGACATTTCTCTGAAACAAAACAAAACAAAACAAAAGAGAAGCAGAAACCTACTGTCTGTTGCAAATATTTCTATGAAACGAAATAGCCAAATGTCTGCATCGATGATATTCATTTCTAACTTGCCTAAAAATTATATATCATACATTTGTCTTTTTCACAAGGGCTGTGATTATAGTTCTGTATCAAATTGTCATGCAGGATTTCAAGGAACACTAAAAAAACCAAGGAAATCCCTGCATCCTTTCTTTAACCTGTTGAGGACGAGTCTTGAGTATACTTGGGCAAGTATCTATGGGAAATGCATGTTGTAGCAAAATCTGCCCATCCTCAAAGGGTTAACCACCTTTTATCAGATAGTTTCAGGGTTTCATTGCCCAAACACCCTATGCATAATATATTCTAGCAATATATTAAAGTGTCTGCTTTGTTTTTCCACAAAGACTTCCAATTTTTTTTTCCCTGCTCAAGGTATAATGGGCCATCATCGTGTTGTACTGTAGCATAGCTCAAATGCTTGCAAAAATCATAAGAATATTCTCTTGCTTAGTGTCTTTAATGCGCATTTGCCTCTGACGATGAAGGTATCTATTAGCTAGTGAAGTATGTTTAATGTCAAATAGAATATACTCAAATAAATGTCATAGAAGTCAATCTTGTTCACATTTCACTGTTCTCCTGTCATGTTGACATCACATAGTAGATGGACAATGTAAAAACACGTACATCCTTCACTATTTATTCACATTTAGCAAAAACTTTTGATAGTACGTAAGCAATATCATAGGTTGCATTTGTGATACAATCTCAGAGATGTAAGCTCACCCACCTAGCTTGTCAAGTATGATTCTGAATGTCCACTAATCATTCATATACCGCTGGTTCAAGGTTGACAGAAGGTGCATCATTAATCTTGTCATTGTTCATTGTGCAAACTCTGTGTGTATGTACACAGTGATAAGTCTGTGGGAAGAATGGATTTTTAAATGGAGCAGTATTATGTTAGCACCCCCCTCCCCAGTCTTTAGTAATGTTGTCTTAGCGGTGACTGCTGTGAATAGTCGAGCTTGGCTACGGAGATCACCACGCTTCCCGCCAGAATGCTCGCATGTGCTTGTGGCCACAAGTTGAAGTGTGCCGCTTGTGAGAAGTCAAGGTTATTGCAAAGCCTGGTGAACAAATTTCCTAATGCACCTGTTCCATAAGTCAACTCCAAGTTTACAACGTAACTCTTTAAAGGCAACAGCCCCTCAACCATCTTAAGTTTTCAATTTCCATGAGTACCAGTAAATGGCAACAGGCAGGTTTAGTCACATAAGTGAAATTTCAAACTTAACAGCTTCTGCAGTAAAAGGAGGGGGAAATAATGACTGCATTTCTTCAGCATCTGTTTTGCATATGTGAACGCTGATGTCACTGTCGTACCGTGTTACCTTCAGAGTATATAGCAGCCCTCACATTCACAAATCATATCTGGACTCAAGCAGGAATCAATTCATCATGACTTGGTTTGTTGCATTCGGCCTAGATCAGGTACATATTGCAATATTTATGAGTTTAACATGAAATAATGATTCAGGAGGTCATTTGCTCTGAAAATGGACCCCTCCCCATCATAGCTACAGAGAGAGTCCATGTAGTAATCAAAGAAAATGGACACAAAACTTTTGTAGTTTTAAATGTAGTTAAGGCTAAGGAATCTCCATGGAAGGTCTCCACTTCAAGTCCCTTGACAGCAGTGGTAGTGTCCTTTGAGGCAAGGCTCTTTCATCTTCATTGTCTGGTTATTTCAGGGTGGGGGACTTCAATTTCTTCTCATCTATGTCATACAATTGTACACTTACTTGCTTGTGAGAATATGACTGTTCTTCAGTGGCCACATCTGAGAAAGGTATGCCCAATGCATTTCAATTATCAAGAATGTACTGGAAAGCTTTCATTCCTCACAGGTGAATGTACAGGAAATTTCTGGGAATACCAATTCTAGTTTGATCTTCAGTTTTTAAAATGCAGGTAAAATATAGGAAGGAAAATCACGGATGATCTCAACCTTTAAGGTAAAAGCCACAGGGTTCATGATGCTACATTATGACAGGGATTTCTATTTATATAGCAAAATGTTGTTGGATGATTTTCTGTGAACCCTGAAATTCACAGCAAATTTATGTCTGCAACCGTCAGAATGCTCTGTCTGTAAAGCCTTTGCGTTCATATGAAATGTTAGCCACTGAGAAAATATGTAGAACACAAGTAGTGGTAACATAAACAGATGAGTGAAAATTTGTGAAAATCATTAATTTTGTTTTACATGTAGTACTAGAGAATATGTGGTATATGTTGCATCTTAATCTTGTAGAATGCATGAAGTGATAGTATTCATTATAGAAATCACATGTGACAGGAAAACGAGGCATATTTTCAATAACATGTCATGTGGAGATTGTGTGAATGTGAATTAAATAGGTGATAAATACAGCATGTTCTATTTTAGCATCTAAATGTAACCCGATCACACTTACCATACAATCTCCTAACTGGAAGTGTTTGACCTGTTGTAGACTTATTTGTGTATTTGGTAAAAAAAAAAAGAGAGCTGTATATTAAAATGTTTGAATAGTATAGCAAAACACTCTTGGTAGTTATGATTGTCAAGTTCAGGGTCCTGTTTCCTGGCAACTACAACCCACAGTGATTGCAGTTGCCATGCCAACAGTAAGGGAAAAATAATCCTGAGCACATCAGCTTTTCCTGTGGTGACCACAAGCTTCTTTTTTTTTTTTTTTTAGTTATCGTTTAAAGTTCAGTAATTGCAAATCTTTTCTGTAATATATGGCTCACCATAGAATTGTATCAGCAAACGTGGGGTAGATCATTTCATGCTGTTTTAATATCAGATAACTAGGGGGAAAAAGTAATTGAACAAATAGTTGAATGTTTGAATGAATGAATGAAATAGATATGTGTGAATACATCTGAATAGATGAATGAATGAATGAATAAATGGATTAAATGAGTAAATAAGTAAATGATTAATTAAGTAGATAGTATATTAATACCAATCACAGAGAAGAAGAAGGACACCAAGCCTTTGTGATGTGGGCTAGTCTACAAATGTCGAGAATTTATGGAAATTTTTCCTCCTTAAACTTAGTAACGAGCTATGTCTACTTTAGCATACTATTTGCATTACAATACTTGGAGTCAGATTTGTATATATTTTTTGTTGTTATGTCAGCCAAATGTTAAACATGCTTTCTTGTCGTCAGGGGCACCCTCTGTGATAAAGTTAATATATGCTGAAAATTTTAATATATTTATTAGCAAATCAGTCTAATATTTGCTATACCGGTGGCGATAGTGTATGTGGTAGGTTTGAAGCGTTCTTGACATTGTAGTGTCTCTGAATTTAGTAGCATGACATCAGTTTTACGTTGCAAGATTGCTGTGAAACTAATCTGAATTTGAAAGCACTGCAGATTGAGAATCCTTCTTGTATGAATCGTTATGGCCATGCAGAGTTGGAGTTTTTTATGCACCTTGCTTTTGAGGTATCTGCAGTATAATGATTGTGTGCTGTTTTGCTATCAGCTTGTTGGTGTATGTGTTGTGTCTATTGCCCAGAGCTGATCATTTTGCCTCCTGACGGGACTTGACACGGTGATGGTCATTTATATATATATGTATATAAACAAATAGGACAAGAATGATGAAATTCTGGTAAAAAGGGCATTAATTATTTGTCAGTGATGGTACTGGCGATACGTGTCTCAAACCCTGTAAATATCTGAGTTATTAACCCAAACAAACATGCAGATATAAGCTCCCAAATATGTTTCACCATCCTATGTACTTCTTTTTTTAAACATTTTTACATAGAACCTAAGAAAAGACCAACAGTATCATAATCCTGTTCTGATATGAATTAGTCTTATAAATCAGTAGATACCAGTATTTATGCATTCATTTGCTAGTTCTACATATATCCATGGTTATTTATTTTAAAAACTTATAAGTGCACATGGTTACATGACCTTATTAAAAAAATGATATCATTTATTGTGTTAGACCTTCAGCTTCAGACACACTAAATATTAATCATTTATCAACAAAACTAATTGAAATGTGTGTTTATACGCTATGTGCTCTTTTGATTCAGAACCGTCAAAAATGACATGAGTAAGTGAAATTTTGCAAAACAAGCTAGCAAAACAAATCAGTGCATTATGTAATAGTTCAATGCTAAATTGCTTTTGTGCAATCAACATGATGGAGGGAGTAGTTTGTGCCAAAAGGAATTGTCTAAAATAACCACAAAAGTACTCCTTGATCATCTAAAGAAACATTCCTCATATTTCCCCCATGACATGAATGAAGCAAGAAGCCTCAATGACTTCAATAACTGTAATGGAATGTCGTTGAAGGTCCTCCAAAAACTTAAAAAAAAAATAGAGGCTGACAACTAAAACTCAGATAAGGAAGGATATCCAGCACTTCACACGAATCACTATCTAAATCAAAAGGAGGACCAAGTTGTCAGTGGTTAGGCTGCTAGAGAAATGAATGAACTCCTGCAGGAACAGTGAGAGACCCTGTTCTCACAATGTATATAGAGGGCGCTGTGTGATGAGAATGGAGGAAAACTGTAGCCTGCTGTGGCATTTTAGAAATAGTCGGAGTGGTCTCACTGTAGCAGAAAATGTTATTTCACTGGTTGGTCAGTGGTGAAGAGATTGTTATTCTCAAAATGCAAGAGTGTAAAGTAAAGATCATGCATTTACACACAAAAAAAAGAAGAAGAAGAAAAAAGCATTGATGTTGCATATGCTTGTGTGTCATTCACTGAGTGTGTAGTTAGCAGCTGTACTTGGCTACCTTTAAAGCAATGAATGCTACCTCTCAGCCTTTGATGTGCCATTCAAGGCCTGTTGTAATCTTATTCCAACTATCAACCCCATAGAGGTAAAGGTATGCATCTATTTAGGAGATAACATCACTGTTTAATGCTTGTCCTCGATGTGTGCTTCCATACCTCTGTAGGTTTGTTCAATTCATCACCCCTACCGTCAAGACCGCCCGTTCCTTCGGGGGACAGGCACCGCATGAAGAGACCTTCCACACCAGAGCCAAAGAGGAGAACAGCGTCATTCGGCAACTCAGAGAAGGACCGGCTGAAAAGATGGGGGTCAACAGAAAGTGATGGATTCTTTCCAGAGTAAGTTTTTTTTTTTTTGGTCACATCTACCACCTTTTTACTAATGCAAATAAATAAATGATAATAAATAACTGAAATAAAGTGAAATAAAAATAGGGATCAAAATGCATTCCTTTATTGTACATCTCCCACCCAAGAAAAATATGACGTAATTACACGTTTTGAACATCATTTCAGTATGTTTCAATAAATTATATTGTTTCAAGTATAATGCTTCATATCAATTAAGTTGAAACAATCTCTGTAGCAGATTAAAATGAATATCACCTAACCAGAGAAGTTCTGTTTGTTTGTATGACTTTCATTTTAAGCCACATACTATACATTTATTTACGATGAAGGTAGTTTTCCTCCAAACTAATGATTCTCTGTAATTAATTATATTTTAAAATAGGAGTTTCACATTTCAAGCCAGCTGGCAAAGGAGACTGATATTCTTCTTGTTATGAACTTCTGAAAGTTGTAATATCCACTGGTCTTCAGTGTCTGCCATGAAAAGCTAAATGCATGAGTATAAAGGACAAACTGATTTTCAGAATAATTTAAACATGAGCATAGCTTAAACTTATTCATACTGATTTTGAAAGAGATTTTAAAGAATCACTAACTAATGATTGCAACTGGAACCCAATTGACAAAATAGAAGTTGAAGTGTGAATGAAATTATTAAAAAAAATGCACTGAACTTAATAAATGAAGGCATAAATAATGAATAACATTAATGGTTAAGTTGAATGAAATTAAAATTAGATTGTAACATTAATAGTTAAATTGAATGAAATTAAAATTAAATTGTAATTTGATGAAATATGCACTTAACTCTTTTTACTGAAACTACACATTCACAGGTCTTTCAATGAGTATGGCTCACTGTAAGTGATCTTATCTGAGCCTTCTAGCCACAACATTTGTAGAAGCAAATCCTTTATTCTCTCTCATATGTATATGTTGGGATCATGTGGGAATGATATATTATGTATTGATACATGCTTCTTTTTTATGCAATGTCCACATTTGTTTCTTTTCATTATCTTTACAAATGAATCATAGTAATAAGACATATGAAGAACTCTGCCATTTTATGTGTAGACAGTTTGCCTACAATGTGCTTCTACTTGCTCAGTATGTCTGTAATTTATACTTGTGTTAAGAACTTTTCTGTTCTGCTGGACTAGATTTTCGTTTTTTTGAATTTTGCATGCCCCAATCTGTGGTATGGTCTGTGATGGTTGCTGTGACTGCAGGACTCTTCATTTGATGAAAAAGATATTGAAGTGGGCTGGCACTAATCAAACTTTGCCACTACTTTACACAAATACCAGTGATCTTTTGGCTTGTCACACTTTTACTCCTTTCTGTTGTATAATACAGACTAGTATATATTCAGGAATTGCAATGTTACTTTGATATTGTTTTCTGCAATATTAACCTTTGTGTACCAGTAGAGAAGGGATGGATCCTATTTTCATGTGCATGTAAATTTGCGGAATCTGGTTTACTCCCAACTTCTACAGACATTGATTTTATAAGTTCTGGTAGTTAAGTTGTTTCAGCAAAGGAGAAGGGAAAATGCAACAAGAAAGCAAAAACACACACAAAAATTACAAAACAAACCCTGATAGCCCAACAGTTACACTCTTATGACTTTGTATATGTGATTGTCATGAAATATATTACTCGTGCACTTCTGAATTTGGTTATTGCACAAGACATTGTTTTAGTTTAACATTTTCAGCCATGTATTTATAGTAGCTTGCTATTTATAAGATGTATAGAAAATTGAGTGAATGCTTATAATCTCTGAGGTAAAAAGAAAAAAAAAGAGATGGAAACAAATGACTGCAAACCAAATGGCTGTGCCCATTAAATGTAAGTTTTCATTCAGCTTATTCGTGCTTGACATCTTATTTCCAGTTGCACAGGTTAATGATCCATTCCTTTTATTTAATGACCATCCCATTTCTGTGTTACATCACAATTATAAAGATTTGTGTCAAACATTGTGTAATTGTGACGTGTGTCTGCATTAATAGCAACTCTCAGACCATATCATAGAAACTGTCTTTTAATTGTGTCTCATGTTTTATTTAAATCTGTCTCATCTCCATTAATTGTGATTTGCCCTTCTTGATATGACATTTCTGATCCCTATGTAACTGGACTCATGGTTTTGCATGGCATGGCTAGACCTGACAGTCACCCACACCATCATTGACCGAATGATTGCAAAAGGTATTACGCTCTTTTTCTGTAAGCCCGTGGTTTGAAAACCTAACTTCCAGCATTGTAAACACCGACCTAAACCGCGGAATGATTGTAACCGGATTGTACTTGCCGTGACTTGCACCGTTTGCAGGATGATTTGCCACCGTGATGGTAAACTAACCCCCCTCTCTCCATGGCTGTTGGAATGAAACTTCCTTTTAACTTGTTTCTGTGTATGTGCAGTGTATGCATTTCATTTGTGCCACATTGTACATTTTCAGTGAGTCTTTGCCAACACAGAATGAAGTGGATGGGACTGGGTTTAAAAAAAATGGTGTGTGGGTGTGTGTAGGTGTGTTTTGGTACTCTCGTTGCTATGGCAATGTGCCAAGACTGTTACTTCCGTAATGGCCCTGTCCTACATGATGCACGGTTTGGGTACTAGTACTTGAGTGAACACCAGAAGCTAACCTTGTATCAAATGGAATGGTATCATGGTCTTTCCATGGAACTAGATGCATTTATTGCCAACCACATATCATGTTCCTGACACAAATGATGTTGATAAATTGGTCACACCATGGTTTCACAAAGTATGAGAAATAGTAACACTATTAGCAAAGCATTTTTCGGGTCGTGAACAGGTAAACTTACAGGCTGTCATAGATAGGATAATATAACCTTAGATTCTTTGTCATGGATTAACACCTACTTGAAAAATTAAATATTCACATATGAAGGTTTCTATTGATGCTGTCCAGTAGTCATAGATTATGAAAGAAAATTCCAAAATATTTTACACTTTTGATTACTGTAAAACCGGAAGTTTTCATATGCATGGAACTTTCGAGAGGAGCCAAGATTCGCAAAAGTTTTGTTTACACGATGCATTGAATGCCAACCCCCAATTTGCGAAAGTGTTGTGCCACAAAAAAAGCTGTTAGCTCCAATTTGCGAAAAGATTGTGCCATGAATGTATCTGGTTTTACAAGAAATTATAATTTTTCCTTGCTAAATGTCAAGAGCATGGTATGATTTTATAGGAAATTAAAACTTCCACTATTGAAGGAGATGATCCTTAAACACAATTACAGTATCTGTCTAGGGGTGAATTGCTCCTTTGTCGCCCATACTAAGTGCTGGTTTATGAACATCCTGTCTAAATATCCCATCAGTGTGATGACATTGGTCTTGACCAAAAATAAAGTATATTGATTTAAGACTGAGGTAACCCTAGAATTGGTCATACATACGTGACCCGCTACAACAAAAGGATCCTAAAGTTACTGACGGCTGAGCCGAGAAAATCAAGTTTGAAGTCAGATCATCAAAATTTGTCAAAACGATCGGATTTCTGTTTTTGGCATAATTTTGTAGTCTAATGTATCGTCTATCATCTGCTAAATTTCAAAGCTACATAATTAAAGAAAAGGAAAGAAATTAGCGTTTATCTAGGCCATGATTTCCGACTTTCAACGTAACAGAAACATGTCAGAAGATTTGGATTTATCGCCGCAGTTAGACTCCACCCCTAGCAACAAGGGAGTGATCTTATTGGTCAGTGCGTGGCATCCTGATTACTGATTGGTCTTGTGTAGACCTCTCGCGCTAAGCTTGAATGAACATCGCGGGGGTCAAAGTGGCTAAAAGTGTCTTGCCTCCCCTCGACTATGATAGCGGCGGAAGGAAAACTTTTATGGCATTTTTCTCGATAACTCTGATTTCCTCAACCACTTGACATGTGCTAATAAGATCATCAATATCTCCGCAATCTCCGCATCTGCTATGTATGAAACTAAAATAAAAGAGTAAGGGAATAATGTCATGCCATTTTCAGAAAATTGTCCTCCCCGACTCTCGGATCCTTTTGTTGTAGTGGTCACATTTTGTTAGGAGATGAGTTTGCTACAGGAAATAATTAAGTGATGGTCTTTTACAAATTGTTTTCCTCTTGGAATGATTTTGAAAAGGTCCCCTCTTTAAAATCTGTTTTGAGTTCTGTATAAGGCATATATTTTGCAAAATTTGCGATAGTTGGGTGTCACATTTAGAAACATGTGAAATAATTAACTCTGATCTAGACATAAATGCAATATGCACACATACATTATATTGCTCTGTTCATTACTGTATTCCACATTCATGAATTTATCAAACCACTTGTAAAATTGCTAGAAAGTCCTAAGTTGTGAAAAAACTAGACTCACTATATAGCATACTGTAAAACGAGGAATGTTCGTGTGCATTTTAATTTCACGTATTTCGCGAGCGCCAAGATTCGCGAAATTAAAATGCACGCGAAAGTTCTTGTCTACACTATATACATTGAATGCCAGTGGCAGTTCGTGAAAATTTCATGCCGCAAAAAAGGCTGTCGGCTCCAATTCACAAAAAATTCATGCCGCGAATATATCATGTTTTACAGTATACAGTATACTGTTACATTATTTTCCTTCTCTAACATGAACAGACATACATAGGTATCATACGTGCTTCTCTTCAGTGAAGTCTGGAAGCAACATATTATTGTTAGTTTGACATTTTGTTTGCGTTATTCTATTTGAATAGTAGCTTACACTGTATTTTCAGCTCTTTGAAGTAACAGATATTCTTTTTTTTATATCATTGTGTAATAGAGGTAGCATAAGTTGGAAAAGGGCAGTAAATTTGTATGTACCCCACTGAAATATTCAGAAACCAAATTGACCCTACCTTATATCTCATACATGTGCACTTACAATTTCAGTATGTCATTATGTTTTAACTCTTTCTCTCTTTCTCTCTGCACATACTACCTAAATACCACATGTACTATCAAACATTGCACCAGCCATAAACCTGATTTACACTTGGAACTTACATACTCAATATCACATAGATTCCTCTTATCTTACAATTATATTTCAGATCATGATTGGTCCTGTACATATCATGGGCACTATGACATCTAACTGTTTGTCCTAGTATGTGTTTTCTTAATAGTTGTCATTGAGGAAAGAAAGAAATAAGACCTGTAATGATGCATGTATTTTAGATTGATATGCATCAAAAGTATTGAAAAGAGCTGGGATGAAAAGTTATGAAATAATATCCAAATCAATCAAGTCTTAGTGATAACTTCATGTTCTTTATTCATCCAGTAATTGACACACTTGATCGTGCTGTATATTTCAGACAAAGCAGTGAAATTGAAATACTGTAAAGTTTTTCACCAAAAATGCTGACAAAATCTTATGGTACATTATATTTTATGGCTTGCAACAGTTATTTTGTATCATCAGGAATGATCGTGTGATAGAACTTTCATGAAATAACCTTGTAGAGTGTTTGACCCTTTAAAAAAAAAGTTTGTTTATTTGTTTATTTGTTTGTTTGTTTGTTTGTTTGTTGTTTAAAGAAGATAAATGTAATACCAGTATGTCAGATGTAAGTTTGAACAAAAATTTGACAAATAATTGGAATGCATGACTGGTTAGAGACAACATTGGTTTCATGCTCTGTGGCACAACTATCTGCACCTTATTAAAACATTACCAATATTGCCCTGTACCACCATGTTTTTTGTAGGAAGTTGCCTAAGGAGAACATTGTTTCCTGGAGATATTCCTGAGTGGTTTCAGGCGTTCTGAAAAGGTGCTGTACAGAACAAAACAAAACAAAATGGCAGTGACACGGGCTAGTTGACAGACATTATTGATGTTTAACCCATTGCTCACAGTTGTTTGCTCTATCAAGCAGCAATTCTATGGGGAAGTATAAGATATGGGAAACAAAAGGTCAACAACAAAAAGAATGACATGGTGTCAGGAAGCCTATTCATGGTCATGAGATAAAGAGGGCTATTTTCTAACACCATAAGACCTTTTGTTATAACAATAATAACAATCAAAAGATACAGGAGATACCTGGCTAATTTTGCCCCAAGTTTCATCAGTACCGGCATGTGGTGTTATGTGGACAACTGATTTTCAAGTTGGTTTGTTTCATGTAGTGACGTCTCGCAGAAGGCAGCATTGAAAATTTTGATATATTGCTTTCATTTTGTGTCGATAATTCATTTCATTTCAATTCATTTGTTAACTTTCCACACAAATCATACAGTCAGTGGCGGATCCAGACGGGGGCGCAACTGGCGCAGGCCCCCCCCCCCCCTTTATTTTTCGTTAAAAACAAAAGAAATGAAAAGAAAAAAATGAAATGAAACCCTGAAGTGATACCAGAAATATTAGTTGCGTTCCCCCTTCACAGAATTGCTGGATCCGCCCCAGTAGTACAGTGTCGTGTTTACAACATCCAACAATGACAATGTGAAGTAACAGATAAATTATAAGTTATAAGTTCAGTATATACAAATAGCATTTACATGGCGCAAAATCAATTTAGATCAATCTTGAGTACATTACATTCATGACAAATATGGTCGAGAATTCTGTATCACTTCTATTTTATGCATCATTTTATGTCTCAGTTGTGAGTTGAGAGTAGTCAGTGTGATTTATAGGCATAGTGTCTGCTAAAATGATTATATAGTCTTTTGACTATAGAGGGAGTACTTTATGATCTGGACAA
The DNA here is from genome assembly GCF_040938485.1 of Diadema antillarum. Lineage (NCBI taxonomy): Eukaryota > Metazoa > Echinodermata > Echinoidea > Diadematoida > Diadematidae > Diadema > Diadema antillarum. The sequence continues at coordinate 104,573 of NW_027272280.1, read as the reverse complement.
GAAGCTAGCTGGACCGAATTAAAGTGTGTTACACTTGATTGCTCATACTCTATTGACTAGACTTTGAAGAGTGTGTGTATGTCTGAAAAATGTGTGTGTAATATCATGGAGGTTGTATATACCTTCATGTTAGAATGAAAGGAAGCTTATTTCAGCAGGGGCTTGGTTTATTGTGTGTGTTTAGCCTACCCCAGACGGCTGTTCGGCTGTGCGTGGGCAGCCTGCTGTGTGCTCATTGCTGGCTTTGGTCACATGGTTTCCTTCTAACCAGTCAACTGGCTTGGACAAGCCTGACTGAACACATAAGGCTTGGGTTTGAGGGGGGTTGGCTCTCTAATCTCCCTCGCATGTGGGTGCGTGCTTGTGTGGGATCACTGTGGTTGTAGTACTGCTGCAGTGGAGTGTGTTGCTGGAGAGCGAGCAGAGCTGTAGAGTGAGCGGGAAAGGAACTGGCCAGGGTGTGGTGTGGTGCATATGGAAAAGCGGAATCTACTCCTAGCAGGGAAAATACAGGAGCTACTGGACGTAGTTTTGCTGGTGGATATTGATTTTGCTGCAAGTTCTGTCGAGTTGATCACTTGTTGGTCGTGAGGAATATACTTGTGGGCAGCCCCTCCTCAACTTTTCTACAGTTTGACAAAGTTGATCACAACTTTTTCAAGTGTCCATATTCTTGGAGTCAGCCGCTGGCTTTTGTAATTCCCACAAAGTTTGTGATTGTTTGATGAAAAGTGTTGAGGAGCTGCTCTGAGGAAATCACATCCATAGAAGCATTATGAGTCGGCCATCGAGTGCTCGCCCCAACAGCGCTAGCCCCAGGCGCCCCATGTCTGCCAGCGGTAGTCGACCATCCAGCGGCCGCCCCACCAGCGGCCGGCCCCGCACTAGCCCGAGAGGGGGGTCCGCTAGCAGCAAGAGGCAAGTATAATCATGAACGAAGAAAGAAAAATGGCTGCCACTAGATTGTGGGCTGCTTTTGAATGTCCTACAACTCAAAGTCTATAAATACAGACAAAGTATATCAACACACATGCACATAACATGGGTTTCACTGTGTGTTGTAGTGTACTTTGTGGTCTGAGCCATGCCATGCATACCTACAGTATCTATCGCTCACTCAGCAGGTGGTGTGTATATGTTGTGGTTACACTTCAATTTAGGAAATACCTCTTGCATTCCATGCTGTGAAGGTAAAGAGTTGATCATAAGATTTGTGTCAATCAAATAATAAGCCTCTTTTTCCCCCAGTCAGATTTTCCTTGTACGGGAGTCTCTCCAGCATACCTATACACACTCACAAAGTATACATTGAGCATTACCCTATGCTACGTACAGTGCGGCACTTGGCCAAACTTTCAAGTGTGCACAGTGCAGTGATTTGACACTGACTGATAGTTTGTACCCGGTATGTTATGATGCAGAGCAGAGATTCGGGTTTTAAGCACACAGCTCAAATTAGCAGCCAGCAAAAAGTTTCATTTCCTGGTGAATGTGAAAGTTAGCACACATGATTTCATATATGTTTTCAACTCAGTGTGTTTATTCAGTATTGTGCCCAGCAATAAGTGTAAATTTTATGTGTGCGCCCAACAGCCAACTTTATATTAGGTACGGTAATACTGATTGTTGCCTTCAAGGGAGCAAAAAAACTTATGATATTGGCGTGATTTGCAAACAATTTAGATCACAGATTAACCTGGGAATGAGATGAGTACTCTACTCTCACCTTCACAGCATTGAGTGCATGGGGAGAAAAGTGGGTTAAGTTGTTCCCAAGGGGACGGAAAGTAAAATGTTGAATAGATGGATGGTGGAAGAGCGGGGAGAGTTAGCACCGTTTCATGCTTTGACTCCGCCCCCTCCCACCCTCCCTCAAAATAAAACCCTCACTCTTGACAACAAACTTGGCAATTCTAGCTCCGGATCATCGAGACGAAGCGCCTCTCTCACGAATCTCTCGGGGAGTCGCAGGGAGAGGAGGGTCTCCTCCGGGTCCAGCTCGGGAGGGTAAGTACGGTCATGTTTTCTTGGAGGGCATGTATGTAGTGATACGTGGGAGCTCCACTCTATCCAGGTTAAAGTTTTTACCTTATGTCACCTTTGTTTATCAACTTTGTGTACCGGTAATCCATGTATGATACGTTTGTCCATTACGTATCTATCATGCCTATTTAGATTCAGCTTGCTACCTCCTCCTCCTTCTTTATTTTTCTCTTCTTTTTTTTGCATTTTACTTAGGAGAACAATGTTTTTCAATGCATCTTAATATCTGGTAATACTCTGTAGAATATATCTTTTTCCACTGATGTTGACATGAATGACCTCTCCAATTTTTTTTTTCTTTTTTTAATGGTCAAAAGGTCTCATACTTCAGCACCACTGAAATGCCATAAACTCTTTATTCACTGGCAGTCAAGCTTCCATATGCTTACAATCTTCTGGAGGTCTGGGGTTCGAATTCTGGTGGAATCCCATTTTCTCAGCTCAGTTTTTCACTTACAAACTTGTTACACTGATAAGAGTGTGAACTTTTCCATTTTTATCCGGGAACTGCCTTGTGCTAGTGTAACAATGCTCTCTGTGTATAGAGTTGAGTACATTGTGTGTTTGGTTAAATTCACTCGTAGACTGTGTATGGCCACATTGACCAAATGCTCAACCCTGGCAGTATCGTAATGCCTAGTGGCGTGAGACAGGTGCCATTAAAGTGTATCCTCTCAGAATGTGTGTCATCCTTTTATTTTATTTTTTTAGGTTGGGATTGGGGGGGAGGGGGAATGTAACGAGGCGGGGGATGTTTAGTAATGAAGCGATCAGTCAGGACAATATGTTGGGGCTCGAATCATCGCGAGCGGTACATAGGCACAGACCTACGAGGAGCGTTGGCAGGGCCACGGTGCGAGAGGAAACGTGTCAGCTTCCTGATCCGGGGAGGCTGGGCAGGAAGAGAGGGAGAGAGAGAAAAGGAGTAAGCGCTTCCGGCTCAAATTACAACGGGTTGTCAAAACCTTTTTTTCCCTCATTTTTGCCCTTTGCGGCATTGTCACCCTGTACTTGCTCTGATAACAGTGGCCCAATTCTCACACAATGTTGGTGTGTGGCGAGATTTGGAGAGATTAATTCATGTCCTTCATTAGCCTCACATCCAGCCCTTATATTTCATTTCCCGCGAATGCTTCATTTCAAGTTTGCGAACTGTATAAACCGTGCAGTGAGTTTCCCCTTGCACTGGTCTCTTAAATCAAATGTATTCATCTGAGGCGCTGGGTAACAAAACAACCTGTTTGTATGGGGTTACATTGACACCCATTATTTCACAAAACTGTGCACTATACTATAATATACTATAACCTTTACAACATCGGTGCAGAAGGTAACTGAGCACAGACTGGTAAGCAAAAAATACCCCTATCTTGCATATATTAGTGCCATTCACACAAAGTGTCCTTCACACTAAGTGTCCTGGTTCTTTCATGAGAAATATGATCTTTAATGGTACATCCAAGTCTAGATTATGTAGACTATATCACATAGAGTTATGTCACTTCTGGGAAATGTGATACATGTGTATCCGAAAAAAGAGAAGGTGAATAGCAGAAACCTAAAGTGAATCAATTTGCAATGACAACTAACAGCTTAGATCAAAGATATTTCATCAAAGAAGACTGTATCATGTGCTTCGGCGTTGGTGTTAACTGATGTTTATAGTGAGGACCTTTAAATCATTGATTTTATTTCAGTTTTCTTGGACAGGCATAGTTTGTGCAAGAGTGGTTGATGAGTTCAGGGGGTGTAAATCAATAAATTGAGGGGCCATCATTGTATGCGTGGTCTACATGCACAATGGCGTAATCCGTCATGCAAATGAAGAGACGCGCGGTGACTCTCTTCCTTTCTATAGTTGACCCAGAAGCCGTGTTTGAAATTGTGTACACTGAGTCTTCTAAAGTGGAGTAAACATTTCAATGAAGCATTACAAAGCTAATACAATTTACAATGTAACCGTCCCTGTTTAAATTCTTAAATGGGAAGACCCCTGTGCTGTCATTTATATTTTATGGTTCATCATTATCTGTCCAATAGTAATGAAAAAGGAAATTAGATGTAAAGTACCAGATGGAAAGTTTGCAATAGTGATGTTGCCATGGCTACCGAAATCTTGTTCTCCAAATTCCACCTATACCCTAGAGACAAAATACTTATTTAAGTGGCTGTAATAGTTTTTGTTTTATTTCTTTTGAAGAGTAGAAGTACCTCCATCCAAAACAATGTCTCCCCCCATTTTTTTTTTCATGCCATAGTTTGCTAGTTTGTTGGTTGGTTTTTTGCACGTCTAGCAAAGCAGAAACACATGAGCTCTGATTTGTGTGGATATCCACAGGAAGTAGGCCTATAGCATGGGTAGAGACTGTGCTTGTGAAAGAGAAGGGGTATTTCCATTAATCAGAGTTTAGATGCCAAGTTTAAACACAAGAAAGAAAGACAGTAACTGATTGACAACTAATTTGTCAATCATTTGCAAGAAAGAAAGCATAGATCATGCATGGCTCCCTCTCTGCAATCCTGCTTTCTTCTCACTTGATAATGTCCATATGGAATAACACAAACAAACAAACAAACAGACAAACAACCACATATTTTTGAAATAGTAATGATTAAGGTAATATTAAGATTATGGCTACCAGGGTGTACAATTGTACAATCCCGTGCAGCTTAAAGTTGTACAATAGTGACAAAAATCTGTAGACCATAAAGTACTGCAAGTGTGAGGAATTATTGTGCCGGATCTGATGAAAGAAATGTACAGAAATAAATGTGAGAAGATCTCAAAGTGCAGAGAAGTTTACACATTCGAAACTTCAGCAGGCAAGCTTGTTGAAGTTATGACTGATGTGGGGAGGAAGGGATATCATCGTTTGTCGGCTGAAAACTGCCGGAAGACTTACTGGTATTTGCTGTGCAGTGAATGATTAATCAATGTTTGGAAATGCCGTGATATGTGCTGTGAGCCGTGCCCCAGGAGTTTCAAGGAAGCAGTCTTACATATCACATATAACATCTATCTGAGATACATTACATGCATATAAAATAACGATGTATTTTTCCTGCTTTTGGGCAATTCAAAGATTCAGGAAATGGGTCAGGGTTTGTATATATTTCAAAATTACCACCGGCATTCTGTTCTTTTGCGCATAGATTAAAGATTAGCCTGGAAAGTGTGCCAATGAAACAGTGAAGTGTTTGTTGTCATTTGTATATTGTATTTGGAACATGAACCCTTGCCAGATTGCCTTCTTTATGATGCACTTTATTTCATCAGTACTTCTATGTACATAAGGAAATAGGATCAAGAGAAATATCCTGTATGATGGCTCGTAATACAACCAGACAGAACTGAAACTAAGTTGATTGAAAAATACAACAACAATGACCACTGTCCTTTCCAGGTGTCTATTGAACGATGGCCTTCAGAAATATCTTGTTCTGCACCAGTATGCAATGGCATCCTTCCCCTGAAAGAGTGTGACCACAAATAGCACGAGAGCGGAACAGACCATGGCTGGTGGTATCTTTATGCTCATGATATTAGGTCTATATACAGTACCTAGGCCAGTTAGCATACAAATTAAGTCAGTGGACATTTCCTTTACAGCTTGATACTCAAAGAGTCCAGGTACTGGAGTTTAAAAGAAAACAGAAAAGCATTGGTGATGGCAAAGGATTGTATAAAGTTCCTTGTTAACTACTTGTGATTTGGTTCATGTATGTATTGTAATGAGCCCCAGTGGTTGAAAAGAATTACTACCTGAATGACTTGAAAACAAAGGGTGGGGTCCTGTTGGGGGGAGGGGTCGGGGCTGTTCTAATGGTGTTGTTTTGTCATTTTCATATCAGTGATCGACAACAAACTCAGTTCATTCAGTTGTAACGTCTTTCCAGACATATTATATCATCTGAACAACCCTCTCTCAGAATTAAATATCATAGGTAGTGAAAGGGAACGTTTATGTTTCCCCCAGTATCCAAAATTCAAGCTTAGTCACTCCAAAATACGAAACGTATCTGGTATTGCGTTGAACATTTCAACATGGAGTTGTCACATGGATTTGACTGCTATTTTTAACACAAGGCAATATCTTCATTTGTGAAACCCCCAGGATTCCAAGCAAAGGCTATAAATCAGTTACTCCCACTGCCAACCTGTGTGTGCATTATACCGATGGTATTTTGAGGTCATGGCCTCCAGGGGATTATATGTATATTCCACTAGTCATGGGAAGGGTTCAAAAATAATCTTCCACCCTATTGAATTTGTGTGCAATAAGTTGCAAAGTTCTTCCAAGAAACATGTCTGGCTTTGATATCGTGATTTGCCTGGATACTGAGTTTTCGTGGGTAATATGAGATCAAAAGCGTAAGCTAGTTTGGGTCGTAATACACAACTTTTATCCAAAATGAATGATCTAGCAACCTTTCCGTTTGATAACGATTAGGTAGAATGTTACATAGTGATTGCTTTTGCCCTAGCAGTAGTATTTAGCAACAAATGTACGTGATTTACTCTCACAAGGAAGATTGATGGTTGCTTCTATGGCCTGATTTGTTATTGATTTTGAAACATTATGCAGCAGAACTGCGATTGGGTATCCTCCAAGATCACAATACTTTTGGTGTACCTTTTTGGCTAATATTTTACATTGTCGTCATTACCCAACTGAAATTGTGGTATTACAGTATGATAGCACACATTTCTTTATGCATACCATTATGTCCATTTTAGAGCGAAAATGGACAGTTTTTGTAGGCATTTTGAAACTACGTTTTACCTTTAATCAGTTATGAGCTGAGCAGGATGAATGACATCATATTATTTGCTCAAAATGCAACACCCACACCTGTACTATGACTTGTGAATTGAGTCTACTACAATGTAGAACCTCTTCCGGAAATCTTCTTCAACTAGGGGCGATCAAAGTACAAAGTTGTGTCTCGATGCTGGCTGGCTGGCTGGCTGGGTTTGTCGGAGGGAGGGAGAGGGGTGTGGAACTACACATTGTAACACAGACCTTGTTCAAAACTTTTCAAATCTGCAATAAATGCACAGTAGTGGCAGATCGAGTGCTAGACCGCAATTGTGAGGGAATCATCGTCAGCCAGACACTTTATGTGAATTAGCTTTTGGCTTTTCTGCTTTTTGTGTGCAAGGGCTGTCATGCGTTGCATATGGGTTGGGTTCATTTACTGGAGATGGTTGCATGGGATTGTTCAAGTTTGTTAGATAAGAGAGTTCATCTCTGCCTGTATTTTTCTGTCTCTCCTCCCTCTCTTTCTTTTTCTCTCTGGCTCATAGACTCCAATTTACAAAAGTGGTACAAATTTAGACCATGGTCTGAAATAAGCTGGAAATATAGGCATACCAGGTACCTTTGACATGCGCATATCAACGCACGTTTGTTAATACTGGACGCCTGTTGATACATGCAATCTGCCAATCGTATTTACATGGAAAAAATATGTGTAAACCATGGTTTAACTTTAAACCACCTTCGTGAATCCGGACCTGTCTGTCTGTCAGTCTTTCTGTCTTTCCCTCTCTCCCTCTCTCTGTCTGAGACTTCTTACCCAACCCTAACTTTTTTATTGCTTTTTCCTCTTGATTTCTTGTTGATCATGAGTTTTATTAGCCTTCATGATGGCATGTGTTGGCTTGATAAGTGGGTTCGTACCTGGCACACTGCTGGTGCATACCAGCAGAAAATGTGTAATCATATCTCATTATTACGTGCCCCAAGCCATACACAGACAGACATACTTTTCATAGAGGAATGTGTGCGGAGGATCCATACTCAATGACAAATTATAATGCATCCGCCATATATAGGTGCACAGTTACTGAAGCCACTGTGATGCATTCCAAGTACAGCGAATATGACGCGAGTGTGAAATTGTTGATATTCTTATATTTCGAAAGTGTTCTTTTTTTTCAAAAAGTGTATTTCAGTATATCCAAAAAGATGTGAGGAAGTCTGATTGTCTACAAACAAACAACAACCCCCCCCCCCCCCCCCACCAAGTCTCCCTGATTCTGTGGAAAAATTCATAAAAATGTCTCTGGGCCTTTGTAAACGTACCGAGTTTGCTTAATTTGAAACACAATTGCAATTACGATTCAAATCATCGTTCGTTCACAGGGCACAAATTATAAAGGCTTCGCGAATTCTGTTGTTTTGAATTTCAGAGCGAGGAGGGGAGGTTTGGCTTCTTTCCATGTTCCCATCAGTCACTCTTGAGACTTCTTTCAGTGGGAGTGATTGGAAGGTCGCCATAATCTCCCCACCCCCCCCCAAAAAAAAAAAAAAAAACAAAAACAAACAAACAAAAACATGATTGGAGTTCAGTTACGTTCACACACTAGTTTTGTTGCTTAATTCTGATAAAACGGGATTGAAAAACACCTCTGGACCATCATTTTAATAAAACGCGATTGCAATTAAGTTTCAAATCACCCTCCGTGATTCCAGTTTGCATTCACGCTGCAAGTTTGCTTAATTTGAAACACAATTCGAGTTTGATTAATTACAATCGTGTTTCAAATTGAGCAATCTCGGTACATGTGAATGCCCGAAGGTCTCTTCAGGTCTGGATAAGAGAATTTTTAAAAAAAAGGAAGAAATTAATGATATGAAAGTTATGTTTGCCCACTGAGATTCATGTAACATACTAGTATCTCCTATTGCTCTTTGGGTCCCTCTGATATTGATGGGTAAATGTTGGCAGCCATGTCCCCCCCCCCCCCCCCAATTAAAAAGCAAAATACAGTGGAAAAAAGAAATAGAAAAAAAAGAACATCTAAGAATGGAGTTGGAAAGTTATGGCAGATAAGAGAATCGGACAATAAAGAAATTGAAGATATGCTGTTATATCACAGAGTTGATTACATAATCCTCACTTTAGTATCAAAGAATGGATTGTTAATTTGTCGTAGTTCTATAGCTCCTGAGATGATGAAGAAACTTTGCTCTTCGGTCCTGACTGTCCCATTTTTTCTTCTCCCGTTTACATTTTTAACTGTTCAAGCTCCCGTGCGAGCCATGTTCTATTTACTTTCCCACAATCTCAGTATTTGAATAATCATGCTATGCACACATGAAGCTGTGCGCTGGGAGCTACTTCTAGTGTGTAACATTGATCTTGAGAGTTTTATAAGTAGTTTGTATTATCGCAACCACTAGAATTGTATTCACTAGTCATGGTCTAGTACAATCACTGTTATTGATAGCATTGTAAATTGTATGGAAACAGATTTGCTCTCAGAGTCAAGAGTAATAAAGTATATGGGGAATTTATATATAATTTATTATATCACATGGTGTCATTTAACAAATACTGTTATCTTGGTTTCTGGTGTATGAAAAAACACTTGAAATGCATTCATATTTTAACAGCACATTATTCAGGTGTTCTTTACCCTCATTGCGAAGGAGTGAGCTTGAATAAAAGCTGCATGGGATCAGAGCACAAACTAATCTCACTTTTTGTGGTGTGTATTAATCATATGAAATTGTATCCTGAGTCTACAATTATGTATAAAAACAAACAAACAAACAACAAATCAAACATGGGGGTTTCCAGAGGACAAGAGCATTAGTTAATGAGATGAGTGGTTGTTTTTTGCGCCCATCCAGGGCCATGCCAAGCAAATAAAACAGGTTGCAGTACTGATGATTACATTAATCTTTTGTTTTTAGTGCACTGGCTATTGGTAAATGTACTAAAGGAATATTTATTCTATTTTTTTTTGGGTAACATTTATGAACATGTATTTTCAAAATATGCTTATCTCGAAACAGTCCTATAAATGAAAAAAGAACAAGAAAAAATGTGCTGGAAAATCTTCTTTTCAAATCTAGATTAATTTCTATCATTTACATATATGCCAGTGTCAAAAGAGATGCTGTGAATTTGAAACAAATTTATTTTGAATAATTCAGACTGTGATATAAAATCATCCCATTTGTGACTAAAAAGTCTTGTAAATCAAGTTGTTATCAAGATATGTGGTAGCATGATTTGCAATTTTGACCCTTTGCAATTTAAGATGCAAGTTGCCCAGCTATTTGTGATGCTGCCTTGCCTGGTAAATGTGTGCCTCAATATTGTACTTGTTTGAATTTTTATATGACAAAATTGGCTTTGGAAGCCAAAATGGATGCAATGAGCATATTGCATGATTTTGTTGTTGTTATTGTTTAAATGTTTGATTCGTCAGACTTGATACCTCTCCCAGACAAACCAATTCATGTGATGCATTGTCTCACTCCCTACTTTTGCATTAGTCAGTTTATTGAAGGCAACAATGCATGCTCCCTGCAATATCTTCAGAAAGACATCATAACACTTTAATTTACCGTCGGAGAAATCATTCAGTAAGAAATTATATTTTAATTATTGTTTGTTTTTTGTTTTTTTTTTCTCTCTCTTTTTCTCCATCTTTCCTGCTGCTTTCATCATCTACAGATTCCAGAAGGAGCCTCAGTACAATGCTGGTAAGATTTTCTGAAATGTGATTGTAATTTTTGGTCACTTTCAATACAAATTGATGCTGCTTTTTTACTTTAAAATGAAAGCATATGATATATACAGAGCTGTGTAGAATGTAGATTGCAAAGTTTAACCCTGTGCTGGTTATTAAAGCACAGTGAAAGTATGGAATACCTGATATGTTTCTTCATCATTTTGCTTCTGAGATATGGAGTATATATATATATATATATATTCCTTTGTCATTCAGCTGTCCAGATGTGGAATACAGCCAGTATTTGGATATCACTGATTTTTGCTCAGTGTTCTGCTGGCACCATGGGAATGAGAAAGCGAAGATGACAGAAAGTTGCAATGTATGAAAGACTTCAAAATCCTTGGCTTTAATCCAGCATAGGGTCGAACCTGTATTATCAGTACAGAGAGAGCTGCCTATTTGGCCGCGGTGCGAAAAACCTGCCTGCTTTGCTGCTGTTCATGGGCAAAATGTGACCTCAGCCAGAGTCAGGGATAGGTCAAACGGGAGTGACACGATTGTTCGTAGACCTTGTGCCATAATGATGCAAAATATAGCCCGATAAGTCATCATCTATTTGCATATACCCCATCCCTATCTCCCACTCTCAAGATATTTAAAGGAGACCTCTTGATTTTTTTTTTTTAGACTTTTGCATTTCAACATCAAAATTGGTTATACTGAGCACAGAGTTTGAGAATTTATGGTGATTAGGATGAGGAATAAGAATACATTCAAATTTCCTATTTAACAAATTATAACAAACAAGGATATTGACACAGCAGTCTCACATAAGAATGCATGGTTAGATGTTATGGGAAGTATAACGAAAGAAGAAAGAGCATGTAAATCAAACACTTGTTAAGCAAGCAATATTGTATATAATAATGTAAGGGAATTACATTGCTACAATACTGGAATATGTGAGCCGCTTATGTCATCATCCTTGTTCAGTGGTTTTTTTCAGAGTTTGGTTTAGCTGCTCAAGGACCACCATAAATTCCGCAAATCTATACATGGCACTATTGATTTATGTGCTACTTGATGTGAAATTATATAAATTATATGAAATGCCCCTTTAAGACACTCCTGCACTACCAAAATATAGTTTCCCCTTTAGAAATACTGTAGGGTCATAATCGCTTGAAAGAAAAGAAAAACGAAGAAAAAAAAAGGAAGAAGAATCAATAAGCCTGGAGCTCAAATCAAGGTGTTGGCAACTTAGGTAAAATTATGATGCAGTAACACGTAGTTGTGACTTGCAGTGGGCTTGCATATATTTACTGATACTGTATTGCCTATAGCTACCTGCTCTAATTTCTGTGCATTTCTCATTGAGAATTGCTTTTGGTGCCTCAGCAAAACTAGGGGGGGGGGGGAATCAAAATTTATAGAATTTATTGAACAGAAATGCTCAAATGTTTAAAACCACAGGCAAAGCCTATTACCAAAAAAAAAAAAGAAAAAAAAAAGAGAAGCCTATTAGCAAAAAAAAAAGAAAAAAGAAAAAAAAAAGATGAATGCGTATCCCAGAGGGAATGTGTATGTATAACTGTGGAAAAAAAAATAACCAAAATGGGTTTAGCTGCATTGTATAACCGCCTTTCTTAGCATAACTGACAGTTATTATTTATTGGTAGTAGTTTGTGTTTAAGCTGCATTATATTGTGCTTGTGTATCAAGATTTCTTATCACTGTGTATAAAAACTTATCATAATCACACTTCACAGGAATTGGCTTGCATTTGCTGTATATTATACAAGCATAGAAATAGACTTGCTGTTGTCTGTTTTTTCTCTGTCCCTGTTATCATGTGTATTGTTGAAATCACTGTTTCTTCTTGATATTTACCCTTTGCTGCCTGTGCTGTGTTAAAAAAAAAAAAAAAAAAAAAATATATATATATATATATATGGCGTTTTCTGAATGCATATTTGTTGTGATTTGTTTGTCTTATTGTTCAAACCCTGTCTGTAATCTCGCTTCGCAATGCCTCCCCCTTCACCCTCTCCCCTTGCCCCTGTGTGTATCCTCTCCGCCTGCCCGTTTAGCCTCTCATGCTTCGTACAACAGTGGTAAGTCTTGAACCAGCGTCCTGCATGATGATAGCACGGAGGCACCTTTACCACATGTCCATCGCCTCTCTTGCACCTTTACAGAGAGAAAGAGATTTTTTTCCATCGTCTCCATGCAAGCATTAGAGGAATGAACTATTAACATGCTATCATTTTATAATTTTTGTAAAAATTATTTCAGCATGCTTCATTGAACAAATAGTACTTGAAATAATTCTTTATTCAAACAAACAATAATTTTCATTGCGGCATGATGTCAGATGAGCCACTGTTCCACAAAGATGATAAAGGTTTGAAAAAACAAACAAACCAACAACTGATAATGATATAAATGATAGTGATGATAAAGTATGAAGATACAGTACTGTCAGGAATGCTGATATTATGGTTATAAAGTTAATATTAGGATTATCAATATCAATATTTTTCATCATCATCTTTATGGTTAGGAGACATGAATCAAATTTTTGTAGATATTTCTCTGACAAATTTTGTAGCCCATTGATAAAAGGAATATAATGACATTATGTACCACTCTAAAGGGTGAAGTGTTTTTCCATTGAAATTTACGTGGTGCCTGAATATAGTAAAAATGTTCCTTTATATAAAAAAAAAGAGAAAAAATAAATAAGAGCATTGTCAGTTTATCGTTTGATCAAATGAGCTTCGTGCTTAGAAAAGCTGTACCTCTCTGTAGCGTTGAGATAACATGAATTAATAATTATTAATGAGGAGGGAAATCATCATATCATTCATTCAGACAATAGAAGTGGCATGTGACACCCGGTGCATGTTTTATGGCCAGTGCTTCTGATCTCTGTTGCTACGGATGAAGTCGTCACAGATTGACACTAATTGGAAAATGTAGGCCATCTTCACCGTCATTCGGACCATTAACCAGTAGATTTACCGCTGCATAGAGGGATCTGTACAGCAGAATGAAGTACAACGTTGTCTCTTCACAGTTGTAGAGCCATAGGATTTTGCAAAATTGTTAACCGCTTTACCAGCACATTACAGATTGCACGCACACTTTTCACATAGGTGTAGCAAAGTTAGGACTGAAAATTGACCCAGAATGGTCGCCCAAAGCTTGCCCCAGACTTGCCCCACATATCAACAACAAATGCATGCAGGCTATTTGAGTATCAGAATGTATTGAAAGCCTGGAATTGACGCAGTGAAGAAGATACGAGTTGGTCCTCAAGAAAAAATATTCATAAATTTGCACACATTAGCAGACTGGTCCATTTGACAGCTGTGATTGTTCTCAACTTCTCAACAACATTGCAATCAATAACCCATCAAAATTATCAACAATGTTAACACAGATAATCTTGTTTTAAAGCGAGATGCATGTTGCATGACAATGCGGATAATATTAGTATTTTGCACATTACTGGTAATGAAACATTTTGGGGAAGGGAAATAATACCTTAGTTTATAATTCATTACATGATAGGATAAGAAAGAGCTGATAAAACAGTTTGCTGCATACATGACAAAGAACAAGTTGGAATTTCTTCTCTGTTCTGTCTTTTAGAAATTATTGGAACGAAAGTCATTACTTAAAACTACCAGAGTAATTTGTGCCATTTTTTGAAGTATTTGAATTGTAGAAGGCAGCTAGCCTCAAGCATGTGTACTTCACCATCAGTCCCCCAGGCATGAGGATATGAATGTGCATTTTTATTTAACAGTTTTATTTCTTATCTTGCAAGGGTCTTCTGGTTTTTGTTTGATACAATTCATCAGATCATTCATCTCTTTCCAATCATTAGAATCTCAACTCTTCAAAGTGGACCAGAGCACATATGTTGTGTGGTTTTTTTTTAGCACCATGTGTTTCTGTTCGCATCAACACATGAGGTGCAACATCACCATGCTACAGAAAGTCACACCTACATCACTGTATTTGTCCAGCTTGACATACGTTGTAAGGGCAGCTGGCCAATATACCAGCTGATTGCAACTGCAAGATCAGTCATCAGTCTTGTGAGAATGTTTTTCCCCTTCCTCATTCATGAGTCTTGCAGGAACTTAAAGTTTTTTCTACCTCCCGATTATGAAGTACAATTTATTGATGTACAGAAATACATCACCACCTAAAACTACCAACTTATACAATTTTATTCTGATATGAAGGGGGAATATAAAGTAGCATTTAAGAACTCTGTGATACTTCAATATTCATTATGTCCATCTCCACAATCATATGAGGAAGAAATCAGTAAAAAGCTCTACCACCAGAAAAGGAAACATTTTGGTGTTTTTTTTTGTGTGTGTCTTTTTTTTTTTCATTTTGTATGAGTCATGTATCAAGTCACATGATCTTCAGGCAGATGTTCTCTTTATTCAGGAAAAGATCAAAACTAAGGAAAATCATGACTTTGACAGTCAGAGCACAAGTGCCATCTTGTTAATAAGAGCGCTCCGATCAAGGCGCAGGCATTAATATTCTCATATTCCAAGGGCTCTGGGAGAACGAATCGGCTCCTTCGTAGTTCCCCCTCGCTTTCTTGAGGTGGTCATTATTCGCTTGAGTAGCAGGTGTGGAAACTACCATCTGGAATGGAGCATAAGATACCGAGAATAATTAAGATCCCCCTACCCAGGGGAAATACATTGAGGAGTCTCTAAATACTGCATCTGTTTTTTTTTCCTGCCATCGGTATAAAGTAAAGCAACTTTTCCCCCACCCAGATTATTATGTTTCATGTCCTTTTATTGATGGTTAGTCCATTACTTTAGGATAGATAGTCTTTTTTCCTCAGGAGTAGTGATTTATTTCTTTACTCATGATCAACCAGAACACCTAGAAGACATGGGTGTTTTAATGAACATTGCAAAAAAAGATATGTAAAATGCATGCAATTACACTGTAAAAGCACAGTTTTGAATAGTGTTTGTCCTGTTTGGTAGGATGCAAACTACAGTAGCAAAATGAAAGTCCCTCCTT
The DNA here is from genome assembly GCF_040938485.1 of Diadema antillarum. NCBI lineage: Eukaryota > Metazoa > Echinodermata > Echinoidea > Diadematoida > Diadematidae > Diadema > Diadema antillarum. Next base: position 88,981 of record NW_027272280.1, on the reverse strand, counting down.
CAATGCATTATACAAGATATAACCTTTGGAGATGAATTGGCAGATTATTTAGTGCCATATTATTATTTCCAAGTAAGAAAGTAATAAAATGTAGTATTGAGTGACTCTTGCAGGGGAAAAAAAAGTTGCATGAGGCAAAAAGAGTAAAAAAAAAAGGTTAAAAAAAAGATGTTGCTGTCCAATTATTAACTTCTCATGTGGCATGGAGAAATAAGTATCATGTCCTTGTGATCAGACTAGGGCGATCTATCTTCGATTGGAATGAGATTCTTTGAATGTCATGAGTCATGGGGTGTAAGTTCATGGTCCCATAATGCATTTGTGCCATGCTCCAGGACCATCCATCCATACTGTTCGGTTCCCTTTAATATTTCATCTTGTCGCACATTACCAGTCAGCTGTGAACTAAACTCTTGACGTTTCCATTAATTTGCAGCATGGTAGCAAGAGTGCACAGTTCGAAAGGGCAAAGATTTGTTGGTCTGCCGGCATGAAGCAATGCAGAGAATGCCATTTGTCATTTGTGCTATAAAGAGGACAGTGATGATCTTCTTCTTGAAGTTTGTTGTCACTGGGGCTGATTATTTTATTTTGATTGATATAATCTTCAGATCAAAATATGAGACAGCAACAAAAAGATGTCTATTCAAATTCAATTAGTCTGTGTAGCTGAGAACTGAGGCCTATATGGCAGATATTGATTTCACACTATATGTCAGGTGAAAGCCAGAAAGATGTTTATGGTTAGATGACATTTTTGCCCTTGTGCTTCTTGTCTCGGGATTAGTTGAAGACTTTGTCATGCATTTGTTCTTCTTTAAATTCCTGTGTTTCATCCATTTTTTTTTATTTATTTATTTATTTATTTTTATTATTATTATTTTTTTTTTTTTTGGGGGGGGGGGTTAGGGAGGGGTTGATGCAGTGCAATAGGTTATTACCTATGGAAAAGAAAGACCTGTGCTACATGGGTGACCTTTGTTTATATTCAGTTTTACAATTTCGTGGGATTATATCATATACTTTTTCATCATAGTTTGAACCTCCCACAGTTTAATGAAATGTCCCACAATTAATCTTTGCCCAAATCAGTCCAGCAATTCAGAACGGGGATTCTTTAGACATGTACATTGTGTAACCATCTCATTGACTTGATAACAAGGGCATCTTGTATTCCTGGTTGGTTTTCCATATAGTAATGACCAAAGAAAACACAACATATTAAACAAAAAACTGGCATGCACTGAACTAAAGGCACACGAACATTAAGTAGCAGGTGCTCAAAATCGCAATCTTCGCTCCGAATCGGAGTCTTCACGCTCCCCTTTCGGTGTTTGTTGCGCTGGTAACGGCCCCCGATGAGTGTGCTGATACACAGGAATTGAGTCATTGGCAGAGCTTGTCCACTGCTAATTGGATTTGTGTGGAGCAGAAGAACAACAACACATTGCGCCTGCTGTACTGTGGCACAAAGTTATGCTCTCACATCACTCTTCACTGAGTTTTCTCTCGCCCATTTTTTTTTCAATGCAAGAAACATGACACATACTGTTCCCATCCAACACCTCCCCGTCATCCTGTTGCACCTACGATACTCACAGAAAAATACACACATTACCGTAACAATTTACACTGAAGATTAACTTCTTATCTTTATCATATATACATTGTGGCTGCCATGAGGTAACCTGCCCACCAACACAAATTGATATATGTGGGACTGAGGTGAAGGATTCAATGATGTACGAAGTTTCAAGGAGCATAATCATGGAAGTGAATATCATTCTCCAAAGTCAACACTACTCGTCAAACATGCATATATTAACCTGAACTTTTTGCTTCATCACAGTAGTACACAGAGTCCTTAAAGTCAATTTAAATGGATGGTTTTTTTTTTTTTTTTGAAGTCACGCGGTCATCTCACTACAGCCTAATCCATCATATTATTAGCCCACTAGGTCCTATAAATGCCACTCAAACCTGACTCACATTTAATCTCATGTCTTGATATGCAAAGAGGTATAGCCACTAATTGAGCAGCACTGTAATTTGTTTATAATGTTAGATCTTAATCTGTAAGGCTGTAGTTGATGTCATAAGAAAGTTTTTGAGGCCAAATGAAGACAACCGCAGAGCAAAAAAAAAATTACATAAAATCCACATTTCTAACATGATTTCATCACCGAAACATCACTGCATTTTTTGGCGCAACATCGTTCATTTATTCATCAGTATGTGAGATGGTACATAGAGATGAGCTCCACATTCCAAAGTGATTACTTATTTATTTTCCCCTTTTTGTACTGTTTAAAACTTTTAATTGATTTTGAAGCATGTCATGTTCATTTCCTAACACAGCATGCATTCCCTAAAGACTGCATACTGTATTGTGGCATATGGTCATGTGCTTGATGTTCATGTATTATTGCAAATGCCAATGGTTGGACTGTTCGCATTTGGCCATTGTTGTTTCTCCCCCTTTATACCCCTGCCCAATCTGTATATTACCCTGCATGGATGGTATGCCAAATATTGCATAGTTGCTAGTCTGGGGAGCATGAAGGAAATATTAGATTATGAGCAAGATTTCGTATGCGGGAGTTTACTGTCATCTGCCTTTGCTGCATATGAGTGAAAATATTTGATTCAAAGAATTAAAACAACTGATGAACAGAATTCGTGATATGCAAACTGGTGGCTTTAATAGCTAAGAGCACAATTGGCCTGAATTGTTACAGAATAGTTTCTTTGCATGCCCAAGAGAAAATACAGACTTATTTGACTAGGTTGGTCAACTAAACAGCTTGGCAATTATGGACGTATATTTGAGGATATTGAACAAGGAAACGGATGGATTAGAATGGAAAGGATTCAGAAATGTGGTGTCTTGTTGAAATGATTCATGCTTGTTTTGCTAGTTGTTTGCTTCAATCGGCTCTTACATCAAGAACATTTTTATTAGTTGTGGGTGGTTTGGGGAGTAGGCCTATAAAGTGATTAAATCCATGGTCAAAAAAGAAATGATATCAACAGGATGTACTCTGAGAGTATTATGTCAGACCTTACAGAAATGTTAACATTGACCATGAAAGTTACAGTTCCAAGAAATGTTTGCTGGCATGCCACTTTACTAATACCGTATTCAAGCGACCCTCACTTTTCAGCTTCCTACAGTCATCTTGTACTTAGTCACTAATTGAAACACCATTGCATCGGCATTGAATGTTTACATGCCACCATTATTCGTTAATTTGCATAGAGGAGGGTTACATCCGCATCTACCTTCGAGGGAGACCGGTGACCTCCTACCTCCCGTCCGACGTGGAGGAGTACGACCTCAACGCCAAGCACCCCGCTCCGACGGAGAAACTCAAGCTGGACTGGGTGTATCCTTTGGAACAGCACTTAACAAATTTATTGATCATTGGGAGATGTGTCCATGTAATGTGTTTGCTTTTATTTGGTTTACCGTTTGTTTGTTCACTTTAAAGGTATTATTTACCATTTGCAGATGAAACAAAAACCCAGCTTTAGTGCTTCAAAATAGTTTTAAAATGTGAATTAGGGATAGAAACAACCAATGTGAGCATTCAAATCAGTATAATCAATGTAAGTATTGTTAAATATACAAAATGTGAACAAAATTGTCTCCAGAATAAACCGTCTACAGTTATGGTTTATTGAGAAAAATAGTGATATTCTCCTCACATTTTAGGCATTATTGCAAAATTCTTATTTAGTAGGATGTTTTGTGATACATCTGACCTACGTAATATGCGTCAAATGTGATAACTCAAACATTTTTTAGATCACTGCTCTCAATGGTAAACAATGCCTTTAACCCGTTGAGGACGAGTCCCAAGTATACTCGGGCAGGTGTCTATGGGAAATGCATGTTGAAGCAAAATCAGTCCGTCCTCAACGGGTTAAAGGAACCACACTCAGTAAAAACAGTTTTGTCCAGTGCATATTTGGTACATGTACATAGGGATACTGAAGAGGAGACACTATGAGGGAAAGACAGTACAATGTGAAACCAAAATTGAACTTTTTGGTCTACTTTCTATTTTCCGTCAAACAAATGGGGCGAAGCTATTGCGATAAACACTGTCATTGCAAACATAGCATATGGTCCTGGGCCATCACTTTTCATCGTAGTCATTCGCCACAAGGCCGCAGCGTGCAGGAAAATTGAGTTTGTTTCTGACTTGCTCTTCTTTTTCTGTAGCTTATCCCTGCTCTAGTATTTCTGCATAGGAGCAGGAATAGCATAGTAAATGCTGATTTGTGACTAACATCCATTGCATGCCGACGACTTTTAGAATGGACTGAGACTGTGTAAAGTGTGGTGTTCCAAATGTGCAGATATTGTTTGATGATGCAAAGCTACTCATTTTTAAATTCCATCTCTTAGCACTTTTTTTTTTGCATTATTTTTGAACTGTAAATGAGAAGAGAAATGTATGCTAGAAAAAAAAAAGTCCAGTCATTTTCCTTTATGCTGTCCTCTGACCTTTGAATGATGTACAGTTAGAATCACATTCTGTTCCTTTAGGATTGATAGCTTTCGATATAGCGATGATTGCTTTTTTTTTAGCAGTTTATCTAAACATGCTTATTGACACTTGATCATCATGCCAAGTGGAGATAGAATTCCACATTCAGTGAGACGCTTTGGAGTATGGAGAACAAATATATTTTTTATGGAGGAAAAAAAATGAACAAAACACGGAAATTGCCTTGAAGAATATTTGCACAGTAAAGAGTAACCATTTCATTTTTCTTTCTTCTGCATTTCAATACAACTTCACACTAATGGAAGTGCACCTGAAAAGAATCAATGGGCCGTGCAGGTAAAGTACAGTTAGCGGTGAACCGAAATAGTCCCTAGGGCAAACAATAAGACCCGAATTGATCCAGATTTCTGACAAGTTTGAACAGCACATGAGTCATGGGATGTCATGTGTGCCTGTCTGTCATTTTATTCAAAACTTTTTAAAGGTGGGGTAAACTTTTTCATGTGTGCCTGCCCAATGTGTTTCTGGCTTATACACTGTATATGCTGAATATTTCGCGAGGTTTTTATTTTCGCAAATTTAGCGAGTCAGCTGCTATTCGCGAAATTAAAAATATGTGAAAATGTTGACTTTAATACCCAATACTCTAATATGAATGTGATGCACGCGTATACATTTCTCCGTTCAGTACTTGATTCCACGAACGCGAATTTAACCACTCGTGAAATTGTCAGGAAGTCCCGATTTGCGAAAATTTAGACTTGCGAAATATATGCCGTATACAGTATCTGACTTACTTTTGTTGACATGGTAGTGGGCCACTTATATTTCTACTTATTTTCTTTCAGTTCAGGCAAGACTTATCCCAGATGCATTACTATAAAAAATATGAAGAATTAATAATGTGAATGTGTTAAATATGATCGGAACTTAGGTTGTGATATGTGTCATGAGAGGAGTTGTGTGCATGTGCTCTTATACCCCTTTCAGGTAATCGTGGATGCGGATAATAGGAGCAATAAGTCGTAAAATTTTGATTACATGAACGGGAGAGGAGTAAAAAAGTGCGCATTATTTTGATGCTGCTATTATGTGCATTATTGCAGCATGAGGAGTTGATCGAGAATACATGAACGCGTTTTACGACTTATGCGCACTAACATTCCACAGTTCGGTCAAAGGTCACTCGATTTCCCGCACAACCGCTGATTGCTGAGCTTGAGCGAGAGCTGGGCATACACGTGAGTATATATCACCGGAAACATTACGTCATTATAGAGGCGTGCGCAGTAACCATGACGAATACTCCCGTCTTTCGCACCGTTATATGAACGGGCGCTCGTAAAAGTAGTGCGCACTTCATGGGATATATGAACGCGATTTTGATTATTTCTTCCGCATTATTTGGATGCTTATAATTGAACCGCGATTACCTGAAAGGGGTATAAGTTTATACAATTTGTATCTGTAGACCATCTACGATGTATCTCAAATGAGAGTTATCATCTTTGCAGGAAGAAAGACACAAACGGAAATTTTACATGGTTAAAGGGATTCTGGTAATTTCATTCAGTGTGTTTTGGTAGGGGCTGGAGACGGTGATTCGTAACCCGTTGAAGACTAGTCCTGAGTATACTCCAGTAGGTGTCTGTAAGAAATATGTGTGTCATAGCAAAACTAGCGTGGCCCCAGTGGGTGAATGGTGTCAATGCATTACTGATTGTCGTATAATTAAATCAAGAGTTGATTGGGAGAAAAAGTATGTCAAACATTTACCTTGGCCCTTTTCATTGAACATATACCTTTGAATGGAGTAAATGAACCAGGCATATTTTGGATTTGTTTGTTTGCATGTATTTTGATAGGAATCATCACTCTGGTCATTCTGGGATTACGCCACGCCCATATTTTAAGATGCTTGGTTGAGGATGATGGGAACTTAGTTCTAGATAAACTTAATTTCCATCCTTTTAAATTTGCAGTATCTTGTGTCACATGATTTTGTATCTGAACAAGACATACTTCATTCAGAATAGTGGATCCAGTTTAGTGTGTTATCATACTACTCTATATTTGATGCTTCTTGTAAGTTGGCCAAAGAGAGGAAATAGAATCGCCAGACGGAATCCCAGTGTCCCCTGCATTGATGCACAGATTTGCTGTGTCTGGGTATGCAGTGGATGTCTGAAGTAAATGAAATTACAAGTCTTACATTATACCTAGGTCCTTGAATTACTGGTCTGTGTAATCAGATTACACGGTACACCTAATTCCTCCTCTGTGTAGGTTGCCGAAGGTTGAAGCTTAATAGTGTCCATAGTGAGTGTATGCCAGTATGAATAGTGGTTTTAAAGGGGTATACTCCCCTAAGGAGAATCATTTGAAGGATAGGCAAATAACCCTTTAATAAAATGTGAGATCATTGTAGATATGATAATGAAAACAAGTTGTATGATTTTGAGTCGAATGCACACCACTGGAAACTTCAAATAAGATCTTTGTCAATTAATGAATGTTGCAAGGACTAAATTGATTTGAAAGCTTCTCTCAATAAGTGCTTATTACTTCTTGACTGTTTTCGGTAGGAATGAATGGTTCATACATATATTAGATTCAGATGTATATTTCAGTGTAGGACCGGTCTTCGAGGACTGTCCTGGAAAGATTTCAAAGGGAAAGGAGAGGTGATTTTGTATTTCAGTTTGTAAAGAAACCCAGTCATCCCAGCATAGCAAATGTGGTACTGGTAGATTACCCAAACCCTGCCAAGCATCAAATATTATTCTATGGCTGGCAGCTGTGTTCAAAACTGTCCCCTTGTCCAAACTCATTGTCTTTCCTCGTATCTCATTTTTGATGCCACCATTCATTATCATAATAGCCAAACCGGGTGACCGTTTCATTAATCTCGCCAGCAACTCCGGCCAGAGTGTCCAGACCCTCCTGACCCTTTATGGAGCAATTTACAGGAAGGGTGGGGTGGGGTGGGGTTGCCATATCGTTTGATGATGCAGGCTAAGAGAAGAGGAGAGTGGGGGAGGGGGGTAAGGGAAGCCGGGAGGGGAGAAAAGGGGTAAGATAGGTATGTGGGGATGGGGGAAGAGATAGGAGGGATTAAAGGAACCTTCAGAAAATGCAGGATAGATTGGCAGGACGGATGAAATATTAATGTCTCCCGGAATTGTTTCGCCTTGCGATTTCAATATGTAGGCCTATACCGGCTTCACCGCCGGATGGCACGGCTGGTCTTCTAGATTGGGCAATATTGGCAAGATTATTTTCTCTGCATCATTGACTTGCTCCTCATTCCATGGAGTAATGAACTCCCATATACCCGTATGTCATTCAAGACAAATAGGAATGGTATACTAAAGGTGATTGGGTCAGGCTGTCCCTCTTGATTGCTTGATATTGGATAATTCTTTGTGATGAAATGCTACCATTGTATTCAGTCTATTTGGTAACAGCTAATTATGCCATTTTTTTCCAACCAGTATGTTGTAATAAAGATTAGCTTCAGAGTAACCATCTAATCACAGAATGAGGGTGTTTCATTATGTCTGTTTTATTTTATACATCTCAAAAATATATGTGGAGCCCAGGCATTTTGAATATGTTTAGACACATCTAAAGAAGATGATGAAACATCAGATTATAACTGTGTAAAGAATCTGATTACAGCCTTAGGACTCCTTGAATGCCCACAACAATTTATGATAGAAGAAGAAAAAAAAAGATGAAATAAAGAAGACATACAAGAAAATTGACCAGTGAAAGTATCTGCTGTGAATTATACTATACAGTTCATCAATATCAAGTCTATCAGTATGAAATTTTAGCTAAATCCCAATGTTTCACTTTCACTGTTTCAGAATTATTGCTTTTAATTCCTTGTATGTCTGCAAAAATGATTTTAATATCAATAATGATAGCCCGTGTGGATGTTCAAAAATTTGATCATAATTAATGAAATAAAACAAATGGGTGCCAGCTAACTTGCCCTGATGGTTGGATATTTTTTAATCATCTTCTCCGTATTGCTTTTATCCGCTTAATTTCGTTATGGATCCCCTCCCTTTCTACCCCCCCCCCCCCCAGGTGGTAGATGATCTTCAGCATGATCATTATTGCACAGGGCATCACACTGTATATCACCATAGGGTGGGTATGTTGACCTGTACACTCACTTATGCTGGTTGGTGACAGACAATTACTTAATTAGTTTACTGCTGCAAAGGCCTGATGGATGCATATTTTGTTATATGAATATATTTATGAGCTGATATCGAGTGCATGTACATTGGCAGGTTCAGTAACTGCCCTGCATTGTGGTCGTCTGCCACCTCTCAGGACTATGATGTGTGATTGGCTTGTAGTCGTGGTATCCTTGGATCCCATAGCTTGCCAGATGTACCCTGATATAAAGCCTAAGGAAATGAAATTTGAATATAACAAGAACTATGTGGATTGAGTAGATGCTGCAATATTAGTAAAACGCATCAGTGAAGTTTGAGGAAAATCAGACAATAATATGTTCAAACGTTATGAATTTTAGTTACCATTATCAATTTTTGATGTCACAACAGGACAATGATATAAAGAAAATAAAAGAGAAAATGTCATATATTCTCAGCTAATAGTAAAGATATTAATTGACTTTATCTATGTGTGAATAACATTCTTATTTAAAAATGATATGTAGGCATGAGATATCGTATCCTCTTTTCAACTTATTATCAAGTTTAGAGTTTTCTCTGTTATTTTAGATTCATAGACTGTCCTGAAAAGGTTGTAGGAGTTCCTTGTCTAACACATACATTTTCTTCTTCCCCCAACTACTGTGCAAGTGATCTGATAGCGTGGTGGTGTAATAATTTCCCCCCTGCACCATTGCTGCATGAGGAATAAGTAGTGACAGGGAGGGATGGGTTCCTCTAGAACAAGTGCTTTGTCAGATGTTGGTTGTCTGCTCCTCCAGTTAGGGAGATGATTAGATGCATTAAGTGGTGTATGCCCAGCTGATGATACCCCACCACCGCTGGCTCATCAGAAAAGTTGATGAGAAAATTGTGGTATTATCTAAAGTAAGCTTTTCTTTTATAAGAGGACATAATTACATCTAGCAGAATCCGCAGTGAAATTTTTCAAATGATTGGTCAATCCATTCAAAAGTTATGCATTTTTAAAATCATTGCTTTATAAATCCTTGTGCCTTCATCGCTTAATACTGCTACAACCATTTGGGATGTAGCAGCATTGGAAAAATGTAGAAACTATGAAGAGAAGTAAGCAAAAAATGATTTTTTTTTAAAATGAAAAGTATGCATTCCCTTATCACTGACATTTGTCAAAGGCAATATTATCCCCCTGCCCTCTGAAGGATGTAAGTCGAGGCCTCTTTCATTATCCTAGAAATATTCATATTATAATAATAATAATAATAATATGAACACTTGTAATGCGCCGGTATCCATCATGAAAAGATGCTCATGGCGCAAGAAAGAGAGGCAGAGAGAAAAAACCAGTGAAAAGGAGGTATATATTATGTATTGTATGGACTTAAATTCTCAATGTCCCTGTATTGTTTCATGACTCTATGAGTACTAACTCTCGAAAATGAAAGGGTAAAAAAATGTAATTGTTTTTCTCAACTCTGAAGGAATATGGAGGTATTTTATATGTAATATACTGGAGAACTACCACAGTCAATGACCTCTTGTTACACGTTGCTCTGTGGATGATATTGTAGCCCAGATCATAAAATGAATCGTTAGCCATGATGTAATCCAGATTAATCCCACTTGATGGCTTCCTAGGCCAGGGATAAATATTAATGATGCATTACTAATCCCTGAAGATGTAATTACACTGTGACCAGGGAGGTATGATATGTATTGTATCTGGGGAACAGACATACACATTTGTATATGTTTAACTCCCAGTCTGTAAATGAGGGCTGCGACATGTATACAGATATTGGCTAATTAGAGATGTGATAAAAAACTGTACATCCTTGTTTGAGTTGTATATTCTCCAAAGTAAGCAGTGTTTAGGGAAAATATGGCCTTGAGGAAAAAAATACAGCTCCTAAAGCAAGGGACTGTCAAGTGTTATGTTGCAATGATAAATGTAATGTTTACACCATATGGTCTACATGATTACACATTATTTCATTCTAGCCCTGTCAGCAGCCAGTCAAATTCTTGAATCATAAGCCTACTACCTGACACGATGTCACTTCTCACAATCCAACAATTTTAATCCTTTCCTACATTAGTCATATGTATATATATGTATATGCAATATTCAATTTCAATTCAATTTCAATTTATTTTCAGAAACCACTCACATGTGATACAAACACCCTTGTGCAGACACATACACTACATTGTTTTGTATAATTACAAAAATTGAACCAGGTCGATGTTTACATGGAATGTTGTGTGGGACCCTGGAAATCAGTGATCAGTTGAATTTGTGGCTGTCAAATTGGTAACGCTGTTGACGTTGACCATCTTCATGTGGAGCTGGATGGAATATTGATGACTATGTGATTGAGGGAATATCTAAAACAACTTAACCCATTGTCTCTGAAATTTGGCAACTCTCCATAGTTGATCCCAGTTAATGTCTGTTACATCTGCTTCTCACATGAAAAGGGTTAATCTGTTCGAGAAATTTTGCAGCAAACCCATTCCTGCAGTTGCATCTTTTGTCGCCGATTCCCTTCCAGCCCCAAAGCGCTGGCCAGTAAGAATTGGTCTGATGTGCACATATCCCCTCTGAGAAGCGTTTTTTAAAAAAATTTTTATAAGCTTACAAAAAAGAAGACCTGAGATTGGAGGGAGACAATAAACGAGATACGGAAAAGGTTAACATGAGCGAGAAAGAAGAGGAAAAAGAAACATCTCACAATAGTAAGAATTTGATTAAAAAATGCAAACAAATGGAAACTGACAAGAGAGATATATGATATAAATGAAAAATGGATGCATTTTTGCTCATTTTTCATTATGATTTGAATAACAAAGCATAAAGAAAGAGTGCCTAGCAAGCGTACGTAGTTTCTAACCTTTTACAGAATGTATTTGAGCCTTAACCAACTGTCGCTCCAGTTATGGTTATAGAGGTCGTGACAGTCGATGCAACCTGTACCTGCTGCCGACCGGAGAAATTGTGTACTTCATGGCGGCTGTCGTCGTCCTCTACAACGTCGAGGAGCAGCAACAGAGGCACTACCTAGGCCACAATGACGACGTCAAGTGGTGAGTGCACTGTTTGTTGTGGGATGATGTGAGTGTAAGGTGTGTGCTCAAAATTGTGCATTCGTAAAAAATGAGTGTTTGAGACTGTGTATGTGTTTCTGTCGTGTGCCTGATTGCATGTAAGTTACTGTAAAACATGATATATTCGCGGCATGAAATTTTCGCGAATTGTAGCTGACAGCCCTTTTCGTGGCATGAAATTTTCGCGAATTGCCACTGTTGTTCAATGCATGTAGTGTAGACAAAAACTTTCGCGTGCATTTTAATTTCGCGAATTTTGGCGCTCGCGAAATTCGCGAAATTAAAATGCACACGAAAATTTCTCATTTTACAGTAATGTGTGTATATTATTGTATGCGGTTATGTATAGTGTCTCACAGGCATTTAAGAGTGTTTCATCTCAAATGTTAGAGCCCTCATTGATAAACACCCCCTCCTCAAACACACCACTCACACATGTCATTTTTTTTAATGCCTCGTAAATGTTAGGAAAATGAATTTTTTTGAATTGAACTTTACAAGTGCACTGGTAATTTCAAGTCTGGAATTTATGTGAACAATTTGAATCAAGTCCCAGGAACTAAATTTTTATGGTTTGATAACTATCATATCTTTTATAACTTGTAAGATTCACTGTTACATGTAGTGTCTTATTAGATGGAAAAACAAATTCTCTTCCATATTATCCTTTTGCTGTTCATATAAAGATGCTTCGGCTTTAGAAGTGTCAAAAGTTTCCTATTTCTGAAATTTCTGAGTGATCTTTCAGTTGGCAATACAGTTTAGAAACTTGCAGTTTGCATTTCTCAAATTAGCAAGTTTTCATCAATTTCTTTCTGATTTTGTGCGAATGTGATGAATTTAACTTGTTCCATCTAATCTTCTTCGAATAGGGCTAATAAGATATGAAGTGAAATTATTTGTTATTTGATCATACCAAGATTCTATCTGAAGCAAAAATTTTCCCAGGACCTGGAAGGATTAGAATGGGGTTTGCCCACTATCAAAGCCTTGAAGCAGTCTTTTTCATAAAGCTGTCTGAAATTGCCTCCAAAGTTACAATGTATAGAGGATGTACAATGCTGTCAATTCCTCTCGTAGATTCTGATTGTGTGTTGAAGCAAGAGATCCACCAAAACCCATCGCTCATCGAACATGCAGCACTTTGTCAAATGTTGGCTGCCTGAGCATACATGTTATTCATCACAGTCAATTCCGCCAGACTCGAGAATGTTTTGTTGCGGGCGGATAGAGGCTCTGAATGTTCAGACACAGTGTTATTATCCCAGAAATTTTCCTCCGGGGCACGGGAGCAATACGAGACGAAAGTGAGACTGCACCAAAATTAGACTGTGCTGTCTTCTGCAGATCAACAGCCATGTCATTTCTGTTCTTTTCATGCGCAGAGAAATGATAACTGTAGGCAGTGAATATAAAGATAGCATTTGTGTGAAGATGTGAATGATCAAGTTTGGCACTTCCATTAAAACTGGTCTCTCCGGGCCAACTGTACTTGACATTTTCAACAGTAGGTATTGCTTAGAAAGAAAAATTATTGTAGAAAAGAAGATGGAAAGAGAGGTGAAAGAATGATGCATGACAAGGGACAGTGGCAGAATTCAGTTTCTACATTTGGTGTCGAGTTATTGAGGTTGATTGATTTGAGATGCTGGAGTTTGATGCAGTACCTATTCAATGCACAAGATTGGAATGGATCTTCTTTGGAAAGACTTAATCAAAGAAACGTCATTTTAAAAAAAGACATGTTCAATAGTTGCTGCAATGGCTGCATTAAACTTTTGCTCAATACCCGGTACATGTCAATCTATGCCTCTTGGTTGCTCCAACACAGCTGACATTGACGGTTTCCTTTCATCGTCTGAGCATAATTTATATGATGTAATGAAAGTTTTAGAAAAATAGTAGGGTAATGTGCAGTGATGTTTATGTTTAATACAAGATACACAATCCTGCTCTGCAGAAAAACAATAAGTATTTCAATGCCACCTGTTCAATTTTCTACCAGCACTTTGCTACCAGAAAGGGCAAAGTGGAACATTTTTATGGGCTTGATAATGATTTATGTATAATTTTTTTCTATCTCCGCCAATGTCTCGTGACATGTAAGCAGTATCAGATCCCTGTTTGGGTTTTATTGTGTATTTTGTTTCTTGTTTGTTTCTCTTTCCCTAGACTTTGCATCAGATTTGATTGTTGGTTTATATGTTGATTTTCCCTTTCATTTTTATGTTCTTGCCTGCAGCATTGCTGTCCATCCAGATAGTGTTACCATAGCAACAGGCCAAGTTGCGGGTCATGATCCAGATGAAGGAAAGGTACCCAAACTTTTTGTCACTTTTGTTTTCCAAGACGTGTCAAGAGAAATGCCAGTAATGACCAACATGTCTGTAATTTTATTAAATAAAGGAAGACACTGTTTTATTCCAATTGTTTGTCATGTTGCAATTATGTAGTCTCTTCTGGGCCTCTGATGGAACTTTTCGCTTGATTACATAACAGTCATTAACAATGATTTATGAAAACCAACAAGTATCATCAGTTGGCAAATGATATTATCGTGGCCACTAGAGTGGACATGGTAGCAGTGTTTCAGTTTCAACTGTTGTAAAGTGTGTTTGTAAGGTGAATATTGTGATTACAGTATTAGGAGTGTTGGATGATCTTGTGAAGTACAATTTGTAGGATTGAGAAAGGGTTAGTTTCCATTCATAAATGTAGGATCAAAGACAACAAAATAAATGTATTCGTCTCTTTTTGTTTTGTTTTTAATGTTTTTCCTTGTAGCCTCATGTGAGAATCTGGAACTCTGTCACCCTGGAGACCATGCATGTCTTGGGCCTGGGCTTCTTTGACAGGGCCGTGTGTAGTCTCAGCTTCTCCAAGCTGGTAAGAAATCAGATGCAACCTGTGTGGCAGAATACCACAAAAGCTGTTATTTTTGCGTACAGATATTTTCGCAAATGAGGGTCACAGGCATTTTCACAAGATTTGTTCTTGTGATTTGACATCGAGGCCATCTTCAGTGCACTTGGGCATGTGCATTTTCATATGTTGTTAATTTCATGGCCAAACAGTACTTCACAAAATTCATGAAAATTAGACCGTTGCAAAAATAACAGCTTTTACAGGATACACTCATTTGCTTTTCTCTTGCAGACCTCTGAAAAAAAAGACATACCCAGTACTGTTCCATGTTTCTGTTCGTTGAAGGGTTTAATGGTATCGAAGTGATAGAATTCCTTCCGTAGTGTACACAGATGTGTCATTGGGAAAGTAGCTCACTTGCAAAGCATTATGGGAAGTCTCGATAGAGATGGGGTCTAATGGGAACTTCGAAATGGCAACTTGCGAGGAAGGCACCTAGCAACAGTTGGTTACTGTCAAAGAGGATTTCCCCTCACATTAAAGGCATTAGAAGAAGCTTCTTGATCATAAGAAGTTCCACCGAATATGTGTTTGTTTGTTTGTTCCAAATTGAACCATGGAAACAACGATAGAAAACCCAACAAACAGCAAATACAGAAACACTTTACTCTCTCTTAAGCCCACAGGTATGTCTGATTTGAGCAAAGCTGAATTACTGAAAAAAAGAAGAAGAAAGAAACAAAATGAAAAGTGTGGAAATATTCTTGTGGAACTTTAACTTGATCGTAAACCCAATCACAGTTGGGAAATTGCCAAGGCGTGCTGTTGTCATTTGTGGAGTATGATCACTCAAGGCCACAACAGTTCTAGGATTTGCTGTGTTCTGCTATGATACATTTCTCTGCCCACAATGTTGCACTGCAGTCAAATTTATTATGCCTGTTTGAGTGTATCAGGGTGCATACACTGCATTGTCCAATCGCATCGCAGAGAACAGAACACTGTACTGTCATAACTGTAGGAGAGTGGGGTAAAGTGGTATGAGTGAGTGTAGAGTAAATGGTGGAATGGTGCTGTTAGTTTGGCAGAGCTAGCTTGTTGAGCATGAATTTTCAGAAAGGCTGCAACAATAGACATTGGCAGGATGCCCCAAAAGGAAAAGTTTTGTTCTTTTGTTTTCTTTTTTTTTATTACTGGTATTAAAAGGGGATAAGTAGAGGGAAGATCTGTGTAACATGCCAAGTCCTCCTCATTCTCCAGGGGCTTTCTGAAATATTTTAAATATCTTCATGACTTGTCAATAAAATATGAGAGCTTCACAGATTTGGGAATGATATATTTAGTGAAATGCATGTACACGCAAGTACAT
This sequence comes from Diadema antillarum, assembly GCF_040938485.1. Lineage (NCBI taxonomy): Eukaryota > Metazoa > Echinodermata > Echinoidea > Diadematoida > Diadematidae > Diadema > Diadema antillarum. Next base: position 72,944 of record NW_027272280.1, on the reverse strand, counting down.
TTTATCTCCATAATCATTCGTTAGATCCTTTCCGATTTTAATATGAAAGTGTTGGCAGCCCATAGTCGTCACAATAGTCAGTCAGACTGTACGCGACATGTTTTTCTGTACATGATAATTCCTCCCTACTTGTGATTTTAGTTCCCTTTTGAATTTGTGTAATTCTTCAACATAGACTTCTTTGCTTTGCTAAACTTGTAGACTGCTGAAGCGTTGTACACAATAAGCGCATTATCGTGCTATTGTTTCATTTTGTGTCTTATTTTATTCCTTGATGCCTTGACTGTGATTTTACAGAATGTTGGACTCCACCTTGCTGCTGTGGATGAATCCAATGAACATGTTCTCTCACTCTGGGACTGGAAGAAAGAGAAGAAACTGAGCGATGTAAAGGTATGTGATTCCTTGAAGGAATGAGACTAGCCCTTTCATGTATGGTACACTCTGTCTGTATAAGGGATACATTGTATAAAGTTTACCAGCAGATACATTTGTGTGTCAAAAACCAAACCAAACCAAAACTAAACTAAAACAAAAGACCCAAGATTCAGTGTTGACTACCAATGGAATCACAAATGCAGTGCAGTCACAACCTTTTAAATGAAGCAAGTGGTGTGGACATTGATATACTTGTTTTTAAATTCCCTCCACACTTACTATTTCATATGAATCCCCAATTCCTATTTTCATTGGAATGATTAAAGGGATTGTACAGTTTTGGTTGAGACCTAATTTCAGCTTTCTAACATTTTTTTGTGAGATAATGAGAAACCTCTTATAAAATATGAAAGAGCATGTAATTCTATGAGGAATTCAACCTTTATTTGATGAAAATTGGTTTTGAAATGGCTGAGATATCCAAAAAAGAGCAATTCTAATAAAGTGTGGGACCCACACTTTGTTACGATTGCTTTGTTTTACTTTGTTTTTGGATGTTTCCATACAGGGGAGATCTTAAAGACAATTCTGTGCAATCATATGTTGACTAAAATAAATTGCTATAGGGTTATGATATCGTAGAAATTGGATTGTCGTTACAATAATCATATATGTGACCCTGCATCACAAAACGCACACAAAGTCGCCAGACATGAAATTTTAGTTAAGACCATATTCTGAAAGACCAGACTTTAAGCTTTCAAATGATGTATAACTCAAATCAAATGGACTTTCCTAATCTATCTAAATATCGTAAAGAAAGCACAAACTCAGGAAAAGTGTGAACAGAGAAAAGACGCTCTGAAGTACCGTGTCTATTCAAGCGCTAAATTTTAACCAAGCTGTGCTGTCTGTGCGATGAATGGGACAAAAAACAGGATGTAAACCACCAGAGTAACAACAATGAAGGGATTATCTGATTAAACTGAAATTGAGCATGCCTTATTGACACATTCTGTCCATAATTAATGCCAACTTTTAACCCTAACTGCACTGGGGGGCTCGGAGGCCCCCCCTCGACATTTCGCACGATTACTCTGCAACATGCAATGCTCTCGCCGCGATGCTCCATGACTTTTTGAGTTTCCCGCACATTTTGACACCAAATTTGTGACACCTGGGGGTACGGCTCTGAAGTTACATGACTTAAAATGGCTTAAAAATGTGATTTTGTGTACAAAGTCAATGCAAATTGATTTTTTTCACATGGTTCATATAAATATGCTTATTTTTACTCTCAATGGCTAAAATTAGTTTGTTTTAGGAGTATTATGCTTCAAAAAGTGTCTGTGACAAATTTTGTTTCAAAAAACAACAAAAACAAAAGGTCGAAAAAACAAAGAAATACATAAGAAATTCATGAAACAATAAAATAACAAGAAATTAATTTTGATACCGAATTTTTTTTCAAGTACATTTGCTAAGAATGCCACGAAGAATAATTATACCAAAAATGAGCACTTTTGGAGCTTTATTTACTGATTTAGATGAAAGATTCTGATTTCTCGCATAAATTATCATAATTAATCAAAATAAAGTAAAAGAAGACTATTCTGGAAAATTTAAAAACACGATCTTGTAGATTACATCGCACACTACCATTGTGCAAAGTTCCGCGGCGATCGTGCGATCCACGGCCGAGATCTTAAGGGGGGGCCCTTGAGGCCCCCCCCCCCCCCCCCCCCGTCTTTCGAGCTACCAAAATAGCCCAGTCTTTTTAGGGTTAAAGCAGTAGCATCATTCTTTCAAAAGTTATAAGAGTTGAAAGTGAAGAGTGTGTCCAAGATTTTTAAGAAATGAAAAGGGGACTCTAAAGACACACCTAATCACACTATTCTACCAAAAATCTATTCGAGATATTAACTGCAAAAAAAACCACACTTTCCCGCCCATTTTATGATCCCAAATTTTAACATAATGTAGAAGAAGACTTGCTCTTTCAGAAAATATGAAAAAGTCAAGATTGGCTAGGTTGACTCATTTCACCTATTTTCAGTCCTCACACAAAAGCAGTGTGTGTGCAACTTTTTGTTCGTTTTGTGGTGCACGGTCACATATAGTAAGTGAGGAGGTTCATAGAGAAGCCAATATTATCATGTCTGCTGAAATTGTGTCAGGATGTCGGCATGTAATGTGCAACGGTTAAGATACGATGTGCTATTAATGAATGCTGTGTCATATATTACCCACAATGCCCCTGTGCAGAGTTCCCAGGATCCCGTGCTGGCCTGCGAGTTCCACCCCAACATCGAAGAGCAGGTCATCACCCTGGGCAAGGGGCACATCCACTTCTGGAACTTCAGCACAGGCAAGCTGGTGAAGAAGTCTGGAATCTTTGAGGTAATAACCGCAGCATCGGCGACGTTGACCCCCGACGAAAGCATTTCTTCCCACTTGCTCAGAGGACAATTCTGGACCAGTTATTAATGGAACTATGCAATGCAATGTCGGCAATGTCTTTTGTTAGTCATGTTTTAATAGTAACAAGGAAACATGTAATTCACATTCTGTGGAAGTGTACATTTCAATGTCGTGTTATAAATCATATTAGTACTTTAGCAATGATTGACAAATGATGTCATTGACAGGATCTTGGTTTAGAAGGTTTTTACTGGAGCATCCAAGTAATCTGAATAAAAGTTAGCTAATCTTTAGCATTTCATAGCAGAATTTTATTCATAATTTTTGATGAAATATTCATTGTTGTGGTTGCAAGTAAAAAAAAGAAATTGAATAAGAATCAATTCATTTCTGACTTAGAATTGTCCTTCAAAGAAACATTTTGGCAAGACCTCACCAAGCTTGTACAGGAAATGTTTATCAAATCGGAAGTTTCACTTTCAGAGAGCTTTTATTTGTTGCTGGGTACTTCATAATTATTACACAGTTGTATTTGTGCATTTATATTCTTCAAAATCTACTTTGTGAAGAGTGCAAGCCCACATATGATGCACAGACTTGAGTGGGTCATTTAAATTTGAATTATTCGAATAGTTTTAATTTACACACAGGGAATGTGTCATGTGCCAGGAATAAAATGAATGTGGATGCTAAGATGATAAAAGGCTCTGGTATGGCAATCAGACAATCGACAGCAGAAATGCTGAAACTAATTTGATAGAAAAGCAGTACTTTGTGACCAGTTTATTTGATGTGGAGGAATATATGGGGGCAAATGTTGCCAAAAAAAAAAAATGGTAGTGAATTACAGGCAGCATGCCAAAAGATTAAACAAAAACAAAACATGCAAGATGGGGCCTACATTCTTTGATCATGGTACATTAAAGCGGGAACACACACAAAAAAGAAAAACAAAATGGCAGCAAACTCATACCGGTATTTCTTCCACAGCCCAAACCCAGCACCCACACACATATACCATTCCTGTCTCCCATGCTTTCCTCTTCCTCGCTCACGCCCCTTTAGCCCTTTAGTTGGGAAAACAGCTCGGCCCGTCTTTCTATCATGTCATGCAACTCTACTGTGCAAACACGATATCACAAGTGGTGGGTGGCCACGCCTCGTGGGTTTGCCAACCTTTCAGTGGGATGCCTCTCTGGTCATGGCAGAAGGAATTCATACTTTTGTTGTTGTTGTCGTTTTTCCCGCTTTGTATTTGCCAAGTCATGCTCAAACATGTGCCAAGGATAATCAGTGATAGAGAGATATATTATACTTGTGGAACATCATTCCTTTCCTGTTTGCAAACAAGAAAAAAAAAAGAATTGTATTCTGTATTGTCCTCGTGTAGATGAAGGCAAGCATTTCTGTCTATTGCTTTAATATGTCCCCTTTGTTTTTCTTAGGTTATAGATATGTGTGTATATTTGGTATCTTGTATGTTACTAGTACATTTATGCATTTTTCTTTAAATGTCACTCCTCTGCCATTATAGTGTCCTTTCTTTTTTGGGTATTTGACATCCTTGACACTACAAATATTTATTTTGGTGGAAGTTCTCTTTAATTTTGATGCAGTGGATTTCAGGAATTTGTTACTGCAGCTATGCTTTATACTCATTTTTGTTGTTTGAACAAAAAAAAAAATGATACAAGAATAATATCTGATATTGTGATAGTGATGGTGTAAGTGTCACGTTTTTGCTCCGTCCCAACCTTGCGTAACGGCATGTAAGTCAAATAGAGATTCTTCAGCAAATTTGAACCACATTTTATTTGTTTAAAGTGTTCATTTACATATGACACCTATCTCATCCCAAGAGGAAGCCTGTGTGCACATGCTAAAGGAAATTTATGTGTCAGCATTTTCAGTTGATATTGTTTTCTCTTCCACGACATGCATTTGCAGAAATACGACAAGCCAAAGTTCATGCTGAGTTTAGCCTTTGCCCCCAATGGGGATGCCATCACCGGAGACTCCAACGGAAACATCTACATTTGGGGCAAAGGTGAGTCAAACAGTAGTCAAACATTAGTCATACATTAGTCAAACATTAGTTAAACATTAACTTATGATTTTCAGGCTGCCAGACAGCTCTAAAGACAGACTCAGAGTGTAGACTTGTTTTCCAATGCAAGTTTTGTGTTGATTTTCTAATCAGAGATTGTTATATCCATATTTCATATCTAAGATGAATAAGTTTCATGTCATAAGCTTTTTACCAGCATTTAAGGAATTCCAAAAATTTGTTTGTAATTTTGTTTTGCCTCTTAGATTATATTCTGTTTTCATTTTCAGTTATATATTGGGTTTTATTAATTTTTGTCATTGTGGTTTGTATTTATTACAGCCAAGAATGTAGTGTTTATCTTAATTGTGGAGAAAGCATGCAAGTTTCTCGCACAAGCTGAAGGTGAGAAGTTTCATGTGAAGGGTTTTTCTTCACAACAAGGAAGATTTTTTATGAAAAAACAAAACCTGACGACTGTATCATCACTCCATTTCTTAATCCGTTGAGGAGGAGTCCCGAGTATACTCGGGCAGGTGTCTATGGGAAATGCGTGTTGTAGCAAAATCAAACCGTCCTCAACGGGTTAATGTGAACTCAGATGTTGACACTGCATGTAAAGGAACAGTGCTGTCTAATATCTAGTAAGAGTTGATATATGAAAAATGCTTTGAAACTTTGGCAGCATTGTTATTTAATTCCTATCTCAATGTACTTCATGTTGTTATCAACTTTTTTTTTCCCCCGCTCTGTTGGTAGGGAACACCCGCATCAGCCAGGCCATTCTTGGAGCCCACGAGGGCGGCATTTTCTCACTCTGCGTGTTCAATGACGGCTCGTTCCTGTCTGGAGGCGGGAAGGACAGGAAGATCGTGCTGTGGGATTCAGACTACAAGAGCCAGTCAACCACTCAGGTCAGACAGCTCACCTTTGACCCAGAAATTCCCAGAAGCTACATTTCTGTAGTTATGCACAATTTCTTTGTATTTTGGTATTTAGTGTTAATTGTTTGTATTCCATGAGGTAGAGTAAAAGAATAAATCTCATATTTTGGATTTTGATTTGTCTGGTACAATTGTTTGTTTCAGTCAAAGAAATCACTTATTTGTATATTAGCTAATCTTCAAAGTGGCAACATTTTTTTACACTATGAAAGTTCCCAATTTCTCTCAAGTCAAAAGCTGAAGCAAGGATTGCAAATAAAGTAGTATTGTTTATAAGTGGAAGACCAACATTGAGAAAGATTCTTCATGTAAATTCATGTTTCATATGCATGTGTAATCCTAGAGGTGTTCATCATACCTTTGTTCATGAGAAGTATGAAATGCTTTGACAATGCATAATGCACTTATAGTTTTAATTGTGGTGTCAAATAGTTTTTCAATGGCTTACCGGTATCTGGCTTTAATTTTGTAGGTGCTGCTGAGATGCCAGATTTACCATCAGGGGCCTGTTGCATAAAACTTTTTACCAGAGAAAAACTCGGGTTGATTTTTAACAGAATTTTTCCTGTGTTAAAATAGATGGCAGTATCATACTAACCTGAGGTTTCAGTTCTTACCATAGTTTTTCTCAGTTTAAACGTTTTATGCAGCAGGTCCCAGGAGTATTCATTCATAACCCAAGGGTAAGTTCGAGCGCTCTCCTAAAGCGAACTGTACCGTACCGTACCCGTGCCAAAGGAGCGCTCGAACGCGTGTACCGTACCGTACTATACCATGCCAAAAGTGGACCACTTCCCGATGTGCTCCAAAAGCGTACCAAAGCGTACCAAAAGTTCGTTGTAAAGCATGCGCGTGAGCATGCGCGTATCACGCGCACGTCACAATGGAAAGACATCATTCTCTTTGTTCGGGACAGCTGTAAGTAGTTCAAGCGCCAGGTGAATTACATTCTTGCTACAAACAAGCGTGACCTTTTCTAAAAATAACTTGTGAGGTACGCTTTCTCCACAGAGCGCTCAAACGCTACAAAACTGGCTCAGTTCGGTACGGTACGCTTTGGTTCAGTTCGCTTTGGTTCGCTTTAGAGCGCTCGAACGCACCCCTAGTGATTGCCATAGAGTTTTCAAGAGAAAGAGAAGTGAAGAATTGAAGGGAAATTCAATGTATGAGAACAAATGGTAAGTGATCTTTTTGAAGGCCAAGCATCCTCAAGCTTTGAAGTCCTGGTCATGTTCCAGAGTCTCTGTCACCTTTAATTTGCAGATTCCAGAAATGACGGGACCAGTCAGGACCCTGTGCAAGGGCAAAGGTGAGGGCTTCTTTGTAGGAACCACAAGGAACGCTCTGCTCACCGGCGACATGGAAGGAGAGTTCCAGACACTGGTCCAGGTACTACACAAGCTCTATTTGGGAAAAATAAAACAAAAACAAAAACAAAGTAAACCTGTATGAACAATTCATCTTCATGGAGGGCTTCAATACTGGAATTATAATTTTGGATGAACTACGCTGGTCAGAGTCATATCTCAAAAGAGACGGTTCAGATGCTGTAACATTCGTTAAAAATTTTCTTCCTCTATGGCTTTCAAATGTGAAGTTTGATGTTGAAGGGGAGCCATGGTATTTCATGCCATTTTGAGGACTTGGAAATCATGAGGTGGATATGAAACTTCTGTGTATCTAAAGGTGTTCAGCACTAGTGCAAAATCATTCTAAGAGGACACAGGTGTTTGAAAGCAATCACAAAAGGCCCCCTTATGTTGTCAGAAGCAGATGCAAATACTGCCTTCTTGCAGTTATTAAAGGTATTAGCCCACATTTGCAAACCCACAAAAATCAAAACTGCATAAAACAGGTCCAATATGACTTCAAGTACAAGTTATAACAGTAACATACCTCACCTGTTGCTCTTTGTCTATACCATTCGATAAAAGAGAGAAAATCATCATTTTAAAATCAATTTTCAAACCCGGTCAACCCTACCCAAAATCGAATTACGAGCGCGGGCTAGCTACGTACATGTAACTTACATATGTATCGCATGCATGTAGTACGTATGTGGACCGCAGCTAGCGAGCGTTATACGCATGCATACGGTGCATTTTCATTTATTTTTATGAAAGTAATGGACTAATTGGAACGAAATTTTGCACAGGTGTTACTGCAATCATACCCAAACTCCATGGTAACTATGAGACCAATTGCTGCAGGTTTACACATGTGGGCTAATACCTTTAACAGTGAGAATATTTCTTTATGCAATGTGCAAAGGTGATGACAGATCAAGGATGTGTATCAGTGGATGAGAGAAATCTGTAACTCTGTTCAAGACTAGATGTTGTACTGTAGAAACATAAATTTTCTTATTAATTTTTCACCTAATTTTTCAACTGGATGAGATGAATTTTGCATTTTTTTTAATTTTGCAGAATAAGAGCTAAAATAGTATGACTTACAACAAGCACAAAATATGTCAGCTTTTATGCACATGTTGGCTTTGTGTTGCGCAAGATGTGTGAAAATTTCCACACCACAAAAAAAAAAATGAAATAAAAGACAAGTGACTTTGACCACAGTGATGAAGCCATGTCTCTATGTGTCTGTATGGTTGATAGTGTCTTGATATCTCCCTTTCACCAGGCCCACACAGAAGAGCTGTGGGGGTTGGCCCTGCACCCCTCTCAGGCCCTCTTCCTCACCTGTGCCTACGACAAGAATGTCTTCCTCTGGGACTTTGAGCAGCACAAGCCCATCTGGAGCAAGACCATGGAGGTATGCCGCTCTTCAGTTTCTTTGAGAGAGATCGCCCATGTGCTATCTTTGTTTTTAGTTTATTATAAAGATGATTGTGAGTTTTGTGTTTGTTTGCCAACTTTGTTTGTTGTCAGTTATTTGATAACTTCATGCTTATTTGTAGCTCAAGCTTTCTGTGGATTATTCCTGATTTAGAAAGTCATGATCTAATCTATACTTTGCATATCTAAACTTTATCATTTCTATCAATATGTTAGTATATAGAAATCAAGTGAGATCGGTTTTGTTTGGATTTTGCCTAGTGCATGCAGGTAGTTTTGCGATAAATTTCGTTGGTAATTTCTTGAGAAGTTTGCTGTCACAGTTTCCAAACTAGATGAAGCAGAGTACCAGATCGTGAAGCTATGCATAGTTTTGTGTAGTTTGACCACGACTATTCTTCTTACATACTCTTGTCCTGTAGGAGTCTTGCCAGTCGGCTGGGTTCCACCCCTCGGGCAACGTAGTGGCCATCGGTATGACCAGCGGGAGATGGGTAGCCCTGGACGTCCAGAGCCAGGAACTGATCACGGTCCACACTGATGGAAAGGAGCAGCACGACATCATTAGATACTCTCCAGGTAGGAAAGTGGTGGGGAGGGGGGAAAGATATGGGTGGGAAGGGTATAAGAATTGTGTGGTGAGGGAGAGATAGGGGTGGGGAGGGTGTGAGGAGTGGTTGGATGGGGGAGGGAAAGTGATATGGATGGGTGTAAGGAGTGTGGTGTGGAGGGGGAGAGAAAGGGGTTGGGAAAGTGTTAAAGGAGCGGTGGCGTGGGGGAGAGAAAGGGGTAGGGAGAGAGAGGGAAAGTGGTAGGATGGGTATAAGGAGTGGTGGGGAGGGGGAGAGAAAGGGGTATGGAGGGTGTAAGGAGTGGTGGGAGAGAAAGGGATAGGGAAGGTGAAAGGAGTGGTGGGGAGGGGAGAGAAAGGGGTATGGAGGGTGTAAGGGGTAGTGGGGAGGGGGAGAGAAAGGGGTATGGAGGGTGTAGGGGTGGTGGGGAGGGGGAGAGAAAGGGGTTGGGAAGGGGCAAAGAGTAGTGGGGAAGGGAAGGGAAAGAGGTAGGGAGGGGGTGAGGATTGGTGAAGAGGGGCAGCGAAAGGAATAGTGAAGGGTGTGAAGAGGGAGAAAAGGGGGTTGGGAAGGTGTAAGGAGTGGTTGAGAGGGGAGATAATGGGTAAGGGGGAGATAAAGGGGTAGGGAGGGAGAGGGAAAGTGGTAGGAAAGGTGTAAGGAGTGGTGGGGAGGGGGATAGAAAGGGCTAGGAAGGTGTAGGTAGTAATGGGGAGAGGGAGAGAAAATGGTAGGAAAGGTATAAGGTGTAATGGGAAGGGGGGGGGGAGAGAAAGGGGTAGGGAAGGTGTACGGAGAGGGGTAAGAAGGATGGGGGGGGGGGAGAAGTGGTTGAGAACAATGTAGGGGGAGTAGTTAGAGGGTAAGGAGGGGTGGGGAGGTTGTAGAAAAGGGAAAGGAAAAATGAAATTTCCTTCTGCATCCTGACAAAGGAATATCACAAGCTCCTTGATTTGAAACTTGTTTTGCCCTTAGAGCTGCATCTAGCACACACACATCTCCCTGCAAAATCTCTGGAATATCCCTGATTTTGATGAGTGAATGTCGGCAGCCTTGTGACATTTTTCTTTTTCTGTCGTCACACTCAGATGGAAACTACCTGGCGGTGGCATCCCACGACAACTTCATCTATATTTATTCCGTGTCGGAGGAGGGAAGGAAGTACTCCAAACTGGGCAAGTGCTCTGTAAGTTGGGGACTCCCCATTTCTTACCATGTGATTTCTTTGTTTGTATGTGTGTGCGTGTTCTTGCAAACGACTTCAATTGTAGTGTTCACTTCAGGCAACCGGGGATACACATCACACTATCAGCATATACCCTTTGTTCACAGTATTTGAAACAAATGAAAAAGCGCCCTCTCACGGCCCTTAGATTAGGGGTAATTAGGGGTATAATGATACACCTGCCCGTTTTACATATTTAGGACCTGTATGTAGGAGCAATGTTTTCAAACTATTCAAATGGGGAAATTTGAACATTTTTACACATATCCTTGATTGTTGTGTATGCACCTACTTGCGTATACACGAGATGAAGCGTGATTTTAACTTACTAAACTGTATTTATTATATCATTAAAGTGTTTTTTGATAAAGTATCATTAAAGAATTTATTCCTTAAGTATTATTTTTTGGTGGTTTTCAATTGCAATTAGCTAATATATCGGAAAAAGAAAGATACTTTTTTTCGGAAATGAATAATGGAATATGCCCATTAACCTTGAGCAAACTATCATATCCTCGGCTGAAGCATATCTTAATAAAATGTGTATGTGTGTGTGTTTAGGATTATGGGTTAAAGATTATAAGAGGTTCAGGAGAAGCAGGGGGAACTTGCAATGGGGGAGGGGGAAGGGGGATATGGGCCTGCTATGTGAGGGCACAAATGCCAGATAGTCTCTTGCCCTTCTTTGTCTGGAAGTTTGAAAGTCTTGTAGATTGTTTGCAGCAACTTGATCCAAACCTTTTTATTGCAATTATTGTATGTATGGTTATACTTTTCACAGAAACACAATGTGGTCTTAAAAACTTGCCATATTGATGTTTTTTTTTCTTTCATTGTTCATCCCACTTCAAAAATATTGTCACACAATATATACTACCATTTTTCAAGAGCAGATTCAAAGTTCACTCTTTGCTCACAGAGAACTAACATCAGTTGTTTGTAGTTCAAGCAATTACTGTTTGATCATTCAATCTTTTCTTTTTTTTCATGCCAACCACTCAAAGATTCGTATCTGAATTAAGCAGCTAAAAGACACAAAAAAATTACAGTAAAGACACTTTTGTATTTTATTGATGAGGTACTCATAAATAGAGTTTTCAGTCTTTACACAAAAAAGGTAAATTTTTTAATACATTTAAGATCAGTTTTCCCAACTAAATTATTTATATGTGTAACTATGTTCTTAGATGATCATTGCATATCTGAAGATTTTTCTGTTGATGGCTCGCTCTGTTTTATTTTGCTTTCGATCATTGCGCCTGTGATTACCAGGGACATTCCAGCTTTGTGACGCACATCGACTGGTCCAGCGACTCCACCAAGCTGCAGTCAAACTCCGGCGACTACGAGCTCCTCTTCTGGGACGCCACCACCTGCAAGCAGATCGTCAACAGCAAGGAGACGAGAGACATCGAGTGGGCCACCTTCACCTGCGTCCTCGGCTACCCGGTCTGCGGTGAGTGGGCTCCTGTCTTGCACCAAGACCAGACTTGCCAATTTTTAGGGCGAAGGGTTCTCCCCTGGGGTGGATCAAAGAATTCCGTTCAGGGGAGGCGCCTTTACGAAATTCAGTGGGGGCTCACGCGCCCCCATTTTTTCCTTTTTATTCCTTTTGTTTAAACAAAAACTAAGAGGGCCTGCACGCCTGGTGCGCCCCCCTCTGGATCCGCCACCGCTCCCTATACATGGGTTCATCATATAAAGGGAGAATAGACCAGTTTGGCACATGCACCTGTTCCACTAATGAATATATAGGACCGTAGAGTTTATAGAATGTTGGTTGCATTGTAGTGACCGTTTGTCCAGAATAGAGTCCTTTCAGCAGTCCTGAAATTGTGTAGAAATGGCAGGAAATGCATCTCAGGTAGCAATAAATCCTCTGAAACATTCCGTAAGAGAGCTGGGGGTAAATTGGTGAAACTTAGGCATTTCACAGATGTGGTGTCTCCTTACAATGTATTTCCAGATTGTGATCTTAAATGTTTAGATTTTTATCTACAGGTCTCAATGTTACATCTGTCACCAGTTCTCAGCTTACCCACTGAGGCATTTTATGGTAGCACTGGGCAAGTTGCATATTTTGTTTTTACTGAAAAGAAAACAAAAATAATATTGATGGTGTAATGGTAGTGATAGAATGATGATGTACAGCACAGTTTAGAACTGACTATACTCAAACATGACATGAAATTCAACAATGAAAATATTATTCAACAGATATAATTCCCCCCCCCCCCCCCCCGCCATTTACAAATGTGGTACTGCCTGGTGCTTGTGGCTTATGGTTTTCATGTACTATATATTTGAGTTAAATTTTCTATTGACTGCTATGCAACTTTTTGCTCTCTAGGAATCTGGCCCGAGGGGAGTGACGGTACAGATGTGAACACTGTGGCACGGTCTACCACAGGCACCCTGCTGGCGACCGGAGACGACTTTGGAAAGGTCAATCTCTTCCGGTACCCGGTAAATCATCCAAAGGTGAGTGCTGGCGTCTGAGCTTTTTTTATGCCTCCGCCCGAAGGGTGCCGGAGGCATTATGTTTTCAGGTAGTCCATCCGTCCGTACTTTTACGTTCGTCCCCATTGCTTACGCACTAACGGAGGTCAAGGTCAAATCCTGAAATTATATCCGTTTATGCGATAAATCAAGACTGCATCAAGCAAATTTCATCAAACTTTGTCCAAGGATAATGTATGACAGGCAATTACTTATTTGTGTGAAATCGGACAGAGGTCAAAGGTCAAGGTCAAATCCTAAAATTTATCCGTTTATTTTACCCCTCTAGTCTGTCTCTCCGCCATCATTTTTTGCTCTCAGTCACAAATGAGCCCATCAGCATTGTTCTCTAAGAGGAATGTTTTCTGCACTGTGAGAATTTGGAAATGATGAATATATACGCATGCCAAGAAATCTTGTCAACGGACTACAAGGCAGGTTTATAAAACATCAAATCAGAGTCTCAGGAAACCATTTGGCGTTTTGGTGTGATGGTGTGATGATGTGCGGTCAGGAAATCCATGTTATTTCAAGTGTGACAGTCCACATTGAAAATTTTTGTTCTGTGGGACTAACCCGTTGAGGATGGACTGATTTTGCTACAACACGCATTTCCCATAGACACCTGCCTGAGTATACTCAGGACTCATCCTCAACAGGTTAAAACTGAAGGTGTTTAGAATTTTGCAATTGTATCATTGTCATGTTCAACTTGAGGAAGCAGAGAGAAATTTCACACTGTAAAACCATAGATTTCCTGTATATGATACATGACTTTTGTGAATTTTGCAAGGAGCCAGTATTCCTGAAAGTAAAATGCACTTGCAAAATTTTTTTTACACGATGTATTGAATGCCAGTGTCAATTCCCGAAAGTTTCATGCCGCAAAAAAGTTTGTCGGCTCCAATTCATGCAAGTTTCATGCTGTGAATATTTTGGGTTTGCCATCTATGACCACAGCATTACCATGTTACTTTATTATGTGGTAGTGCACGAAATTCACTATTTATAGAATCGCAATACAGTGAATCAGCCATATCTGTATTTGTTATAATTTGCCTACTTTTTTTGTCTTTTTTTTGTTACTGTCATTCAGGCTGCATGTAGCTCTTTCAAAGGTCACAGCAGTCACGTGACCAGCGTCATCTTCAACGAGGACTCGACGAAGCTGATCTCCACCGGAGGTCGTGACATGTCGTGCATGCAGTGGACCGTAGTCTAAGACATCTACTGTGCTGTGGCAGCAGAAGGAAAAAAAAAATATATCGTGGGCAAGAATGGCAAGGGAGTAGTACAAGCATAGGAAAATAAAGAATGATATCGTGAAGTCCCATGCAGAATCAACGTGGCTATTTTGACTCATGTGCTTTCTTTTGAAAGAGAAACCGTGGTCTAGCCAATGTCTTTCACACCATGAAAGTCCTTCCAAGAGTGTTTTATGAATGTGTCACGCAAGGCATGCCAAAAATTTGGGGCAGAATTTTTTGTGCAAATCTTTGGTATTAAAAAAGATTGAAAAAAAGGAGCTCTGTCTTGCTGCCACTTTAGGGAACATGTTGATGTTTTTGGTCTTACCCTGCAACTTATCAACTGACGTAAATTTTCCCAACTGCCAAGCCCTATGTCTAAACCATTTATTGCCAGAAGTCATAGAAATGTGTGCAGAAAGTAATGTGGAAAGATGAATTTAGTTTGACCTTCTTTTTGTGAGTGTATGCACCATAGTCCCCATCTGCAAACTGTCTTTACTTTGCTAGAATGATAAGTGTGGTAGACCTTGGTACTGAAACCACGCTTGAACAAATGGAAGAACCCTAAAGGCACACAGTTGTAGTTATGCTGCGGAACAAGAGCATTGTCCATTGCCATGGTTGTGTGTGGAAGAAGATGCTATCCCGAAGTGAGCCACATCAGAAAGTGATCGTAGATTGATATATCATGAGATGACCCAGTTTCATTTTGTAATATTGATAATCAAATTACCATGGTAATTAGCAATGAACGACGCTGAACCTAGCAGCAGTTGTCTTTGTTTTTGTTTTTTATCTGTTGAAGAGGGTAAACTGCACTGCTTGCTGATGTTTGGGTATCTGCTTTTCCCTTCACAACTTTCCTATATATGTCTTTGCCGACTCTTGGTACCGTTGGTGCCGGGGGCATTCTTTTTTTTTTTCACTTTTGGTACGTTGTGCATATAATACTCAAAAGTAATTGAATGAGACTCGATGTATAAATGATGAGATAAGAAGGCATTTGAAACAGCATATAGTATTGGTTTGAAGTGATCATGTTTGTATGAAAGATTTTTTTTCCCTTTTAAATTGATATGGATTAGTGAGATGTGTATGGAGTGCAGAATCTTGTTAAAGTATTACATGGGAGGTCCCAGATGTTTTGAAACATTCAGCGAGTGCATCTCGCAGGACTCAGCATGTTCAAAATGACAGAATTGTATGAATTAACATGTAATGCTAATTCTTGCAAAAGCTGGTCACACCAGGCATTTTTTGTTATCATTATTAATTGCGAGTATGAAACATTCCTTCTTCTTTTTTCTTTTTTTGTGATTCAGCTTAGCATTTTTATATTCTTCATTGTAATATGTGAGGGTAATTTTTCTATCATATCAAATCATTTTTCTTTAGTATTAAGGATTGAAATAGTAATCAAAAAAGAAACCACTACAAACATGTGGAAGTAGAGCAAATGGCCACAGTGGACTGTCTAAAATTCAATGAAGTCATTCTGCTTTGACTGGACAAAATATTATTTTGGAGAAAGTGGACTCGTGTACAGGAATATCATAAAATAATCTTTATGAAGGCAAGAAAGAAAAAGAAGATTTTGATATTTTCAGGTTGAAAACGAAGAGAGAGAGAAAATTGAATTGCAAACTTGTGTTTCAGAGTCATAGAAGAAGGCAGTACAGTTAAAATTTGTGTCAGCAGTTACTATAAAGAGCTCTCTTCTACCAAAGAAATTGAAATTGAAATACAATTTAAGGTAGTGTCCTGGAATACTTTCAAGCAAATGTGTTCAATTCTTTCACAATTACTGGAAAATGCAATGTTTGCAATATCTTACAAAGTCAATTATTCCATGTGTTTTAGGTCAGGTGGTTGGGTAAAGAGAATTTGTCGTTTTCATGATGGCTACGAGAAGAGGTAGCAACTACCTCAAAAAGGGCAACAGTTCAATGGACCCAGTTCTGCATTTCAGTTGACTGTCTTTCAGGAACAGGAGCGCGTGAAACCAAGCCACACAAAAGGGTCAGATTTAAGCATGTGGGTTTATATAGGTCAATGACTGTGAGTGAATATATTCATGTCATTCATTGTGCCTCATCATTCAGTGAGCAGGGACAATCAAGTTAATGTGCCTGAAAAACCAAACACACACACACACACACACACACACACACACACACACACACACACACACACACACACACACACACATACACACTATTAGATAGACAACAAAGAATTGGAGAATAGAATTATATGCACACATTGAACAATGCTAAATATGGACAGACTTCAGTTATTGACCATCAAAACCGGAATAATTGTATGACAGGTATAAATGCATTAATGGTCCGTTACTCTCTGTATTGCAGGTTTATGGGTGCATCCAGTGAGGTGGGGCTGTCTCTTACCACCTCCCTGGTGTATCGACGTAGGATGCCAGGGTGCGTACTCCACACATATTTTATGTGCATGTTGTAGATATGTAAATGTTTTATGGGAGAGGATATTCTTGGATGAGGGTGGATTTCTGATACTGGCTGTGTGTCATCACAAAGATTTATACGAACGGAGATACTCTTGGTAACAACATTTTTTTGTACGATATATTCCAAGGAAGGTTTACTGTTCATACACACAAACCGGAGGTGAGAGATATATTGTTCAAAGAGGGAGATTAGGGGAAGAATATATTGGAAGCATGCACAGGCTATATTTGTGATGTCTTTTTTTGTGTGTTTTGGGGTGAGATAAAGATTTCCACTCGTCCCTTATCATTACATTTCGACTTTAAGAAATGTCACAAATTTCTAGACAAATGTATAGATTCCAATAAAAGTATTTGTAATGAGATCAAAATTTTCTCATGGAAGCTTGAATTGTGATCTGTCATGGAGTAACAGATCATGTCAGTGACACATTAAATGACATAACGATTTGATATTGTTTAGTGTATGTGTTTGCATTTTGTTGTTGTTCTTGTTCTTGTGATATTGCTGAAAACTTTTCTTTTTTAGAGAGAGAGAGAAAGTCTGAGATATGTGCAGATGCGAGAGAAAGAAAAAAAATCTTATGCTTTGGGTTTTGAAATTGTTCGGAGGAACAGTCGGGGGGTTAATTCCACAGACAACAGACTATACATCCGAGTATGACACAATGGATTATGCTTAGGTTTTTGTTTGTTTGTTTTTTGGCAACAAATCAACATAACAGTATACAGTTGACTCTTGTCATATATCTTAGGCTCTATGTGATGACTGTTGCGTCAACATTTTCCTTTAGCAGGGCTTGAAAACAATAGAATATGAGGAAAATTTTGATTTTCTATCTTTTAAAACTAGTGTTTTCATCGATGTCCAGTATATTCATAATCTAACATGACTGTGTACCACATATGTGAATTTATGTGGACTTGAGCATAGCATAATTGTTTTATGCAGAGATATAATTGATTATGTAGTTGATTTCTATCATAAGTCTATGGCAGCCTGTGTGTTAAAGGCAATTTTTACCATTTGCAGATGAAACAAAAACCCAACTTTTTTGTTTCAAAATATTTTTAAAATATGAATTAGGGATGTAAACAACGAATGTAAAAATTTGATTCGGTATAAACAATGTTAAGTATGATTAAATATATGAAATGTGTGCAATAGTTCTAATAAAAATGTTTCTAGACTATACCGTCTGCAATTATGGTTTAGTGAGAAATATTATATCTCCTTACATTTTAGGCTTTACTGGAAAATTTTAATAACTTTATGGTAGGATGTTTTTTGATACAACTGATGTGCAAATATGCATCAAATGTGATATCTTGAACATTTTTTTTTTAAATCACTGCTCCCAATGGTAAACAGAACTTTCAAGAAAATTCATAATCAATCTTTTGATGAAACGGGGCCATTGTAGTATGACTGCTGCATTGGCCTATCATAAGCAGACTGCACGTAGTCACAGTTTCTGTGTGTGTAGGAGAAATGTAAAATTCTGTAGTACATGTATCATGACTGTTGGATAAACTTCCAAAATGTTTGTCACACAGCCTGTTTGTGCCACCACACACACAAATCAAATTGAAAATGGCAGGGAAAAAAATCACAGAAAGAGATGGAGAAGGGAAAGTGAGAGGCAGACAAATGAACAAGTATTGGAGGAGAATAAAGAGAAAGAAAGAACATGAAAAGAATGGAAACATTGAGGGGACATTAGTCAAGATTTAGAATTTCTTGAAATTTATTCCAGTGAACCATACATTGTACATGACTATTTGTATAAACAAAATATATATTGAAAAAATACATATAATATTGCAATTATACATTGTTGACATGGAATGCAAAATAATTTTTTTTTGCTGCACAAGCAAAGATATAATAAACCTCTACCTACAATTATTATGACAATATAATTGCAGCACTAAGTAATTAAGGCACATTGTATTCGAATCGAAATATCTTGGAATGATCGGAAGAAGTTTGATACTTATAACGGCATCAGTGTCAAAGTCCATCTACACATGTACTGTAATCTAAAACTGTATGGGTCTGTGACAAGGTATGAGAGAAATTACTGTCAGGGTTTGAAGAAAAGGGTTGTTGAAGAGAAAGCACAGACGTCGGAGATCGAAAAGAGAAACAAGAAGAGTAATTACACAAGAAAATACAGAACACAGCTCGGTCAATCGTGCCTCAAACATGACCTGAATGATAACATTTCACACACGGACCAGTAAGAAATCATATATAACTGTATGTACAGTACCAAACTCGTATCATTTTTATAGATTGATGTAGAAAAGATATATAATGAAGGCATCGTCTGGTACACGTACAGTGTACGTAAGTACACTTAATTGACACAGAACGTACACAAAATATACACTGAATTAAGACGGAATGTTCACCATAAAAGCTTTAGTTAATGATACCTATTCGATGTCGAAAAGAACCATAATTCAGATTGCTGAAGCTTCTTGCGTATACAACGGTCAGTAAACCCAACATCAAGAAAATTGATTCAATGCATAACTCATCATGTGAAGCCATCTAGGTCCGAATATATTTTCTGTCAAATGAGCCAGACTTGACAAATGATGTTGAAATCTGGAGAAAAATCGGCCTCAAAACGTTGCCGTCAGTTTCTCCTGATTTTTGGGACCTGTTCAATCTTTGCCACCAAAAAAAAAAAAAAAAAAAAAAAAAAAAATGCAGCAATCTTTGATTTACACTTTTACCTGACAATTATTAAGTTTGCTTGGTCAACATTACTTATGATTGGACATTCAAAATCCCAATATAATTACAAAACCTCATGAGAGATATCATAATGGATTCAATCGGCGGTTTTTGAGGCAAGCCAGTGTACTAGATATTAATAGTATATGACTAGAACTGTGGAATAGTATTACAGCAACAAGGCGGCATTTCTCCGAAGAATGTTATTCACCACACCATCAAAGCGGTCAAGTGATTAATGATACACCCGTCAATCACCACTACGGGCCACATATAGTAAATAAAATCTTACAGAAATATAACAATACAATATGTTTTGTCAGTAGATTCGAAGGTGGTAGTGGAACACGTCAGTGAAAGTTAAGCGAAAATCGGAAAATTCGTCCACATGTTATACATTTTTTTTTTATAGTTACGTCTGAAGAGTTTGTTTGCAAAATCCGATAAGTCCATTTTTGAAGATTTTTAAGTACGGCCTCTGTCAATTAGGAACAAAATAATACAGTGTACCTTGTAAACGATATATTGGTCACACTACATATAAAGTTATGTTTTTGAAGTTATGGTCAAAAGAAGCAAACGTTTTCTTATTATTCTCTTTATTTTTCTTGACCTTTAATCGCAAATATCTCCATTTGGCAAATATGGACTTATCGGTTTTTGCAAAAAAGAAACGCTATATACAGGATGTTAGGTATATACAATGATAATAGGAAATGTACAAAGGCTGTCACAACTAAACCATATAATGAAAGAATATTCAAACATTGCACCATTTTGGGAGTAAGTTCATTGCAACAACAACAAAAAAAAAGGAAAGAAAAAAGTGAAAACTGTATTTGATAAGGAGCTGAATAATATGTCCGCAACCTTGCGTCGTCATATTAGGCCGTGGCTATAGATCTGCAATCTTTTTTTTATCTTGCTAACGACACATCACATTTAATTTTGCAAGTATCATAATTAGCACACGGGAAATTCTCTCAAGATAAGAGAAGCTGTCAGAAATTCTTGAACTGAAGAATTTATATTCCGACCTTCAATCAATTCACGTGGGTACACATATAGATTTTGTAATCCGTGTTACTTCTACACGATAAATCTTATCCATGTGCTCTTATGTACAAACTATACCATATTATAATACAAGACTGTACTGAGACATGAGATGAGTGGAGGAGGAAAATAAGTTATTCTTTTTATCACACTGCTACCAGTGAAGTACTGTGAAAAAAAAAGTACTTTCAACGCTATACCGTCGTGATAATGACTTCCGCAGCATCACCACAAAGACTACACAGCATGCAGAGGACTATCTTTACGCCTCATTCTATTATGTGCAGTGTGTAAAAATCGAACGCGGACATCGTACTGATTCCCTACTTTACGTACGTGGGCAAAATATATTAGTAACTGCGTCGTCATCTTTATCCCCACTGCATCATATAGGATTAAAAAGCTTGTCGTTACTTACTGCTCTATCAAAAGAAAAAAAAAATCGTTGTCCTGATTCAGTATCGTTTGCTCTTTCTTTACACACTAATGAACATAATCAGCACGTGATCAGAGGGTATCGGATGTTCTGCGTATAAATAGGGAAATAAAACAAGTGATCCACTGTCCGGAGGCTGTGTTTGGATCTCACCACTGACAGGTATTATAGACTCTATTATTTATGAAATAGAATACAAAAAGACTCAACACCATTTTTTTTTCTTTTTTGTGGGTGTACGTGTGTGTGGCCCGTTACTACAAAAACATTGGCGTCAGATAAGTAAGATTTAACACCATGGATGTTAAATCTAACACTAATCAAGTGTCAATAGAAGACCACACCCACAAGTGTAGAAAGTGTGTTGTGATGGTGTTGAAAAGTGTTCACCTGGCACGTCGTGGTGTTAATTCAACAATGACACCGCATGGTATTGAGTTGATATTGCTGGTGTTAATGTCAATGGTATAAACACCCATCCAGTTTCAATAGGAGACCACACTAACTGGTGTTACTATGGTGTAAATGTGTTCACACTCTTTTTTCAAAAGTCAAATACTTTATCGGAAATTCTTGATCGTCTTGTTGAAGTTCAAATACAACACGAAGAATAGTAACTAAGAAACTATTCCAAACACAATTTCATGTTTTAAATGACACCCGAAGGTGTTAATCTGACACCATAAACGAGCACCGAAACTCTAACATCAGCTCGGTGTTTCGTATTTAACACCGGACATATTGCATCATGGGCCACCAAAATTATCAAGTATCAAGTCTTGGTGGCTCGATCGAAAAAGTTAAGGCACAAGAAAAAAAGAATAATTTCATTAATAAAAAAACATTTCAATAAAACAAAAGAATTTAGCAAAAATTGGCAGACATTATCAAGTGATTTCGATACCAAGTTTAGAAGTCATAAGAAGGATTATTTTCCTACATCATAATGATTATGTGAATATTGGCAGGTGTGATAAAGAGCTTTACATATAATATTGCATTGAGGCATACACATGATTTTCTTTGAAACCTCAAACATTCTTGAAATTATCACGTAAATGTATACCTAATTCTACAACTTGATAGATGAAAAATTGATTGTGAAATTTGACAGGATATAAACCACCGGGGCATCAATAATGAAGGGATCATCACATTAAGCTAAAATTGAGCATGCTTTATCAACATTTTGTCCATAATTAATGTCAACTTTCAGAGCAGTGTAGCTTGATCATCTGAAAAGTTATTAGAGTTGAAAGTGAAGAGTGTGTACAGGGTTTTATAAATGAAAAGGGGACTCTTAACACAGAGCTAATCACACTATTCTTTAAAAAAAAGTGTTCGAGATAAACTTATACGTTCTGAAGTGGAGACTCATCAACGTCATCATCTTCAGGATGGTTTTGGTTATTGGTGCATCCCTGACAACGTGTTTGATGTCTAACTCTCCTGTATTTCTTCCATAGAATCGCCGCGCATGCAGTTGTCAACACCACGACAATGACCAAAATGACTGTAGACACCATCCATCCATTCGGGTTTTGGTGACCTATACAAGAGGAAGGGTTTAATATGAAATAGATAAATCAAGTTAAAGATCAGTCAAGTATTGATTTGATAAGGAATGCTTAGCAAATTAATCATGTTGAACAGTAACGCCCCACTAATTAATGCCCTCTGGGAGAGTCTATCTTCAAATTACCTTAATAGCATTACATGTGCCATGTTGCATGTGACATTATTTTGTCAGTCTAGGTAAAATAAGATGACGAGGTGATAACAATAAAACAATGAGCTCATACGCATATGAGCTCATAGATATGAGCTCATATATGTATTATTGGGTTATCTTGAATGACAGGAAGACATCTTCAGAACTTTAAAATCAGTAAACTAATTTAAATTGAAGTATGTTTTGGCTTTCTGTGCAAATCATCACAAACTGTATGTTAAAAAAATGCAGTATTGTGATAAAAGTTAATAATTTTTCATAAACCAAGCGTTGCCAAGCCCGAGTAATAATTGTCCCCCTTGAATTTCTTGATGAGTAAAAGACATAAAAGCAATGTAGCCCCACATACTCACAAATTTCCGGTGGCCCGAGGTACACAGAAGTTTTTAATTTCTTTCATGTGTTGGGTCGACATCACTATATATCTGGCCACCTCTAATGTTGCGCCTTGCTTCACTTAAGTGCATGTACTTTGTCGTGTTTGTGAATGTGTCTTTCTAACCGAAATAATCGTCATTGGGCATTGCTCAATTCTGATGTGGAGAGTTATAGATATTTGACATGACAAAATGCCAATTCACATTAAGAAAATGCTGCCTTCATACTGCTTTTGTACCTAACCTTTGGCTTCCTTATATCATGTGAATGTGTCCTACAATTAAGATACTCGAATCCGATTAATACAAAAAAATATATTCCCTTGACACGCGGTATACATACCTCTTACTATCAGATGGGCAGATGCATTGAATCCTCCCAAAATGAACGTGCAGACTTTCTCAGCTGGAGTATCAGTACCATTGATGGTGATTCGGGACCAAGTATTAAAAGTTCCGTCATTGTTCATGGTTTTCCCTCTGAGTTCATTGTCTTCACCCCAAGAAGGATACATCTCAGGATAAACGCTGTCCACCCTGCATGTAAAAAGTGCGATGTTCTCGGCAAGGATCCTTCGCTCACATACCTTCCCAGCATTTTCACACCCGTCAACGTGTAGGCCTTCTGTTGGTAAAGATGGCACTGGAGAAAAAGAAACAGAGGAAAAAGGGGGTAAGAATAGGGCAATGTGTAAACGAACGATTGCATTGAAAATGTTTATATATTTCATCTCCATAAAGAGGGGGGTGCAAAAATAATTGTAGTGCCACTTTCGGGTTTAATCAGTTGACAACCAAAAAAGAAAAAGAAACAGAAAAACCCACTAAATCCACTACAAAGATCGTTTCTTAAAAAAGAAAAAGAAGGGGGCACACGCCTGCTTTCATTTTTTTCCTTTTATTTCTTTGATTTAAAAAAAAAATTAAAGGGGAGCGCCTGGTGCGCCATCCATGGATCCATCACTGGCTCTGAATATACATTCTTGAATTAGATTTTGTATGTGTGCGTGAATGCTTGAAGAATGTTTAAAGCTCATGAAAGTGTTTCATCGAAAACTTAATAACGTAGACAAAAAATGTAACATCTACAAAGTCATTTAATTCTTCAATTTGTATGAGTCAATGCAGAGCAAGGAGTGCTGGAAAACAGTGTATCCGTGTCCGATCTGATACCCTGTTCATCGGATTCTTTTTCTATACGTGTAGGGCTTATTCTCAGATGAAGTAATGCCGGAATGATATCCTTTTAAAACGAAGTGTACAGAAACTTCGAATTTTGACCTCCATGCCTTGCCATGTAAATTATACCAGTTCAAATTCATTAAACATATAAAACATTTTGTCCCCCTTGGTGTCTTGTTTATGATGTAGAATGCATTGCAACACCGTGTAGGTCACTGCATACCCGTCCAAACTCTCCAAACTGCGTATCTGTTCAAATGCCGAATTTTTCGTTTCATCTATGGCTTCATTTTATAGTTTGAACACTTTAAGTGTGTACAGTATGATATTAATAAATTGTATGATTATGCATCGTTATTTTCCAATATACATACCGGAGTGTTTTTATGGAAATACTTTCTTTGAATCTGGATGTAATTTATTATGATAACAGAAATAGATAACTTTTTTCATAAATCTAAAGTGACTTCGCATTCCCTTTGTGAATCAATGCGGTGTATTGGGCCAAATAATATGTGGAATTCCCTGCCTCCATTATTACGCAATATCCAATTTCTGAACTCATTTAAAACGAAGTATCTAGCTCATTTATGCCTTTTTCTGTTTAACTCAATCTCCCGTTAAACATCTTATATACTGACACAACATCCACAAGTACATATGAGTAATTTTGTGCTGTAATACTTTGACGTCATAATGGGTGTATCTACCTGTCAAACCTCGTTGGCTTTTACTGATACATCCTATTTCATTTCGTTTCATTGTAATGCACTTTGCTTGTTCTATTGGGTTTGCTGATTTTTTTTTCATACCCGTACATATTGTGTATAATATATGAATGCATGTTATTTCACTATTTTTACATGAAGAATGAAATAAAACGAATAAATGAATTAATCTTGAGAAAATTTGCAAAAGGATGTGTAAAGGAAAGAAACAAAGGAAAGACGAAAACGAGGGAGGCTTTGTTGATCTCCTTCTTACCATAAACAGCTAGGATTACTTTGTGGTTGATCGAACTAATCGTGATGTCTTTATGGGACGCATAACACTCGTATACCCCAGCGTCAGTCATTGAAACGGATCTCATAAAGAGACCAAGGCCCGAGGTTATGTTGTAATGAGCAGCATCAGTACTTGTGACATTCTTTCCACTCCATTGTGCGAGGTGTGTCTTCTGTCCATGTTCCACTTTTCTCCACTGCAGGAGATACACATCTTCTGGTCTGTGATTGGTTGGACATGGCAGGGTAGCATCCTGCCCAACGAGGGTTTGGACCTCCTCTCTACATGCGACACATCCTGATGGGATAATTAATTATCAACAGAATGTACAAAATAATGTGAAAATACATTTTACAAGAGTACAATCGTATCCGTTCTTATTGAAATATCAGGTGATATACATTTGAGATGCTAAGATTTTTACTGTTCCATATCTTGTCACTGGGCTTCATAAGAAGACTTGCTGGAAATCAGCTAAATACCCGTTAGCGTACATAATATACGGGAAATCTTGTGTGGCCCGATTGACGGGACTGCAATTTACAAGCCAATCAGTCCTCTCCGTTTCCAGCAACTTTTCTTCCATACACTGCCATACACGAAAATGAGATTATATGATTGTATTTCCGTACACAATATTTTTCTCACTGATTTCGTATAGGCCTACTATAGGTATCAATGTAAATGAAGATATTATACCGTATGTCACCCCCCCCCCCCCCGAAAAAAAAAAATACAACCGGACCCTCCACAATGGTAACTTTGAAAATAATGAATAGATCCAAATACAATTTCAGGGTATGAAAACTATATTTTCATTACCCACATCTTATAGAAAAATACCATCCGATTTGCTTCAGTGGTCAAAGAGAAATGATGAGTTTTGTAGAGCATGTCAGGATTCCCTTCCCTCCAAGATCTGTCCATTGCGTTCACACATTTTGCAATTCCAAGAGCATCCATGTAGGCCTACTATAATTGGAAGAATCAGACATATGACAAGCTTTACAAGGATCCACATTTCTCTGTGACCACTCAACCAAACTGAATGGGGTTTTCTGCAAAATATAGCCAGGATGTTATATTTTAAGATACTGAAGTAGCATTCAGACAGTTTAATCATATTGGATGTTTCAATGCAAAAAATCCGGTTGCATTTTTTTTTCTGTACTGCTGGAAATGAAAAAAAAAAATGATATGATATTCAATAGATCGTCATTAGCTGCCTGAGTACATACTGAAAAACCAAGAATAGCGCCTGTGTCAGCGAGTATGTACCTCGGATCGTATACGCTCATCGGTAAAAAGTCTACTGTACAACAATAGAGATACTTCGGCTTTTTTGTGTGTTTACCTAGAGATTAGTGATGAAGCTGTACTCATCTCAACAACGGGGATTCTCGAATATATGAACTCGTAATATAACCGAGCATGGCCAGCCCTCCCACCCCATGGCACCCCACCACGCTATGATTATTTTCAAGGCAGGCAGCCACATTTTTATGGACGCTTATTATAAGACAATACCATACATGTAACGTTAAAAATGATGTCAGTGATATTAGATCATGTAATAGCAGTTTGGTAAGTAACAGTTTGTCGCCGGAGTACATAGACATAATTCTTGGATCAATACTAATGACGTCACAAATATCAAAGACAAAATGTCTTTATTTTGCCGAATTAAAAGAATACATAATATCAAGATCAACACCAATGACGTATATTAAGCAATCAAAACCAGACTTCATTGTACAGTCAGATTCTTTTCTTTTTCTTTGTGTTTGAGTGTCTGTATGTAAATTACACACCTGGGAAAAAAGTAATCATAACATGATTTACTGTTTTCGTACTTATTCCTAGAACAGATCTAGGAACTTGGCGCTTCGCACACATCAACTTGGAGTCTCCCGTTTGCTAGGGGTTGCGGGAGGGAGAATCTCCAGATCAGAAGGTGCTTGGGGGTGGAGTCTCTGGGAACGGAAAAGATCTGTGGACACGCTAAACAATATCAAGGACAAGTAAACCATGGGGGATTTTTCACAAACGGAATTAACTGGCATTTGAGTAAAGCAAATATCTTTACAGTTTACATTTGAATGTGATTAACTTCACAGATTCTTTTAAATCATTATAGTTATTATAGTTCTCACTCATTGGATTGTCTCGTGTTGTATGTACTTGGCTGTTGCGGTGAAACAAAGAGTGAAATATTTTGTGCAAGTGGTTGCAGTTCCCCTGTATCACGGTTGTAAATGGACTTTACAATACAATGTTGTGTTCCGACCGCATCAATATTGGCGTATTGCCAATAATCCTGTATGTAGGCCTAGATATTGGACACGAGCGTGGCAATCCTGTCTACTTGCACAAACAGTTCAACAGCACCAGCACGGAATGCAACAACACAGAATGCAACAGCACAGAGTGCAACTAAGACATCTACATCTACATTGAAGTATAGAAAATAATTTATTGTCAGTGCATTTTTTTTTTTTTTTGCTTTCTACTATTTCTGCATTGTTAATGGATCCAAGTAATTATATGCCTGCAATCCCTTCCTCACACACAACGGTGCTGCTCAAAACCTGCTTCAGCTGCTTATCCTGCGTATCTTTTTAAATCAATAAAGCTAAATTCCCTCTGGTCATAAGGTGGTTTGTAAAGCGACTGCTACCTATATTGCTGCATCGGGCAAACTTTCGAAACAAGTTAATGTGAGAGCACAGTTCATGTTTCACATTCTAATGCATGTTTTTTTTTTTCTATAATGGAAAATGATAAAAAAATAATGTGCTCGGCACATTGCATAGACAATAAGACCTTAGATACCTAACGTAGATACCTAAGACAGACCTAAGATATTTTTCAACATTCATCACACGACTGCATCCACCTTCTCTCTAAAAAAAAATCGAGTGAAAATTTTCACTCTAAAAAGAGTGAATACAAAAAAGAGTGAATTTCGAGTGAAATTGGAGTGAATTTTGAGTGAAAATGCTCATTTTCACTCATTTTGGAGTGACGTCAGGGATCACTCGTCTTCGAGTGATCCCTGACGTCACTCCAAAATGAGTGAAAATGTCGAGTGATCCCTGACGTCACTCCAAAATGAGTGAAAATGAGCATTTTCACTCAAAATTCACTCCAATTTCACTCGAAATTCACTCTTTTTTGTATTCACTCTTTTTAGAGTGAAAATTTTCACTCGATATTTTTTAGAGAGTTCGTCTCTTTGCAGTACTCATAGACTGCAGTTGTGGGATATGCGTCAAAGAGAATACATAACCTGCCTTTCAAACGAATCTCGCTCTCTATATAGGACGTCTATCAATCTGCATTCCCAAGTGAATGCAGTCTCTTACTAGGTATATGAATTTAGAAATTGTCAAACATTCTATGTAAAATTTTGTCAAATCATATGACATCAACATACCACTTTATTTTCTACGAATTATCAATCAATTAAACGTAGTGTAGTTGTATCTATCGTATACACAATAACACACAGCGCAATCATCAAAGCATGCTCACATAAGACTTTCATTATTCTGTCTTGTAGTTACATACGAACACTACCAATGTTTAATATTTTTGTTATCACTGACAAACAGCTAAAATGCATCAAACAAAGTTACCTGTGAAAAGTGTGAGTCGCAATAATATCATGATGAAATTGACGCCAACGGCGAAAGGCTGAGAGAAGATCTTCATGATTTCTGTTCAATAATCAGCTTCTCCACCGATCAATCTTCAACTTCTTTAGATAAAGGCAAAATTTCAATAGATTCCGCTAAGTCTCCTTCAATTTAATAGACGATCAAACACGCCAGAGTTCCAACGTGCCCACCTACCCATGCTACCTGGTTTGACAGAATGGATGAGTTTGAGCAGGGAGGTGTTTGTCTCACCTCCCTGGTTTGTTGGTGGTGGTGCACAGTGAATGATTGTGCTTATAAACCCGGATTCCCTTTTTGGTAGCCTTTTTCTCAGAGACCGTTACGTTACAGCATTGACTGGTCTGAATGACAGAGAGCGGTAGCCAAGCGCAATACATAAGTACCTCTCTTTATACTGAGTTGATGAGGCTTCACCTCTAGCTGCTGGGTTAACTTTCTCATGTGACGACCGTCATCATGCTTTTCTTCTTCTTCTTTTTTTTTTACTGCATTAAGGGGCCTTTGACAAAGACTATTTATTGTCCCCGCATCCCGTCCAAATTCTCTGTCCATGATTGGTCTACACACACACACACACACACCCAAAACCACAACGATTGGATTCCCCCTAGTCTGGCTTCCAGACCTTTTTCCAACTGGACTCCTTTTACGAAATAATACTACGTGTAACTGCAGTGGCTACTTGTATAGCGCACAGGTATATCAGTGCTCATGGCGCTTAAGAATAAAAAGAAAGATAGATATATACAGTATATGCATGTTCAAACATGACAACAGAGAAGGAAATGGCAAACAACAAGCAAACACATACCAGATAAAGAATACACTTGTTCCGAACATTATAGACAACAATTATAATCCTCAGTGTGAGAGGAACAGATACGTTTTAAGTTTGGATTTTAAAATTTCTGTAGATGACAGTTGCCTTAACTGAATAGGTAATTGATTCCACAAATTTGGTCCCGTAACGGAGAAAGCATGATCATCCGATCCATGTTTTACTCTGGGTGTTTGGAGTAACAATGCATCTGATGATGAACGCAGGTATCGTGTCGGATTGTATTTTTGAAGAGTCACGTAGGTATCAGGGGAAAAAGAATGAACTGAATGATGTATACTATTACTAATACCAGAATCTTAATCTTTTATTTTTTCTACAGGTAACTAATGTAAGGAACGGAAAATTGGTGATATGGAATCAAACTTATTAGTAAAAGTTAACAACCGGGCAGCAGAATTTTGCAACCGTTGAAGTTTTATGACATTATTTTTTTAAGATTATACAACTATGAATTCGAAAAATCCAACCGAGAAGAAATCAAAGCATGAATAAGTATCTCAGCTGCAGATTTGACAAATACACTCAGCAAAAAAAAAAAAAAAAAAGTAAACACTTTTTCAAGTTTATATTTCTCATAGAATATTCGGCTAAAAGTTAATGTATTATATACCATATTCAAGGAAATATAATTGGCTATCAGCACGGTAGGTCAACAAAAAAGACTTTACGCATGAGTGAACACCTTTGTTTTATTCTTCCAAGGCACAAAAGTAAAAATTGCAACAAAAAAATGAACAAGTTTTTATTCATGGGTAACTGCTCTTCCATATAACAATAAGAACAAAAGACAAATTTAACACAATTAGATACAAGAATTAAGTTGCAAAAATAAACCTTTGATCTCTAAAATATCTTTGAAGCCCAAAATATTAATAAAGGCCAAATATAAGGGAGAAAAATGAAGAATCTTGGGTCAAACCCATCTTTATGCGATAATCGCATAAAGATGATTGAATAAACAGAATTTTCATTTCATTCTTTTTATTTAGTAACTTAAGGATTCATGAGATGAACTAAAGAACCAAATATTATTTACAATTTCCTAATTTGAAAACAAATTGAAATTTCTACCATTTATCTTAATATTGTTTCTTCTCTTATTTCATTTGAATTTATATGTCGTTTGAAATGTCTTATTTTCCCCTTTGGTTTCCCACTTTGGTTTTGTTTGAGGTTATAAAGAGATTAAGAGAACAAAAACTTGTTTTTGATATTTTACTTATGTCTCTCATTGTGCTAAACTGGCTTTTTGTTGTCATTTTTATCTTGAAGGGCATCGCCAAATGAAAGACAACATGTCAAATTTTGACATTTATACTTTTGTGCCTTGGAGGGCAAAAATGAATGTGTTCACTCATGTGTAAAGGTCCCTTTGTATTAACCTGCTAGCTTGATAGCCAATTAAATTACCTTTAATGTGGTAGATAATACATCGATTTTCATCAAAATCTTCTATGAAAAATATAAACTCGAAAAAGTGTTTACTTTCTCTCTTTTTTTTTGCTAAGTGTCTTTCCTCATGAAACTCAAATTACGCAACAGATATCTAACATTAGGCTGAATTAATTTGAGTTACATGACTTCGAAATGACATTTCCTGATCAAAATAATATAACACCTTAATTACAGACTGTTTTTGAAGGAGTAATACAAGTGCTACTGATGTTGGCATGACATGGTTGGTATTCGACTTTATGCTTTGAACAAAATAACAAAAACTCATATCTATCATCATTAAGTTTAAGGCCATTGGATGTAAGACAGATTTTCAGGTCTTGCAAGTATGCGTCAAGTTTTGCAATGGCGGATGACAATGAAGACACAGTGGTCCGAATTCACGAAGATGGTACAATCTTGTCCATGGTTTAAAACCATGGACAAAGACCATGGGGCGCCAAGTGACGCATGAAATATTTCGTTACGAAATCAGTCATTTCGTCGACGAAATGTTAGTCATTAACATTCGTTACAAAATAATCATTTCGTCGAAGAAATTACTTACTTCTAACAAAATATTCCATGCGACACTTGGCGCCCAATTGTCTTTGTCCATGGTTTAAACCATGGACAAGATTTTACCACCTTCGTGAATTCGGGCCACTAGGTTTAAAAGACAAACAAAGTTGTATTGGTTATCATCTGCATAACGATGATAACCAATGCAATGCTTGCGAAATACTTTATTGATTGGTTGCATATACAGAGAGAGAAAAGCAGCGAGCCTCCAACAGAACCCTGAGGTACGCCAAACTTTGTAGTAGCTTTACAAGAGGAAGAATTACCAATTCTACCTCTCCGCGGCGACGAAGTCGCCGCCTTTGCTGCAGGCAAAACAAATCTACCTAAACCTGCTCCAGTTTTCAACATTGAGGGCGTCAAGATCCTGTATAGCAAAAATGGTACGAGCAGAGGGTCTGGGAAGCCAGACTAGATTCCCCCTCTCTCTCATCACGAGCATCGGTCGAGCCCCTCTCGTGTATTGGAGTGGCCTAGGCAGGCGGACAGCCAATCACGGCCCCTCCTTGCTGAGAAGTCTGCTCAAGGTACCGAGCCGGGCGCGTTTTTTTTTAAGACGGCACAGATTGGGGCATGGCGCGTGTTAAACCTATGGGAAAAACGTTGGGTTAGGGTTTTTGGTTATGGTTATATGGTTAGGGTTAGGGTTAGGGTTGGGGTTAGGGTTAGGGTTAGGGTTAGGGTTAGAGTTTGATGGTTAGGGTTAGGATTAGGATTAGGGTTAGGTTTAGGGATAGGGTCCCCGATAAATTTTTAGTTTCCCCAATCTGTGCCGTCTAAAAAAAACACGCGAGCCGGGCTGGCCAGAAAATACGATCGTCGATTGGGCAGCTCGAACCGAGGCCAGTGAGGGAGATTTCATTTTGATATATTTGTGTATTATTTTGAATTATTTATCTAAAAAAAAAAAAAAAAGAAAATAATTTAGGGTAAATTTGAAAAATTTAAAGTGATTTTATGAATATTGATTTGGTGTAAATATTCCTTGAGGAATGATAAACGCCAAATAAATCCAAATAACAACAACAACAACTCTCCCTCCCTCTCTCTCTCTCTCTCTCTCTCTGTCAGTCGGCCATTGTGTGTAGGTCGTGCGTGACGTGAATGGGCAATTATTGCAGACTCTCTGTAGCCCGTTTTTGTTGTTGAAAATGAAACTACAAGAATTCCAAGTTTGCATTCCATTGCTTCAATGGGCAAACGTTGTATTGTACATAATCGTTGAATTTTAGTAGGCGAAAACATGCATTAATTCCCTTCTTCAAACTTCTCACCATCTTTTACTTCATTAATTTCCTCGCCTATTCAACTTTTTTTGATGTGCTATTCATCATGTCACTTTCTATCATCTATGTATTTTAATCTACGAATAGACCAGATCTCTGCGATGTAACCATATCTCACTGAGCGCCGAATGCTTACGAATGTTGCAGATTTAAGATTCTGTCATTAGCGACATTTAGCAACTTTTAGCGATGTTTAGCAACAACTATAGCAACATTTGAACGAATGCTTGCGAAAGTGTTTACGAAAAGCAGCTGGCGACTATCAGTGACCGTAAGCAAAATGTTAGCGACAGTTTTTGCGAAGATTAGCAAATATTTGCCAATCCTTTACCATGATTTGTCAGTATAATGTTTGGGAACTTTTGCTTACTCTTGGAAGGGTAAGCGAATCTATGGACTCAACCCTATAAAAGTGTTATGCAAACCTTCCCCAGCATTCCGACTTCTTCGGACACCAATCGAAGAATATTTTCGAGCTGGATTTCCAGAATATAGAAATGAATTTCATTTCTGCCAAGAAGAGGCCTAACGTGTTGCTGCCCATGAAGAATTGCTTTGATTGGCTGCTGCTGCTGCTGCTGCTGCTTCAGCTTTCATAAAAATTAAGAGAATGAAAGGAGATGAAGAGAAAGAAGAAAGGACGAAGAAAAGAAACACTGTTTGGGTTAATATTAAAGTAACCATAATATCATGGTCACGTGTCAGTATCACTCACTGGCGAAGTAGAAAGAACTTCACAGAAACCTTGTCTTGCAACAGTTTGCATTGGTTTGCAGAGACTTACGACTGTTTTGCAAACGCTTTCAACTATTCGCAGAAAAATAACTTCGCAGAGAAATTTTGAACATATTCAAAATTTATATACGACAAGAACAAACTTTTTGCGAAAATCAAAACTGTTTGAAAATAGAGGGGAAAGGGGGGGCATGATATTCGAAAATAAAAAAGGGAGCTGAGCACAAGTAACATTATGGTTCTTCAGGAGAACATCATAAGCAATATAACCAACAAGGGAATGATAAAAACAATTTTGAGATGATGTTTCACAACATTCAAAACATCACGCATGGTGATTGTAATGAATATGTAATAGCCGGGGTAATACAGGGTAGTACTAGAAAACAAACAGGCTAACAGGTCAAATTTTCATTTTCTAAAATGAACAGAAAGTTTGTTCTATTTTTAGCAACAAAATTTTTAGTTCCTTTATATAAAAAAAAAAGATTTAAGGGCTATGAAGTTTGGAGAAATATTTCTATTTTTTTCATATATAAATATGATATTTCAACACCAAAAACTTAAAAGGTTAAAAATTTGTCCACAGGAATCCCAAACAATTTTTTGAAATTTGAATAAATCAAAGCCCTTATCATCTTTTTCATGGATTATGTATGAGCTTTTGCGAGACGGGAAAAACTTTCCCAAATCATTGTTTCATCGAATTTGTCACAAAAGCTAATCGGGACGTCTTTCCTTTTTATCTTTTGCAAAAAGCCATTCAAGGTATAGCTTAATGAAATATTTCAAAACAAAAAGAACGTAAATTTCAATCAATAATATATTTGTGACCGTGCATCACAAAACAAACAAAAAGTCGCACCCCTTGATTTTATATGAGGACGCAAGAAAGGTGAAATGGGTCAACTGAGTCAGTTTTGAGTTTTCCATATTTTCTGAAAGAGCTATTCTTCTTCTTCATCATCCCTAAGTTAGGGATCATAAATTGAATGGGAAATTGGGTTTTTAGCAATTTTTCTACAACCCCTTTTTTTGGTAAAGTTATGTGATCATGTTTTTTTAGAGGCCCCTTTTAATTTCTTGAAAATCCTTTGCACACTCTCCACTTTCAGGTCTAATAACTTTTGTGAGGATAATGCTACTGCTTTTGAAAGATTGTGTTAATCAAAACTGATTGTGTTAATCAAGCATGCTCAATTTCAGCTTAATCTGATAGTCCCTTCATTGTTGTTGCTACAGTGGTTAACATCAATTTTTTTTTGTCCCATTCATGCCACGGGTAGCACGGCTTAGTAAAAATTAGGCACTTGTTGAATAGACCTTGTACTTCACAGCCTCTTTTCTCAGTTCAAACCTTTCCAGAGTGTGCGCTTTCTTTCCAATTCAGTCAGTTTCAGTTTATTTTATTTCGACACGGTCACTCACTTCAGCCAATGGCTGTTCTTCAGTGAGTCCGTGAAGAGGTAAAAACAAATCAAGGTAACATAATACAACATTTTATACTTAGTATACATAACATAAGAAATAGAAACAAACACAATTGTCATGAACTGTCAACTACCTAATAAAGATACTACCATTTATACTGAAATAATTCCACAAAATTACTTAAGCATTAAAAAGAAGAAAAATGTGCATGTATATACACATTGTGGTAAAGGAAAAAAGATAAAATAAAAGTGGGACCATTCAAATATAAGACTTAATACACACACATCATAAAACTGCAAGTAATTATCTTAAAAATCCTATACCTTTAAACGTCTATTGCACTTTTGAATGCAATTAAAGAAGCGCTTTGTTTAACATCGCTTGGCAAACTATTCCACAAATTGGGCACCACGATATGAAAAACTGCGTGTTTTTTTTTTTTTTTTTAATTTGCGGGTGGTTTCTGTACATCTAACTGGAGAATTGTCTTCCTGAAACTATACAAATATTGTCTATACATAAATAATTCATTTATATGTGAAGGCATGTTTTTATTTACAATCTTGTACATTATGCATAGCAAACTGTTTATCACGTCTATCCGAAAGACGATCAATGCTATCATTCAAACAAAATTACACTTTGTTTGAATCAAATGACATAGGGCTTCACTTGGAAATTTCCAGTCAACCCGCATAGCCACTCTGAGTGCTCTAAATTGTATTTTCTGTAGTTTTCAGAATATGTTTTTGCCATGTTCCCCCATATAAGACTACAATAATCCATTGACTCAGAATGGTTAATGATTTTATGGAATATCATTGCCATTTGCTGCGTGATAAAGGGTCTAATTCTTTTCAGTAAACACAAACTCTTGTGCAGTTTTTTTTTTTTTTTTTTTGCAAGCATTCAACATGTTTTGTCCAGTCTAGGTACTGGTCAATGTGTACACCAAGGTATCTGATGTGCGTGACCCGATTAATGGCCGTGTCCTTAATTACACAAGGAACTGAAATGCACTTTAGGCTCCTTCTCGACCCAGTCAATAGAAACTCACATTTTTAGGCATTTAGTGCTTACTTATTTTTAAACAGCCATGCATTTATTTTGTCTAAGTCTTCATTTAAAACTGTCACCAATCTGTCAATGCTGTTACAAGAGTAATACAAACATATGTCATCTGCGTAGAGAGATACCATACTATTCTTTACGCACAAAGGTAAGGACCTAGATTCGAACCCTGGGGATTCCACACTTTTATTGTCTGTGGTCTGAATTGAACCCCATTGACAACTGTGCACCGAGTATAAAGCTGCAAAACCAGAGCTTGATTGCAACCGAACAGAATCATTCCCAAAACAAGGGTCGGTAGAAGTAAGTGTCTTAAGGGCTGAAACTGTATACGAACGGGGAAAAAGTGATATGATCCACTGTATCTTGTGGGATAATTATGGATTTCACTGTTTTAACAAGCATTGAGGAAAATAGACTAGGAAGATCGCCAATGTTCAACTTATACATAGAAATTCCAAAGTGATACAAATACAAATCAGAAACTTTTAGTAAATTATTGGAAACAAACAATTCATTTTGTATGATCCAAAAAATGTGCACGGTTTATACTCCGCAAGGTCCTTTTCTGAATAAGAATTAACAAATCAATTTTAGTCTTTGAGCAATTCCCCCAGGCCAATATTCCGTAATTTAAGTAAGGTAATAACAGACAGAATAGAATATTGGCTTTGGGAAGAGATATTTCAATTTGTGAATAACTCCAACATTTTTACACAACAACTTACTTGATATATAATCAACATGAACCTTCCAAGAAAGATTGCTATCAATATAAATACCCAAAAATGTTGAATCTATCTAATTTGACTGCAATCCATTCACTAATACTAAAGCTGGAAGGAACTTCATTGTATTACTGAAAACCACACAATTAGTCTTGTTTATATTGAGCGATAATCTATCCGTGTGAATCCATTCAAATACTAGTTGCAGTTCATTATTCACGGAATCAAGCAATACATAAGGATCTGAGTGAGAATAAAAAAGACTCGTGTCATCTGCAAACAGAAGAAAAGACAGCAATGAGGATGAGTGGCGAAAGTCATTGATATAAAGAATGAATAAAAGAGGACCTAAGAGGGAGCCCTGTGGAACGCCACAGCAAATCGAGTTTATTTTTTCACATTTTTGGCTTTTGGTCATGGTTATTCTTCCAGTAATATAATTTCTGAACCACTCCAAGGCCTTTCCACGAATACCGTAATGATTTAATTTGTACAAAAGTATTTCGTGGTCTATTGTGTCAAAGGCCTTGGAGTAGTCCAGAAACAGACCGACTGTATAGAATGCGACTTTGAGTCTATAGCTTTCGCAACTTTCTCAACAAGTAATAATATAGCATGGGTGGTTGCATGTTTTTTCTGAACCCGAATTGATTATCAGCTAAAATATCAAATTCATTAAAAATCTAAGTAAACAATAATAAACCATCTTCTCATGTATTCTAGAAAAAGAAGACAGTAAAGATATTGGTCGATAATTTCCCAACTCATCCTCTCTACCTTTGAATGGACACGATGCCAGTAAGTAAAGACGAATTCAAAATGTGAACTAATGGTGAAAGTATTTCATTTATAATACATTTTATAAGATGATTAGAAAACCCATCATGACCTGCAATCTTCTTGGGGTAAAGGGAATTGACGATTTCTAAGACCTCTGCTTCAAAAAAAGAGAGAAAAAAAAGACTGAGGATTGGAATTTAGTAAATATGAGTGAAAGGGTCTGTATACAGATGAAATGTTGCGTGCCAAATTCGGACCAATGTTAACTAAAAAAAAGAAGAAGAATTAAATGCTTCCACATTTTTCCCATCATCTGTTATATTCTTGTCGTCACAGACGATCTAATCAATTACACTTTTATTTTCATGTTTATGAATAACATTGTTGATTATATACCTTGTAGATTTTACATCCTACTTATGCTGTTCAAACAAAGAACAAAAATAATCCTTTTCCCTTTGTGCAACAGGGATATAAGAGTATTCCGATACTTAATGATTCAAAGCTGTATTATGTGATTTGTATCCGTACAACAAAGTATTTTTCTTGTATTTTTTATGTTTATCAAAGGTGAACGTGGAACTGTTTTATAATTTCCTCTTTGATTTCTCAGTGGAAAGTGTGAGTGATATAAAGGTAACAAAATGTTCATAAATCTATCATACGCATCGTTCGGATCAGTGGAATAAAAAACTTCATTCCAATCAATTGTGGATAACTGATGTTTAAACAGCTGGATGTTATAATCAGAAAAAAAAATCGTGTTTGCGATAAATAATTATTACACATCCTTTGTTTCTGTGATTCAGGTATAGCAGGTTTGGAAGAAACTATAACGGGAAAATGACCTGATATGTCTGTTACAACAATACATTGATCAACATAAGTATGACTGTTTGAGAATACATTATCAATGATTTCCTATATTTCATAGGATTTCACAAGTGACAAATACACAGTTTCTGGTAAATTACGTCTTGACATTTAATTGGCATGCTTGTTCTTTATGCGGAATATCATGGGCAAGTATAATTCATTGAAGTTCATTATGTTTGTACTTAAGATATGTTTTCGTTGTTCTGGAGCTTCTTTTAAAATATTACATGTCCATTATCTGATTTTGAAATTTATGGCGACTGTTTAAATGCAGAGTACACTGCATGTATTGGTAAACTTGAAGTAAACGTAACTATTTAGAGATTATAAAGCTGATGATTTTGGGACCAGACGCTTTGCTTCGTGGTAAGGAGAGTTTTGTTATAACAGTGTTTGTTATAGTGGGAGTGCATTGTACTTTATATTCAGCATCAGAACTCATTACAAACAGAAACAAAAAGATCAATTAAAACTTCATTTAGCACATTGTCAAAAGCCACTTTTGCACCTTTGCTTTGTAAATCTTTATAGATCTGACTATTATCATTTTTCTTATCCCACAATGAACTTCTTACCGTCTCTCACTTATGTTGTTTATTACCTATCATTGTACTAATGCTGAGTAACTTATATCGTTTAATGCATTTTATTGATTATTTACATTTTGCATTGTATTCTCTCCAACATGATTTCTGTATTGATTTTGCACCATTTGCGGTTTTTTTTTAAAATTGTTGTTGTACATGTGTATGTTATAAATGATTTCACGGCCTTGTTAAACAGGTTACATAATTCTGTTACAGCTGTGATAGTAAGCCTTTCCCTATACCAAAGGTCCATATTATTGGAAAAAAAAAGGAGAAGATAAATTCAACTACGTACACTAACGATGACTGAGTTTGTGTTTAGAGTGCTTTTCCTCTCGTACATGACGAGGAACGTAATGAGTGTTGTGGTGCCCAATGATTAGTCATGAATTGGAACCTTCCTTGCATTTCAAATAATTCTTGCTTTTATGAATTAATCAGTTCGCAGATAAGACTACATGTATCACTCTGACCGCGAAATGGTGTGTGTGTGGGGGGGGGGGGGACTGAGTGAATACCCTCCCTCCACATCACACTTAAATCAAAAGGTAGAAAAAAGCAACGAAAGATATGCAGTGTACTTCACCTTTTTGACACCATCAAATGAAATACTTGTAGGCATGTAATTCTTAGTGTAACCAGTTGAACGTGTATCCTGCTATATATAGATATAGGTATTTTTACAAGGCAATCCGCAGTGATGATGTATAGCATGTTTGGTATAATGGAAGATAGGTTCCTATATTACATAGTAAGGCTTTCCTTAGAAAAATGGGAGCATAGTGAGTGTTACAATGGAAAAAATGATACATGCCGTCAGGCGATGGTCACCATGATGCATTTATGGGTGTTACAGTGTGACGTCACAAATCCTTTTCCGTTTTCTCACAGCGCTCCAAATCTGTTACACAGATACACTTAACCAAATCCAAAGGTATGATTATAAAGATGTTGGAAGTCAACTTGACATGAGTAAAAAAAAAAATATATATATATATATACAAACAAAATCAAAAATGGAAAGGCAACATTAATAGGTATCTGAATACAATTTTATATTATTCCACTTCAATATTTGTCCCTGCCGTGTAGTATCTTTCCATTAATTTTGATATAATTAGACGCTAGAAATTTCCCTATCATCATATTTACCTTTTACATAATATTATATGTCTTTGTCGCTTTAAAGTCTGGTTTTGGAACAATAATATTCTAACTCCGGCATTTTCATTTCATTTAATTTTTCATTTCATTTATTTCATTCTTTCTTTTTTTTCGGCAAACATATAACATAGGCATGTATTCGACTTTACATGGCAGATAATGGTTAACAAATACGAAATTATACATGCATACCGGGAAAATACAAAGTCATGTCTGGAGAAAAAAAAAGAAAGAACTGAGAGGTTCAATTAAAAGCATGCTTGTAAATTGTGAACCACTCAAAGAATTCTTGTGAATATATTTGTTTACAAAGACAGGACAGAACAAGACAGGAGAAACACAACGACATTACATGACTTTACAGAAGGGTATACCAATGACAGTAATAAAACACAAAAGAATAATGGAGAGAAAGGGAAGAAAGAAAAAGGAAATGAAAGGAAAAGCCAACACGCTGAACATCGCTTGTAAAAACTCACCTCGGGCATTCTACATTCACCATTTTTTTAAATTTTGCCTAGACATCTTTATAGTACATTCTATACTGTGTACCTGGCATTCTTACCTCCGAATGTCTGCCATTATCACGTTGATCCATACATCACATAGGAATTCTTTGATCGTTAAAAGTAAATCTAGATATACCCAGTAATGTCGACAGTTGTATATATTTACGCGTGTTGACGGTGATTACAAGCGCATTCTAAATGACTTTGGGAAAGACAAAGCATTTTGTCCCTTCGTGTTTTAGAAGTTACACGGCAAACATATTTTGATCGTGCACTAATGTCTAACGGTATACTGAATTTCTTTTAGACGAGGCAGCACACTAACGTTTGAATATAGCAGCTGATTCAACATATTGTATAGATGTTTAGACATCAATAACATATTACTTATGTGTATACTCATACAGAGAGAGAGAGAGAGAGAGAGAGAGAGAAAGAGGGGAAAAAGAGAGAAAATACATGGTGACAATCGCTGAATCAAGAACAAGACATCTGGGTCTGTTTCACATAAATGTTGCAATGACATGAGTGGCAATGGTTCTTTAATGTTCATGAATGTTATAGAAGATCTTCTTCTTCTTCTTCTCCTCCTCCTCCTCCTTCTATACTTCTTCTTCTTCCTTAAAGGAAACCAGAACCGTAAGAGAAATGTGGATTGAGTGAAAGCAGCAACATTAGTAGAACACATCAGTGAAAGTTTGAGGAAAATGTGACAATCAATTCAAAAGTTACGATTTTTTAAAGTTTTGGTGTTGGATGAGGGGACTGCTAGAGGTTATGATGTAATGTATGGACAACAATAAAGAAAATAGAAGGTGAATTAAAAATAAAATCGGTTTTCATGAAAATTACACATTCAATCATCTTGATACTGTATGACATACATGTATGCTAAGGGTAGCAATGAATTCCCCCTGCTTTCTGAAAGCGGTAAGTCAAGTACTCTTTCATCACATAGTGCTAGAAAAAGTGACCGATATATCAATCATTAATTCATATTTAACTTTTGCATCGATTGTCCGATTTTCCTCAAACTCTCACTGATGTGTTCTCCTAATGTTGCTGATTTCACTCAATCCACATTTCTCTTTGGATTTTGGTTTCCTTTAAGGCTGCCTATTAGTTCAAAGGCTCCAGAGACATATTCATAACATCTGTTTTCTGACCATGTAGGGACTGACGTTGTCGTAGGCGCCTATCCGGATAGGCAATTCAGCTTGATATGCATGTGAGGAACAATGTTCAATCAATCAATCAATCAATCATAGTTTATTTCCAATCAACGAAAATCAAAAACATAGTACAATGTATACATGTCATTAAATGATATTGTTCAAACGCTTGCAAAAAATTCATGTAATATACGAGACAAATTATAGAACAACATATATGTACAATAATAAAGAGGAACACTGTACAAATACTACGTGGGCGAGCGGAAAATAAATTCGATCATGGAAAATAGTGATCCACTAAAAAGCAAAGCTTGTCGGACGTGGATCGCTAGATAAATAATGAGTGAATGATATACTATTCTATAACAATATACATGTAGTTATTTTGAGATACACAGGTCGGGAAAAAAATATAGAATACCAATGCTATAGTGCCCGGACACTGTTCATTGAACCACGTGTACCGGGAAAATATGACAAGGACAATACATTCGTACACACATTCAATTACCCACACGCATATACACTGTTGGACGCGAGACAGTACCGAGAGGAGAGAAGACGGTAACAATACAAGTCTACGAAGAACAATAGACAGGAAAGGAAAAGGAGAGAAGAAAGAAGAGAGGTCTGCACGCAGAACACGCCAGGTGCTGCGACATCAGGACAGGTGAAAGCTCAAGCATAAATTATAGCAATTTAAATTATCTAAGATTATAAGTAGAAAGTAAATGTTTTCTGAGTTTTATATTTAAATGTGACAAATTTGGGGGAATCTTTTAAACTATTATCTAAATTATTCCAAAGTCTGGGTCCGGTATAAAGAAATGTATTTTGGGCATGTGCGGTTCTCATTAACGGAAGATGGAATTCGTCGGATCGTCGCGTGGGATAGTTATGAACATGACTGTTTCGATGAAATAAATCGTGGAATATTTTAGGTAAAAAGGTACTGTTGTAATTAAACATAAACTGACCAAGTTGAAACACATACAAATCATTTACTTTTAATATTTTATGGTCAGAAAACAAAGCATCTGTATGTTCTCGGGTATGTAAATTAAAAACAATTCTAAGCGCTTTCTTTTGCAATAAAAGAAGTTTATCAAGTAACATCTGATATGTATTACCCCAAGCAAGAATCCCGTAGTTTAAATAAGGGAGTATCAAACTAGAATAAAGAGTTAATAATGCAGATGAAGGAAGATAATATTTTAATCTATTCATTACGCCAATGTTACGTGAAATAATTTTACATATGTTATCAATATGATTCCTCCATGAAAGTTTGTTATCAACGCAAACACCAAGAAATTTAAAAGAAGAAACTTCTTCTAAGGGAGTAGTATCAAATGTTATATTGCCTGGGAGGCTATCTAAAGAATTACTAAAAAGCATAACTTTTGTTTTTTGAATATTTAATGACAATTTGTTTGCGTATATCCATTGTATGACCTTTATCAATTCTTCATTGACTGTTCTTATTAAGATATTTGGGTCAGGGTGGGAAAAAAAAGATTAGAGTCATCCGCGAATAATATGAATGATAGTTTCTCCGAGGATCTATGAAAATCATTAATATAAATAATGAATAACAATGGGCCTAATAAACTCCCTTGTGGAACACCACATGCAATTGTTTTACTTTGAGAGTCAAAGCCGTTGACATGTACAAATTGGGATCTTTCTGATAGGTAACTCGTGAACCACTCCAAGGCCTTTCCACGTATTCCATAATGAGACAGTTTGGCAAGAAGTATTCCGTGGTTAATCGTGTCAAAGGCCTTGGAGAAGTCCAAGAAGATACCTATTGTGTGTGAAAGTGTGTCGAGTGCGTGTGTGACTTTGTCGATGAGGGCAAGTAGTGCGTGTGTTGTGCTGTGATTTTCCCTGAATCCAAATTGAAAGTTTGAAAATATGTCGCAGGTTTTAAGAAAACGTACTGTCCTGATGTAGACTATTCTTTCAAGAATCTTAGAAATAGAAGATAATAAAGATATGGGTCTATAGTTATTGACATCATCCTTCTCGCCTTTCTTATAAATAGGAATTACTTTCGCAATTTTCATGCTATTTGGCAAATGTTTAGAATACCTCTGTGTTGCACCTGATAAAAAATTGCCCTACATCGACGTAAATATAAGCACTGAATTGATCAGTGTTTTAGTAGCAGCCATGATAAAAAATCATGAGCGTACGTAGTCGGGCAGGATTCGAACCTACGACCTCCTGATCTCCGGACAGGCGTCATCTCCACTAGACCATCGAGCTTCCGCCCGACAGCAAGTGTTGGTTCTAATCCCTATAGCATGCAGCGGGTACTGCGCAGTTATTCCAATTCCTGAAATTCTTCCGTCGAGTCCGTACGCCTTTTTTTTTTAATCATTGCTACTACAAAAACACTGATCTGTTTTCTTTGTATCATTCTATCACACTGTAGTAGTTTTATGGCATCAGTAAAACTTCAAATATTCATAACTGTTGAATAGATTGTCTGAATTTTCTCAAATTTTCACTGATGTGTTTTACAATAAATTTTCCCAGCTAAGTCATTGTTTTGTCTTAACTTTCATATAAGAAGTCCTTTTCGTCAAATTGGCTCAGGCATCAAATACCGTCATTCAACATCGTTTTTCTTTGTTCGAATAATTAATTAGTGATTAATACATTTTCTGCAAAGGTTATTCAACCTCATCTCCACCTGTCGCCAACTCTTTCCGAGCATTCAAATTCGCATATGGACAAACAAGTTCATTCAAATCAATCCTGTACGATGTCCATTAAAAAGTGCATTCCTTTTACTACGTTTTTAATTGAATGTTTAATCACACATGATGTTGCAAAATAGAATGCAAAATGAATACCGCAAAGCTGTATGGTGATTATAAGACAAAAATGTCAAATGAAAATTTTAAACACAATATGAT
This sequence comes from Diadema antillarum, assembly GCF_040938485.1. Taxonomy (NCBI): domain Eukaryota; kingdom Metazoa; phylum Echinodermata; class Echinoidea; order Diadematoida; family Diadematidae; genus Diadema; species Diadema antillarum. Next base: position 27,982 of record NW_027272280.1, on the reverse strand, counting down.
GATCTTAATGAAAATAGAGATACAAATTAGATATAAACTAAGCCACGTGATGACATAAAGTAATAAGAATTTTATGTATTGAAGTTTACATAACATGTTCAGCAAAAGAAAAAAAAATCTGGATGTGCAGATAAAAGAAAAAATGGTGATCATGATGATGAAACTTTAGATGATAAATTAAAGGGATAGTACAGTATTGGTGGAGATGAGAATTGGGCTTTTAACTTTTTGCGAGATACCAAGAAAACACTTATGATAATAGTACAGAGCATACCATTTTAAGAGGAATTCAAAGTTTAATTGATGAAAATCGGGTTTGGAATGACTGAAACATCCAAAAACAAAGTCAAACAAAGCGATCGTAATAAAGTGTGGGTCCCACACTTTATTAGAATCGCTCTTTTTTTGGATATCTCAGCCATTTCAAAACCAATTTTCATCAAATAAACGTTGAATTCCTCATAGAATTACATGCTCTTTCATATTTCATAAGAGGTTTCTCAGTATCTCACCAAAAAATGTTAGAAACCTGAAATTAGGTCTCAACCAAAACTGTACGATCCCTTTAAAGTCAAATGAATAGCTGGACATTTATTACTCTTGCTTAGAAGTATAGTATATAAGCATATTAGTGCATTAATTAAAATTGAATGCTCAGTTCTGAAAATTGCTAGCTCAAGTACAAATTTAAAGCAGCTTTTAACTGCTTATTGAGCCCATCGCACTAATTTGAATGTACAAACTTGAAATCCATGCCTAAATACGAAATCGCATGCTTACATCCAAGTTGAATTTGTGACCAGTGATTTGGGTGCCCAAAAACGAATATGAAAGAATTAAACATGGAATTGTTCGACAAAAGTCACAGCACTGCTCCAAACATACAAATGTGAATGCACATAAAATGAAATGAATGAAAATTCTACGAAAATGGCCGGGAAAACCTATAATACATGAGTATTGCTGTATTCACTCAATCAACATGTGTATTAAGCCTTTACTTGTTCTGTAACTTGCCAGAATTCTACTGTTTAGTATTGAAATTGCACTATTTCTTGGAAATTACCTTGGAAATTACTTAAAATAAATATATTTTTTTCACTTTTGGTACATAAAATGCTCACAGTAACTGAATGAGACTCGATGTATGAGATGAGAAAGTGTTTTAACAGCAGATATTATTGGTTTGAAGGGATTATATGTGTACGAAAGATTTGTTTTCTTTTAAATTGATATGGATTAGTGAAGTGTGTATGGAGTGCAGAATCTTGATGAAGTATTACATAGGAGGTCCCAGATGTTTTGAAACATTCAGCGAGTGCATCTCGTAGGACTCCGCATGTTGAAAATGACAGAATTGTATTAATTATCATGTGATGCTAATTCTTGCAAAAGCTGGTCACACCATGCATTTTTTGTTATGACTATTAATTGTGAGTATAAAACATTCCTTCTTTTTGTGTGTTTGATTCAGCTTTGTCAGCTTTCTTATGATATTATTATTCACTGTAATATGTGAGGGTAATTTTTCTATCATATCAAATCATTATTCTTTAGTATTAAGGATTGAAATAATAATTTAAACAGAAACCACTGCAAACAAGAGTGGAAGTAGAGCAAATGGCTGTGGTAGACTGTCCAAAATTCAATTAAATCATTATTCTTTGACTGAACAAAACATCGTTTTGGAGAAATTGGACTCGTGTACAGGAATATCATAAAATAATCTTTATGAAGGCCAGAAAGAAAAAGATTTTGATATTTTCCGGTTAAAAGCTAAGAGAAGGAGAGAGTGAAAATTGAATTGCAAACTTTTGTGCCTGTTTCAGAATCATAGAAAAAGACAGTACAGTTAAAAATTTAGAATTTATGTCAGCAGTTACTATAAACAGCTCTCTTCTACTAAAGAAATTGAAATTGAAATACGATTTAAGGTAGTGTCCTGGAATACTTTCAAGCAAATGTGTTCAATTCTTTCACAATTACTGGAAAATGCAATGTTTGCAATATCTTACAAAGTCAATTATTTCACATTTTAGGTCAGGCGGTTGGGTCAGGAAAATTTTGTCGTTTTCATGATGCCTTCGAAAAGAGATAGCAACTACATGTACCTCAAAAAGGGCAACAGTTCAATGGACCCAGTTCTGCATTTCAGTTTCAGTTGACTGTCTTTCAGGAACAGGAGAGTGTGAAGCCAAGCCTCACAAAAGGGTCAGATTTAAGCATGTGGGTTTATAATAGGTCAATGACTGTGAGTGAATATATTCATGTCATTCATTGTGCCTCATCAAAAAGTGAGCAGGGACAATGAAGTTAATGTGCCTGAAAAACCAAACACACCCACACACACACACACACACACACACACACACACACAATGAGAGAGATACCCAACAAAGAATTGGAGAATTGAATTATATGCACACATAATATGAACAAAGCTATATATGGATGAACTTCAGTTATTGACCATCAAAACCGGAATAATTGTATGACAGGTACAGATACATTAATAGTCAGTTACTCTCCTAATCGCAGGTTTATGGGTGTATCCAGGAAGGTGCGCCATGGGATCGTCTCTTCCCACCTCCCTGGTGTATCGACGTAGGATACCAGGGTGCGTACTCCACACATATTATGTGCATGTTGTAGATATGTAAATGTTTTATGGGAGAGGATATTCTTGGATGAGGGTGGATTTCTGATACTGGCTGCGTGCCACCACAAAGATTTATACGAACGGAGATACTCCTGCTAACAACATTTTTTATACGATATATTCCCAAAGAAGGTTTATTGTTTACACACAAACCAGAGGTGAGAGATATATTGTTCAAAGAGGGAGATTAGGGGAAGAATATATTGGAAGCATGCACAGGGCTATATTTGTGATGTCCTTTTTTTGTGTGTTTTGGGGTGAGATGAAGATTTCCACTCATCCCTTATTACATTTCGACTTTAAAAAATGTCACGAATTTCTAGACAAAATAATGTATAGATTCCAATAAAAGTATTTGTAATGAGATCAAAATTTTCTCATGGAAGCTTGAGTTGTGATCTGTCATGGAGTAACAGATCATGTCAGTGACACATTAAATGATAATAATAATTATAACGATTTGATATTGTTTAGTGTATGTGTTTGCATTTTGTTGCTCTTGTTCTTGTGGAATTGCTGAAAACTTTTCTTTTTTTATAGAGAGAGAGAGAGAAAGTCTGAGATATGTGCAGATGCGAGAGAAAGAAAAAAATCTGATGCTTTGGGTTTTGAAATTGTTCGGAGGAACAGTCGGGGGGGGGGGGGAGGGGGGGTTAATTCCACAGACAACTACATCCGAGTATGACACAATGGATTATGCTTAGGTTTTTGTTTGTTTGTTTTTTGGCAACAAATCAACATTACAGTATACAGTTGACTGTTGTCATACATGTATATCTTAGGCTCTATGTGATGACTGTTGTGTCAACATTTTCCTTTAGCAGGGCTTGAAAACAATAGAATAAGAGGAACATTTTGATTTTTTATCTTTTAAAACTAGTGTTTTCATCAATGTCCAGTATATTCATAATCTAACATGACTGTGTACCACATAATTACGTGGACTTGAGCATAGCATAATTGTTTTATGCAGAGATATAATTGATTATGTAGTTGATTTCTATCATAAGTCTATGGCAGCCTGTGTGTTAAAGGCAATTTTTACCATTTGCAGATGAAACAAAAACCCAACTTTTTTGTTTCAAAATATTTCTAAAATATGAATTAGGGATGTAAACAACGAATGTAAAAATTTGATTCGGTATAAACAATGTTCAGTATGATTAAATATATGAAATGTGTGCAATTAAAATAGTTCTAATAACAATATTTCTAGACTATACCGTCTACAATTATGGTTTAGTGAGAAATATTATATCTCCTTACATTTTAGGCTTTACTGGAAAATTTTAATAACTTTATGGTAGGATGTTTAGTGATACAACTGATGTGCAAATATGCATCAAATGTGATATCTTGAAAAATTTTTTTAAATCACTGCTCCCAATGGGAAACAGTACCTTTAAGGAAATTCATAATCGATTATATCTTTTGATGAAACGGGGCCATTGTAGTACAGTGTATGAGCGTTGCATTGGCCTAACATAAGCAGACTGTACGTAGTCACAGTCTCTGTGTGTGTGTGTGTGTGTGTGTGTGTGTGTAGGAGAAATGTAAAATTCTGTAGTACATGTATCATGACTGTTGGATTAACTTCCAAAACGTTTGTCACAAAGCCTGTTTGTGCCAACACCAAACAGAAATCTGTTATCGAAATTGAAAACGGCAGGGAAATATAAATAAGAGAAAGAGATGGAGAAGGAAAAGTGACAGGCAGATAAATGAAAAGGTATTAGAAGAGAATAAAGAGAAAGAAAGAACATAAAAAGGATGAGAACATTGAGGGGACATTGGTCATGATTTGGAATTTCTTGAAATTTATTCCAGTGTACCATACGTTGTAGGTACATGACTATTAGTATTTTGTATAATAAAAAAAAATACATATATTGCAATTGTACATTGTTAACATGGAATGCAAAATGAAAATTGTTGCTGCACAGGCAAAAATATACCCCTCCACCTACAATATGGTTACACGTATAAAGGCCACCGCACACTACACGATCAGACTGGTCTTCAAGTCTTAAGCCAAGCTGGGTCTTAAGACCGGTCGTACGACCAACACCGCACACTATAGGGCTCACACCTGTAAATCTAATGGACTGTCCCAGACCCCTTTACAAATTCGTACCTAAGATACCAAAATAAATGAAGAAAAAAATTATTTAAAAATCAATAATGTAGTTTGGCAAAAAAATGAAGAGCTATAGATATTGAGTATGAATTCCTCTACAAACTGCATTTTAGTTGGAAGATGAAAGCTTTTCTGATGGAATTTGAGGGGACTATATTTCATTGGGTGCGTGTACGGAAAATAGGTGATTTTTTGAGTGACAAGAACTCGTAGTCTGGCTTTGCGGACCCCTGGACAGAATTAGAGCCAAACAACCCACCCTGGATATTTGATGGATGAAAGGTAATATCTCACTTATTCAGCTTAGTGAAGATGAAACCCCTCATTTCTCCCAGCTATTTTACAGAATTTTTTGAAATTTGAATTTTAACACACGTCTCTATGGGGAATTATTTACCCGTGTGAGCCCTATAGAGAATGCACGCAATACATGCAAGTCTATGGGAAGTATTCATCCCATACAAGCTCTGCTGGTTTATGTCGATCTTGTATTGTGTCAGATCTCTCTTCCTCCCTCCCCCTTCTCCTCCCTACCCCCCCCCCCCTCCCTCTACCTCTCTCCTCTACCCCCCCCCCCCCAACTCTATCTTGCTACAATTTCTTTTCTTAATATTGTGTTCTTGTGGTACTAGATCTTAGTACATAGCAGTCATCAGTATCACACAACTTTGAATGACTTCTTGTATTGTGTATCTTGTATTGTGTCTGATCTCTTCCTCCCTCCCCCTTCTCCTCCCTACCCCCCTCTCTCTCTACTTCTCTCCTCTACTCCCCCCCCCCCCACTCTCCCTTGCTACAATTTCTTTTCTTAATATTATGTTCTTGTGGTACTAGATCTTAGTACATAGCAGTCATCAGTATCACACAACTTTGAATGACTGTGTTATTCTTGTATTGTGTATCTTGTATTGTGTCAGATCTCTTCCTCCCTCCCCTTCCCCTCCCTAACCCCTCTCTCTACCTCTCTCCTCTACTCCCCCCAACTCTGCCTTGCTACAATTTCTTTTCTTAATATTATGTTCTTGTCACTAGAGCTTAGTACATAGCAGTCAGTCATCAGTATCACACAACTTTGAATGACTGTGTTATTTTAATGTATTTCTTTGTTTTAGCTACCACTGAAACAGCTTAAAATACATAAAGTTAGTCTGTTTGACAAAACAAAGTCTTATCAAGTACTTTGTAGGCTATAAGGTGATGATGACACCCCCATATTCAAGGATAACTGCCTGGATCTACGTATTCATCTTATGAAGAACTGATCAAAACTGCAAGATTTATTTTAAAAAGAAACCCTAAAGGGCATGATTTTCCAAAAGTGTCCCTTTGAGAAGCTTTATAATCCTTGAATGTGTAATTTCTCATATCATGTAGGGGCAAATATCATGAAAAACACATTTAAGGGCCGTTCACACTGGAGCGGTTTTGCGGCAGCGGCAGCGGCAGCGGCGTGCCGCAAAAATCCCTCGCGTGTTGTTCATGTACAACCGTTCACACTGGAGCGGTAGCGGTGACTTTTTAGAGCGGCAACCGCAAGCGGTTTTCTCGAATCGCTCCGCTGAGCGATTTTTCTAGTCTGCCGCTGCGGCGAGGTTGCTATTGACCAATCATGATAGAGTATAGTTCGTGACGTTATTATGTGGGTGGGGTCATAAACTTTAGCTTGAAAAAGAGTCTCGCGAAGGTCCAACACGTCGATCGAAGAGCGGAACGAAGACGTCCAGAAAAGACAACTTTTGTACAATAAACTCAATTACGTTCACAAAAACACTCCTAAGGAAAATGTCGAATTAGAGACCATTGGTGATGAAATCGGGCTAAATGGTAAGTTGCTCGTTTGGTTTTCTCAAGGTTTCGCCATTTGTTTCGACCCTTGACAGCGGTCACTCTCTTGCAGAGGCTACATTGCAGATTGTAACTTTCCACGTATTTTGCCATAGACGCAGACTCGCCAGCGAAAGAAAGCAGTCTATCAATATCACAGTCCCATATACGCCTATCTACGTCTGATACAGTATTCTGCCAACGTGGTACTGAAGCCTTGAAGTCTAGAGTAGATCTAGAACTACTGTTAGGTCCAGTAGGAGCACTCCTACTGTCCGACTAGTCTCACACCTACTGATGACCAGTAATGTATGGGGTCCATAGATGGGAAGGGCTTCTCATATGATAAATGGACCACAATATGGTCGATTGTATACCGGTAGGCAGGTGGTAGGGCCTAGTAACATTCCTCAGTCATAAGTCATAAAAAAAAGGTTACGTAGGCGTAGGTCTATACAACCTATTTAACCACTTGACTGCTGCAGGCTATTGTGCACACTGAACCCCCGGGTGCTGATGCATAATAATGCATGTGTATATAATATCATGCCATTCAAAAGAAAAAAGTTTGGCCAAGATTATATTGCTAAAATTAAAAATATGAAATAGTGAGGCATCATCCTCTCCTTCTCATACCTTCACAGATCCTTCACTGAGGGCAACTTCACTTCTATCATCAAAGGTTTCATCAAAACCCTTCTTCCCACTGCAGGTCGCCATTTTGAATTAAGACTCTATTGACACCTTGGAGATCAATCAAAATCCTCACAAATCACAGCTAAATCACTGATTTTTTTGGGGCACCTGTTGCCCATAAATTCAATTTTGGTATTCAGTAGCCCAACCAGACGCTGTAAGTACGCTGTGCGACGTACCTACGTACAGCGACTGGGCTGTGTGCTATTTGCACTGTAGGGATTGGGGCAGCACAGTGCTGAGGCTTCAAATCACACAATATAGCATGAAGACGTAATAGTACGTGGTCAGGACACAATGAAAAGTTGCCAAAGACGTAATCTGACCAAGTTAAGGGTAATGTTTTAAAATCACTTTAACTGTAACTGTACTGTAGCTGGTAAGCATGTGCATTATCTTGTCTTGCCTTTCCAAAGATGCCCACATTTCCCACAATCAATAGACTTGGACGGTTTCTTCAATGTATGGTAAGGGTACCAGCTATTGGCAGGGTACATCGACACCCTGCGTATCATGGCTGTTTGCGTACAGAACAAAAAGGTACGCGTGGGATTAAGTGCCATTTTATAGCTAAGAAAACAGTAACAAAGAAACGAAAATCAAGCCAACAAAACAAACTAAACACGTTTCAATTACACATCCACTCAGTAACAACACATGACTATGAAATTCACATGTATTACCTATGGAGGGAAGGGGTGCAGATCGTGAGGTACCCTTTTTCAGCCACGCTGAGAAAATGCATCGCACGCACTAAAATTGCATAATTTTACAACGGAGATTCAGAATCAACAGAACGGTCACGAGATTTGAAATTGCAGTATTTGCAGGGTACAGCTTATTTGAGGAAAAACTTAGGCGAATTTGTTTTATACTTTTGGAATAAACGAGCTGCAAATTCATAGGGTGCCGATAGGTGGTACCCTCATTCATACAATTTAGATGCCAGTGATGCAGTGGTTGGTTAATTGCTGACCCTTGACATATTGTATCAAGGGTTGAAGCAGCCACTACTTCTTCTGGGAGGCTGTGCCAGTGTTGTGTTCCTCGGTAGGAAAGATGACCCTCTGTATTGTGTTCTGCAGGTAATTCAGTGCATTAATTCATGTTGGTAGCAATACCAAATGTATATTTTCATGAATAGTTTCATTGATATAAGCACTTGGCATTTTAGTAGCACTTACACTGTACTGCAAAATGAGCAATTTAAGAGCAAAATCAGATATCAAAAGTTCAGGAAATCAGTTCCTGCATGTGGTGTTGGGTGAATATGGGAGTAAAGGGCTAAGGTGCTTTTTAAAAGAGAGCTGTTTATATTACATTTTCTTTGTGCTGAGTAAAAAGTTCCCCCTATTTATGTAAGGAAATAACGTTATAATGCATTGTACATGTATAACACCTCACTTGTATGAATATTATTTACCCTCGGGTAAACAATGATTGAATCTGCTTCCCTCCTATTCAGCGAATGCGGAAAGACCATGCAAAGGAGGCTGCATCCCTGACCAGGCTTTGATGCAAGCTCACTCATTGACTGAAAGACTGTGAGTTTCAGCTTTCAGGATTTACTGAAAGTGCATTATTCAAAAGATTGACATTCTAGGTACATTTATACCATGACCATTGTTCAGAACTTGACCTTACTCATGTGGGAGGAAAAAACAACAACTTTATTTTGGAAGTGATGGTACATGTATTGTACTGTACCTGATAATTCTAATGACAACACAGGTACATATTTTGTATGTCACCTAGAACTAAAGAGTGAACTTAACTTAATAGTGAAATTTCCGTGAAGGCACATCTTTTAATCTTTACCCTGCCCCTTCATTCCAAGGAAATGTTGTATGTAGATTCTTCTCTTTCTTTATAATGTATATGGCAACATCCCATGCATTTGACAAGTATCACAATATGCAGTGTGGACCAATCAATCATTTTAATTGTGTATATTATAGTGTACCATAAGTGCCTAGGTCTAGTAATTGGACCATACCAATTTAATCAGTTTCGGAGGACATGAAAATGCAAGTCAAATGTAACTTTGAATGTAAAATTGTCACTTTTATATATTTTTTTTTTTTTTGGGGGGGGGGGGTTGGTCCACAAAAAAATTGACTTTAGACAAAGTTACACTTCTTTGCAAAGATAGTTCTGGTTTGTAATTAAGCTAGACATGGGAAAAAAACAAACAAACAAACAAATAGCACCATGAAGGCCAGGATTGTGTGAATTGTTCTGTTGTGATCTGTAGCTTTCTTACAGGCCTGTACTACCTCCCCATTCCCTTCTGAAACAATTTTGCCCCCTGTTTCCAGATATCATGTTTGACTCACTCCTGTATGTGCATAGTAGATCTTCAGCTTTAAAGAATGACCTTCTGATCTTGGTCACTCTTGCTCCTAGTTTGCTGGAGTTGCTAGTAAATATATGATACAAAATTACTGGAAATATCACGTGTATAAATGCATAAGAAAATAGTGCACATCGATATGTCTTCAAAATGTTTACACTGTTTCCATATATGCTTGCCTTTTTCGTTCTTCCAGGAAGGACTGTTTTAACTGCTCATATGTGGTCGACACAGAACATCCGCAGTCACAGCCCTTCATCCTATTTATTGGAGAAAGCAAATTATACCCTCTTCAGGTACATGTATCTGCAGTTGTGAAGCACAGGGCACAGTCCTCAAGGCATTGTGGGTGCAGCTGATCTTGTCTTCAAGTTGATCTTCGTTCTAAATCGCAACTGCTGGCCACATTGCATGGCGGTGAGACGATTTTAAAAGGGACTCCTGTACAAACAAGGAGGATTTGAAACTTTGGCATCCATCCCTTATTTTCTAAATTTGCCGAGTCAACCATAATGCAACCATTTATTTATCATCTCCACCCTTCCCATATCAAGTCTTCATTATAAAACAGCATTTGCTTGAGAAGTACATACAATGTTATAGGGAAATAGGCACTGACCTTTAATTGTGGTCTCCTCATAACAGTGACCATGTTATTTCACAAGCCATTTGCCATATGGATATTGTTGTATTTTGACTATGCACCTGTACTGTGTATGAATGATAAGGTACACTTATATTGATACTATTAGTGGTCAATGCTTCTTTGAAATATGTATTCACTTTTCAAGGAGTTAGTTTTACTTATGATAATGTAGACAAGTATCGAATATGTGAAAAGCTGCTAATTCCATTATTACACACCACTCCCACACATAGTGTGTACAAGTTGACAAGGGATGTATAGAGCACCAAACTGTGACATCGCCATGGAAACTAGTTCTAAATGACCTCACCTGGCCTAAATATCTCTCAACACTATAATAGTGTTGAGAGATATTAAGGGACTTGGGCTGGAACCAGGTGCAAGCATGGTTAGCAACAATAATTGTTGCTAACCATGCTTGCACCTGGTTCCAGCCCAAGTTCAACAACTCTCTTGCTTTTTTAGGAGTTGACTTAGAACTTGGCATATGTGGCCACTATTACAGGTAAATGCAGTATGTAATTAATTTGTTGCCAGTGTAATGAAAAAAAATCCATAGAAAATTTAACCAAAATATTGTGGATCAAACTACTTTCAGTCTTTATAATGTGAATGGTAATTTGTAAACACAAGATATAATTGTCTTCAACTGGCATCCTTCATGTATCACTTGAGTAGTGAAGATGTACCCCAAGCAATTTCGTCTATGTTCGTAAGAAGTGATCAAGTTCGTCATGATTATCATACAAGGCAGGCTATTGTGTATCACTTCGCAGTTAGAATTCGACTCAGGAGAAATGTGATAGCATATACATGTACAGGCCCACAACACAAGAATTCTTTGCATTGCTCCCAGGTAGGCCAGTAGCCAACATACTATTCAAAAATGTGACGAAATTCCACCCCAAGTTTTCACTATGCACCTACAGTGTACATAGTACCTGTCACATTTGTGTATTTGACTTTGGAGTATGGATGCAATATTGTATTATGCTGCATGGCAATGAGTAAAATAATTAGCAGTAAAGCAAGCACTTTATAGTGTACCTGAAGCATGTTACTACAGATTTTTGAAAGCTTCAAGTTTATCTTGAAACCCAAATCTATAAATGTTTTACAGTTTTTACAAGCTTTAAAGCTTTAATGTAGGCCCCATCATATTTCTTATACTTACAAGTGACATTTTCACACGATATGACCATGTATATTTGTGTCAAGTATATTTTTTTCTTTTTCTTCTACAATCAAAAGACATGATTGTATATATTTTGTATTCTTGTTTTGTTGTCAATAATTTTGTAATCTCATCATTGAGAAAATGGAAATACATAGTGTATGAAATAAATTTGAACTTTGAACTATAAATGTTGACATGGCATCGAATATTATTTTCATTACATGTATAATCTTGAACACTCAGTTTGTACTTTCCTTGCATTAAATTAGTATTTGATGTCAGATAACTCATAACGGGTCAGTGCATTATATGCGTAATATGTTGCTATTCTGTTTGCTACTTGATTTTGTTATCTGACTAGCTAAATTGAATCATGTAAGCATCTAGGTGCCCATTTTTGTTGTATTCCTTTGCTTATCCTGATTTTCTTGTGTTTGTGTTTGTAACTTCAATACATGTCCATATCATTGTAAATCTCAAGCCTCATCCACCCCTATGTATCCGCTCTTTCTTGCTCACTTCATTTGATGAACTACTGCTCTTTTCTCTCAATCCTATTCTCTCCTATATTTTCCCTGTCCTACATGTATGTACATGCGTATCCGGGCAATTGCCCCAGAGGGCAATTACCCCCTGGCTAAATACTGGTTATTGGTAAGGTAAGAGTAAAGATTAGGGTTAGGATTAGGTCAAGGTTTAGGAGTTTAGGTTAGGGTTAGGATTAGGTTCAGGATTAGGGCCAGGGGAAGGGTCGGGGGTAATTGCCCAAGGGGTAATTGCCCTAGACCCATGTACATGTAATACAAGTCCTTTTTGTTTCTTATTACTTAGAAAGATTGGTCCTTATGAGGTGTGAAAGGTGAAATGTAAACGACTGATTTGTTTTATGTTGTAAAGTATGCAGTTCTGCTAGGAATTTGCACTGAAATAATTCTTTTTTTTTTCAGATGTAGGAGATGAGAATAATATGCTCATAGAAAATTGGTCCAAGAAACAAATTACATTGGTGTTAATTATCATACATGTACTCATGTAATCATTCATAAAATCCAGTACCATACTACCATTACTGTATTGTTTTGACAACTCATGTGTATGCATTCAGATTTACAAAGTTGCTCATACAGTGTCAGATCTTGTGAATTTTCATTTTACATGTGAATGTGCTATATTACTTCCCTTCGCAAATGTTAACAGTATATGTATATACACTGTACTTTATTTCTGCAACAAACTGCCATATTAGATCACATCAAATGAGATTGTATGTTGCAACAATTGTCCTGAATTAGTGTCTCAAGTACTAAATTTGACATGTGTGGTTTGTATTAGTGTATGTACATTGTTTGATGTGTATTTCGAGTGATGTTTGTCATTTACGGACGTAAGTTGGTTAAAATTCCTGTTAACTAATGTTTTCATTCGGTGGTTAAATTAATCGAAGAAAAGATTTAGTGCGATTCTACAAAAATTGCTTAAGATAAAACCGACCTCAGTTGGCTTTTGGTAAACACTTTACCCAACAGTTGCGTGGTTCCCTTGGAAATCGACTGTCTGTTAAAATGCTATCCAGATTTCTGAAAGCGTAGATTTGATGGTGTAATACAGATGTATGAATTTGAAATCCAAACTGAGATCGTGTGTGTGTGTGTGTGTGTGTGTGTGTGTGTGTGTAGTTTTTGTTTTTGTTTGTTTGTTTGTTTGTTTTTTCTAAGAGGATTCAAAACTGCCATTAATTTCTTCCCCATGCATAATATAAAACACATGTTGTGGAGAGTGAAAATGCTACTCTTGTTTTTCCATAGCTGGGAGTACAGTATGTGGGTGAGTTTATTATGGGCCGTTTGTGGATTACATTATACTCTACATACGTATAGATCTAGTAGGCTTGAGTAGGAGAGTGAATGGTAGGCATATTACCCAAAACATCCCCTCACCTTTGTAACTACGATTCCAGAAAGAGCATGAACTGTGACAGAAATCAAATCAAACATTAACATTTCATCCGTATAGAGTTCATCGGTAATAATGATAGTAATAATACAGTATACATTTAATGGTGAAGTACAAAAATCATTACACAAACATGCACATGAAAATGAATGACACAATCATGATGATTTAAAAAAAAAAAAAAATATGTATATATATATATATATATATATATATATATATATATATATATATATATATCATAATACCGGTATACTATTCTATGGTAAAAGATTGGTATGACAAGTAAAGAAGTATGTTGCTGGTTTTTCTTTTCTTTTTAAGAGCTCATCTTTCATACAGTTGACTACTTTGCCGACACCAGAAAAAAAAATACTAGTAATTTTCTCATTAACACGAAACAAGATAAGATATCATTACTTTGGATGCTGACTAATTTTGTTTAAAAAAAACACAATAAACAAACAAAAACGAGGAAAATATGACATTCGCAGATCATATTTGAGATATTGAGGTGTTGGATGTACACATTTTATGTACCGCCTTCTCAGTATATATGGCAGTGGTCCGATGCAATAATTTCTGCGTGCATACCAATATCAGTAACACAAGGGATATTTTGCAGTTTCATTGAACAGTCTGTGTTGAAAGTGTTTTTTTTTTTTTTTTTAAGCTGAGATTCCAGTACTGATTGTCCAATAGTCTTCTTGCATGTTACGCATCCTTGGTTTCCTTTATTGTTTGTTTCGTTTTGGAAAAGTGATTTTGTAAATTCTCAGATCCATGGGGAATGTATTCACGGTATACATGTGCATGATAATTATGTAATTGATTACTAGTAAACTGCAGGTGCCCAAGGGCAACAATCCAATTTGCATATTACGCGCGGCAAACCGCTCCAGTGTGCACAGCGTGCCGCTGCGGCAGAGTTTAGGGCCGTTCACATTGGAGCGGTTTTGCGGCAGCGGCAGCGGCGGCGGTTTGCCGCTAAACTCTGCCGCAGCGGCACGCTGTGCACACTGGAGCGGTTTGCCGCGCGTAATATGCAAATTAGATTGTTGCCCTTGGGCACCTGCAGTTTACTAGTAATCAATTATGCATGCACATGTATACCGTGAATACATTCCCCATGGATCTGAGAATTTACAAAATCACTTTTCCAAAACGAAACAAACAATAAAGGAAATCAAGGATGCGTAACATGCAAGAAGACTATTGGACAATCAGTACTGGAATCTCAGCTTTTCAACTTTTTGCTTAAAAAAAAACCACACTTTTAACACAGACTGTTCAATGAAACTGCAAAATATTCCTTGTGTTTCTGATATTGGTATGCACGCAGAAATTATTGCATCGGACCACTGCCATATATACTGAGAAGGCGGTACATAAAATATGTACATCCAACACCTCAATATCTCAAATATGATCTGTGAATGTCACATTTTCCTTGTTCTTGTTTTATTGTTTGTTTGTTTTTTGTTTGTTTTTTCTTTTTACAAAATTAGTCAGCATCCAAAGTAATGATATCTTATCTTGTTTCATGTTAACGAGAAAATGACTAGTATTTCTTTTTTCTGGTGTCGGTAAAGTAGTCAACTGTATGAAAGATGAGCTCTTAAAAAAAAAAAGCAGCAACATACTTCTTTACTTGTCATTCCAATCTTTTACCACAGAATAGTATACCGGTATTATGATTTATATATATATATATACATATATATATATATATATATTTTTTTTTTTTTTTTTTTAGATCATCATGATTGTGTCATTCATTTTCATGTGCATGTTTGTGTAATGATTTTTGTACTTCATAACTCACTTTTCCTAGTGCGCCTTAAGCATGTTAGTCATGTGGAATTGGCACATTAAATGTATACTGTATTATTATTATCATTATTACCGATGAACTCTATATGGATGAAATGTTAATGTTTGATTTGATTTATGTCAGTTCATGCTCTTTTTGGAAGTGTAGTTACAAAGGTGAGGGGATGTTTTAGAGAATATGCCTACCATTCACTCTCCTACTGAAACCTACTAGATCTACGTATGTAGAGTATAATGTAATCCACAAACGGCCCATAATAAACTCACCCACATACTGTACTCCCAGCTATGGAAAAACAAGAGTAGCATTTTCACTCTCCACAACATGTGTTTTATATGCATGGGAAGAAATTAATGGCAGTTTTGCATCCTCTTAGAAAAAACAAACAAACAAACAAAAACAAAAACTACACACACACACACACACACACACACGATGTCAGTTTGGATGTCAAATTCATACATCTGCATTACACCATCAAATCTACGCTTTCAGAAATCTGGATAGCATTTTAACAGACAGTCGATTTCCAAGTGAACCACACAACTGTTGGGTAAAGTGATTACCAAAAGCCAACTGAGGTCGGTTTTATCTTAAGCAAGTTTTGAGGAATTACACTAAATCTTTTCTTCTAAATTTAACCATCGAATGAAAACATTAGTTAACAGGAATTTTAACCAACTTATGTCGGTAAATGACAAACATCACTCAAAATACACATCAAACAATGTACATACACAAATACAAGCCACACATGTCAAATTTAGCACTTGAGACACTAATTCAGGACAATTGTTCCAACATATAATCTCATTTGATGTGATCTAATATGGCAGTCTGTTGCAGAAATAAAGTACAGTGTATACATATACTGTTAACATTTGCGAAGGGAAGTAATATAACACATTCACATGTAAAATGAAAATTCACAAGATCTGACACTGTATGAGCAACTTTGTAAATCTGAATGGACAGACATGAGTTGTCAAAACAATACAGTAATGGTAGTATGGTACTGGATTTTATGAATGATTGAAGTACATGTATGATAATTAACACCAATGTAATTTGTATCTTGGACCAATTTTCTATAAGCATATTATTCTCATCTCCTACATCTGAAAAAAGAAGAAGAATTAATTCAGTGCAAATTCCTAGCAGAAATGCATACTTAACAACATAAAACAAATCAGTTGTTTACATTTCACTTTCAAACCTCATAAGGACCAATCTTTCTAAGTATACATGTAATAAGAAAAAAAAAGTACTTGTATTACATGTACATGGGTCTAGGGCAATTACCAACGGGGCAATTACCCCGGACCCTTCCCGTGGTTCTAATCCTAATCCTGAACCTAATCATAACCCTAACCCAAACTCCTAACCCTTGACCTAATCCTAACCCTAATCTTTACTCTAACCTCACCACTAACCAGTGTTTAGCCAGGGGGTAATTGCCCTCTGGGGCAATTGCTCGGATACGCATGTACATACATGTAGGACAAGAAAAATATAGGAGAGAATAGGATTGAGAGAAAAGAGCAATACAGAGTTCATCAAATGAAGTGAGCAAGAAAGAGCGGATACATAGGGGTGGATGAGGCTTGAGATTTACAATGATATGGACATGTATTGAAGTTACAAACACAAACACAAGAAAATCAGGATAAGCAAAGGAATACAACAAAAATGGGCACCTAGGTGCTTACATGGTTCAATTTAGATAGTCAGATAACAAAATCAAGTAGCAAACACAATAGCAACATATTATGCATATCCAATGCAATGACCTGTTATGAGTTATCTGACATCAAATACTATATTAATGCAAGGAAAATACAAACTGAGTATTCAAGATTATACATGTAATGAAAATAATATTCAATGCCATGTCAACATTTATAGATTTGGGTTTCAAGATAAACTTGAAGCTTTCAAAAATCTGTAGTAACATGCTTCAGGTACACTATAAAGTGCTTGGTCTACTGCTAATTATTTTACTCATTGCCATGCAGCATAATACAATATTGCATCCATACTCCAAAGTCAAATACACACATGTGACAGGTACTATGTAGGTACATAGTGAAAAGGTGGAATTTCATCACATTTTTGAATACTAGTAGTATGTTGGCTACTGGCCTACCTGGGAGCAATGCAAAGAATTCTTGTGTTGTGGACCTGTACATGTATTATGCTATCACATTTCTCCTGAGTCAAGTTCTAACTGCGAAGTGATACACAATAGCCTGCCTTGTATGATAATCATGAAGAACTTGATCACTTCTTACGAACATAGATGAAATTGCTTGGGGTACATCTTCACTACTCACGAGATACATGAAGGATGCCACTTGAAGACAATTATATCTTGTGTTTTCAAATTACCATTCACATTATAAAGACTGAAAGTAGTTTGATCCACAATATATTGGTTAAATTTTCTATAGATTTTTTTTTTCATTACCATGGCAACACATTAATAACATACCACATTTACCTGTAATAGTGGCCACATATGCCAAGTTCTAGGTCAACTCCTAAAAAAAGCAAGAGAGTTGTTGTAACTTGGGTTGGACCCAGGTGCAAGCATGGTTAGCAACAATATACTGTTGACAGATATTTAGGCCAGGTGAGGTCATTTAGAACTAGTCTCAATGGCAATGTCACAGTTTGGTGCTCTATACATCCCTTGTCAACTTGTACACACTATGTGTGGGCATGGTGTGTAATAATGGAATTAGCAGCTTTTCACATATTCGATACTTGTCTACATTATCATAAGTAAAACTAACTCCTTGAAAAGTGAATACATGTTTCAAAGAAGCATTGACCACTAATAGTATCAATATAAAGGTACCTTATCATTCATACATGGTACAGGTGTATAGTCAAAATACAACAATATCCAAATGGCAAATGGCTTGTGAAATAACATTCTCACTGTTATGAGGAGATCACAATTAATGGGTCCGTGCCTATTTCCCTATAACATTGTATGTACTTCTCAAGCAAATGCTGTTTTATTATGCAGACTTGATACGGGAAGGGTGGAGATGATAAATAAATGGTTGCATTATGGTTGACTCGGCAAATTTAGAAAATAAGGGATGGATGCCAAATTTTCAAATCCTCCTTGTTTGTACAGGAGTCCCTTTTAAAATGGTCTCATCGCCATGCAATGTGGCCAGTAGTTGCGATTTAGAACAAAGATCAACTTGAAGACAAGATCAGCTGCACCCACAATGCCTTGAGGACTGTGCCCTGTGCTCCACACCTGCAGATACATGTACCTGAAGAGGGTATAATTTGCTTTCTCCAATAAGAAGAATGAAGGGCTGTGACTGCGGATGTTCTGTGTTGACAACATATGAGCAGTTAAAACAGTCCTTCCTGGAAGAACGAAAAAGGCAGGCATATATGGAAACAGTGTAAACATTTTGAAGACATGATGTGCACTATTTTCTTATGCCTTTATACACATGATATTTCCAGTAAGTTTGTATCATATATTTACTAGCAACTCCAGCAAACTAGGAGCAAGAGTGACCAAGATCAGAAGGTCATTCTTCAGGTCAGCTGAAGATCTACTATGCACATGCAGGAGTGAGTCAAACATGATCTGGAAACAGGGGGCAAAATTGTTTTCAGAAGTGAATGGGGAGGTAGTAAAGGCCTGTAAGAAAGCTACAGATCACAACAGAACAATTCACACAATTCTGGCCTTCATGGTGCTATTTGTTTGTTTGTTTGTTTGTTTGTTTGTTCCCATGTCTAGCTTAATTACTAACCAGAACTACCTTTGCAAAGAAGTGTAACTTTGTCTTAAGTCAATTTTTTGGGGGGACCACCCCCCCCCCCCCAAAAAAAAAAAAAATAAATAAATAAAAGTGACAGACAATTTTACATTCAAAGTTATATTTGACTTGCATTTTCATGTCCTCCGAAACTGATCAAATTGGTATGGGCCAATTACTAGACCTAGGCACCTATGGTACACTATAATATACACTATTAAAATGATTGATTGGTCCACGCTGCATATTGTCATACCTGTCAAATGTATGGGATGTTGCCATATACATTATAAAGAAAGAGAAGAATCTACATACATGTACATTTCCTTGAATGAAGGGGCAGGGTAAAGATTAAAAGATGTGCCTTCACAGAAATTTCACTCTTAAGTTAGTTCTTTAGTTCTAGGTGACATACAAAATAATGTACCTGTGTTGTCATTAGAATTATCCGGCACGGTACAATACATGTACCATCAAGATCACTTCCAAAATAAAGTTGTTGTTTTTTTCTCCCACAGGAGTAAGGTCAAGTTTTGAACAATTATTTACCATGGTAAAAATGTACCTAGAATGTCAATCTTTTGAATAATGCACTTTCAGTAAATCCTGAAAGCTGAAACTCACAGCTTTCCAGTCGGTGAGTGAGCTTGCATCAAAGCCTGGTCAGGGATGCAGCCTCCTTTGCATGGTCTTTCCGCATTCGCTGAATAGGAGGGAAGCAGATTCAATCACTGTTTACCTGAGGGTAAATAATATTCATACAAGTGAGGTGTTATACAAATGATGTGTTATACATGTACAACTTTTTACTCAGCACAAAGAAAATTTAATATAAACAGGTCTCTTTTAAAAAGCACCTTAGCCCTTCACTCCCATAAATAACCAACACCACATGCAGGAATTGATTGCCTGAACTTTTGATATCTGATTTTGCTCTTAAATGGCTCATTTTGCAGTACAGTGTAAGTGCTACTAAAAGTTTGTATATCAATGAAACTATTCATGAAAATGTACATTTGGTATTGCTACCAACATGAATTAACGCACTGAATTACCTGCAGAACACAATACAGAGGGTCATCTTTCCTACCGAGGAACACAAAGGACTGGCACAGCCTCCCAGAAGAAGTAGTGGCTGCTTCAACCCTTGATACAATATGTCAATGGTCAGCAATTAACCAACCACTGCATCACTGGCATTTAAATTGTATGAATGAGGGTACCACCTATCGGCACCCTATGAATTTGCAGCTCTTTTATTCCAAAAGTATAAAACAAATTCACCTAAGTTCTTCCTCAAATAAGCTGTAAATACTGCAGTTTCAAATCTTGTGACCGTTCTGTTGATTCCGAATCTCTGTTGTAAAATTATGCAATTTTAGTGCGTGCGATGCATTTTCTTTGCGTGGCTGAAAAAGGGTGCCTCACGATATGCACCCCTTCCCTCCATAGGTAATACGTGTGAATTTCATAGTCATGCGTCGTTACTGTGTGGATGTGTAATCGAAACGTGTTTAGTTTGTTTTGTTGGCTTGATTTTCGATTCTTTGTTACTGTTTTCATAGCTATAAAATGGCACTTAATCCCACGCGTACCTGTTTGTTCTATACGCAAACAGCCATGATACGCAGGGTGTCGATGTACCCTGCCGATAGCTGGTACCCTTACCATACATTGAAGAAACCGTCCAAGTCTATTGATTGTGGGAAATGTGGGCATCTTTGGAAAGGCTAGACAAGATAATGCACACGTATGCTTACCAGCTACAACTTGTACAGTACAGTTACAGTTAAAGTGATTTTAAAACATGACCCTTAACTTGGTCAGACTCATCCTGAGAGGATTTGATTCACTTTCTAACAAGACAAATCAGTCCTACTTCACTGCCTGTCTGATGATGCGAGACTGAACGCAAGTAAATTCAGGTAGAAATAGAATCTAGATTGTCTTTGTCATGCCAATGCCAACGGACAAAGTTGTGGTTATGTGTATGCATTTATACCAGTGCGGTGGCAGTACGGCAGTACAAAAACACCTACGTAGTACAGGGGTACGTGACCTAGATCTAGGCCTGTATAGAGGCAGAGCCAATACCCAGAACATACCTTTTTTTAGGGCCTAATGCACGTTAGGTCTAGAAACTTTAACGTTACACATAGTTCTAGACTCTAGTCTAAAGTCTTTAGACTAGAGAGTCTAGAACTATGTCTAATGTTAACAAAAACAGTACTATCAGAGTATCAGGCCTAGAGGCTAGGTGTTTCTGTTGTTGTTTTTATTTGAATTTATTTGCCATTTATTGACCATTTCTTCCCCGTATTAGCTCTAATTAACGCCAAATTTTTACTTATGAATTACTTTCTAATTTAAAAAAAAAAATTTCCCTAGGCAGGACCTAAATTATTTTAATTTTATTAGAAACAATTTAAAAATACTCTTTCTGATATCAAATATATCTCACGTTAGAGCGTCTAGTCTACTAAGAAGCATATTGTAACGTTTAATATGTTGTATACGCTTGCGGCCTACGTAACCTTTTTTTTTTTCTTCTTCTTCTTCTTCTTCTTTTTAATGAGAATGTTACGGCCAGGCCCGTACCGCCTGCCTACCGGTATAGATCTACACCATTTGTGGTCCATTTATCATATGAGAAACCCTTCCCATCTATGCATGGACCCATACGTTACTGGTCATTAGTAGGTGTGGGACTAGTTGGATAGTAGGAGTGCTCCTACTGGACGGCTAGTAGTTCTAGATCTACTCTAGACTTCAAGGCTTCAGTACCACGTTGGCAGAATACTATATCAGACATAGATAGGCGTGTATGGGACTGTGATATTGATAGACTGCTTTCTTTCGCTGGCGAGTCTGCGTCTATGGCAAAATACGTGGAAAGTTACAATCTGCAATGTAGCCTCTGCACGAGAGTGACCGCTGTCAAGGGTCGAAACAAATGGCAAAACCTTGAGAAAATCAAATAAGCAACTTACCATTTAGCCCGATTTCATCACCAATGGTCTCCAATTCGATATTTTCCTCAGGAATGTTTTTGTGAACATAATTGAGTTTATTGTACAAAAGTTGTCTTTTCTGGACGTCTTCGTTCCGCTCTTCGACCGACGTGTTGCACCTTCGCGAGACTAATTTTTCAAGCTAAAGTTTATGACCCCACCCACATAATAACGTCACGAACTGTACTCAATTATGATTGGTCAATAGCAACCTCGCCGCAGCGGCAGACTAGAAAAATCGCTCAGCGGAGCGATTCGAGAAAACCGCTTGCGGTTGCCGCTCTAAAAAGTCACCGCTACCGCTCCAGTGTGAACGGTTGTACATGAACAACACGCGAGGGATTTTTGCGGCACGCCGCTGCCGCTGCCGCTGCCGCAAAACCGCTCCAATGTGAACGGCCCTATTTAGCGGCAAACCGCTGCCGCTGCCGCTGCCGCAAAACCGCTCCAGTGTGAACGGCCCTTAAAGCGCTCGCGCTGCCCACTGCGTGCGCTTGCCTTTTACTGCATTGTGAATGGCTGGAAGCTCCCGACTGGTCGTAGAAATTCAACATGTCAAATCTCTACGACTGGCGCTAAGACGCAGTCGTCTAGAAAATGGCAAGACTGTGACGTCACACTTCTAGTCTTAAGGTCTTAAGACCGGTGAATTGGGGCAAAATCGTGTAGTGTGCGGCGGGCTTAAGTGTAACACAGTACTTAAGGCACATTGTATTCGAATAGAAATACAGCTGTATCTTAAAATAATGATTGGAAGAAGTTTTGAAACTTATAACGGCACAAGCAATCAGGTAATAAATCAGTGTCAAAGTCCATGTACACATAATTTAAAACCGTATGGGTCCATGATATGGTATGAGGGAAATTATTGTCACGTTTTGAAGAAAAGGAGTGTTGAAGCGAAAGCAGAGACGTTGGAGATCGAAAAGGGAAACAAAGAAGAAGAGTAATTACACAAGAAAATACAGAACACAGGTCAATCGTCATTTGAATAATTCAAACATGACCTGAATGATGACATTTCTTTCACGAACCAGTCAGAAATGATAAAATTATGTTCCAGTACGAAACTAATATCATTTGTAGAATGATGTAGAAAAGACAGTGAAGGCATCATTTGGTACACGTTTGTAAGTGCACTTAACGGACAACAAACGTACACTGAAATGATTACAGAATATACAGCTGTACACTAAATTAATACAGAATATTGACCGAAATAGTTTTAGTTAATGAGACCTATTGGTTTCAAAAGGACCAAAATTCGGATTGTTCAAGCTACTTGCGTATATATACAATGGTCAGCAGATCAAACAGAAATTTCTGATTCAATACATAATTTTTCATGTGAAGCCATCTAGGTCCGAATATATATATATATATATATATATATGTATATATTGGTCGAATGTGGCAGCCTTCACAAACGAAAATGATTGAGAAAAATTGGTCTCCAAATGTTATCGTCAGTTTCTCTTGATTTTGGGGACCTGTTCAATCTTTGTCACAAAAAATGCAGTATTCTTCTTTATTCACACCTGTTACCTGACTACTTGGTCTACATCACGACTGAATTTTACTTCCTGATATATTACATTTCATAATCGGTCAAAAGACTGAAGTGCACCAGTCATTATTGGGTATATACTGAACTTTAAGTCGAGGGGGAAAAGTGTTAGGCGGTTTGAGGCAAGCTGTGCGCATGTGCTTGAGATTAATAGTATGACTTGAGCTTTAGAATAGCACAGTGTATTTTAGATGTGACGAAGCAACGAGACTGCACCTCTTCAAAGAAGGGTAACATCCGCGACATTCAAATCGACCAGGTGATGTGTGAGGGACAGATAGCTGATTAAGTCCTATCAACATATCTACCTATGTATTCAGTCCGAACTGGGAAAATTGGACAAGAGGCATCACATAGAAATTGAGTGTTGTGTTTGCAATAGAGTAGGAATACGAGAAACCGTCTTTGTCATGCAAAACATCACCGCGGTATGCAAGTATATAGCAGTATGCATCATAAAAAAAACAACAATAGGTATCTATCATCGCAGTAGTATCTAACATCAAAACATCGCCTTATACATGTATTGACTTTATACAACGTGGATTTAGAACCTCATAAATACATGGAAAGGTAGGTTCAATCAAGGAGTATATTGCATACGACAGAAGTACTGCACCAGTAAGAATGACTTTGTTAAGCTTCCCATAAGACCATTTTTCATGCAATTAGAGGACGCAATGTGTTGTGAGCACCATGCCAAATAAATTCACGAAAGGATAAACAGTCAAATATGATACATGTATATTCAATTATACGTGCAATTAAGGACCCACGCCTTTATAAACCTGTAGAATGCTAACAAAACACTGAAAGACCACTGTTACTAAACTATTGCAGCAAGATAGCTTAGCATGTTTTAAGTATCCACAATTTATGCACATAAAACACCAAGTTCAGCCCGAACATGTGACGACTTTGCATTAATTTAGTCACGAAAGACGCCTGCACCTTGCGTCGTCATAGTTCGTGATTAGATCTACATTCTATATTCTCTATTTCGTTATACTTGGGCACCGCATGTATTTTTTTTTTGAAATCATATTTGGAACATGTATGACAATTTCACCGGGATCAAAGAGATGTTGACAGAAATGTCCTGAGCTGCAGAACTGACCTCCGACCCTAAAATTCAAATCCATCCCCTTTTGTGTATGGGCCCTATACAGAAACATTGCTACCGTAAGAACTATCCATTCCGCTCCACCTCAACACAGACGATATTCTTTGATGTATATACAACTAGTACTACATTAACCATGATGTCAGGCATTTTGATACGCTATACATAATTCAACCGGGCTGTATCACAGCGCGTAAATAAAAAAAGAAAAGAAAGTAGGCCCTACGAAAACAAATATCATAGGCCTATATCAAATTGTTACAACTGAGCCCACGACACTGATGATACATAATAAGATGGCTAGAGGACGACAAAATTAGTATTTTTTTCAGTGTCGTAGCTAGAACCCGTATCTTGAACTCAAATATTTCATGCCAGTGGAATTAGTTTCTTGCACAACATTTACCACATCCATTCACATCACTACCAACCTTGGCGCGTCATGCGTGGAATGCGTAAGAAGTTGCCTCCCGAATTTACATAATTGCTGCGCTCCTTGATGCAGGACGCGGGGGGGGGGGGGGGGAAGTATCGGGTAACCTTTGGGCCCTATGCATGACATTTAGCGTTAGAAATTTGTACCTGTATCATACGTAAATGTGATAACGCGGAATGTAATATCAACCCTAATGTAATAGAAGTACTACTAATCGCTTTATCACTCGGGATAGTTTCCCCCTTCTGCACACGACATTGTTCTCTTACAATGGGCGCAGAATTTACGGGATGATGCCCATGTGAAAAAAAAAATATATAAAACATATATATATATATATATATAGTACTATATATATATATGATAGTGAGGAAAAAAGCTCTTGAATAATATGACCCACAAATCAAATTATATGAATGTAAAAAATTAATCGCGAAAATTCGTCCATGCCGGGAACAAAGTTGTGCCTTGGCAACAGGGGAGTATCCTCGGGAAATTTCTATGATATTGTTGTCAGGTCCATTAATTGAAACACTATCTTCTCTTCCAATAATTTTCTTTTAACTTGCAGATGCTTACAATATTTTTCCTACTTCACCTTGAACCCAATTAATTAGTTCAGACAGCCAATCCCGAACTGATATGAAGGGGTCGGTGCGGTATAGTGCTAACCCACACAATAGTCATTTTGAGATTATCGCTGTTGAATGTTTGGAAAGTCCACACATTGTAAATTAATAAAACACGAATGCATTCATTTTTTACTATCTTATTGGTTGAACTCAAATATGATATTTTCACGGAGATTAAGGTGAAGGATAAGGATTATGAAAATGCAGGTAACTCAATTTTGACAGGAGTGTGGGTTAGCACTATATTGCACCGACCCCCCTTCATATGTTTCCCTGACAACAATGTGTCAAAACTACGCGGACTAGTGGGCCCTAGCTAATCCACGTATCCCCAACCCCAACCCCAAATCACCACTGCACATACATACACACACACACACACACACACACACACACGCACACACACACCACGCATGCATACACACCCTAAAAATTACTTTTCCACGAGGTGCCCCCCCCCCCCCAATGTCTTGACCCACGTTACGCCACTGATAATAATCTATAATAGGGAGCTTTAGATTTGCGGCGAGGACGTTTGAGATGATGCTTGAGCTGGACGTTCTCCTCTTCCCTGCGTCTTGTACGCCGAGACACAACCTACACAGAGAATAAAATGGCGCCTCCATTTGATCGGTACATCAACAGTACTAGTAGCTCTCTAATGAGCGGACGTACAAATAGCACAGAACGCGTAGTGAAAACTCAAGTGTCGCAAGGGTATAGATCGACTTTGATATGCGATTCTGCGCATTCTTCAGAACAGTCCTCCCCCCGCCCCCCCCCCCCCCCCCCCGAACGTCCCCAGTCGCGAAAATCAAAAGCTCCCTAATAACACAGCTGTATACACCTTCCAATTCTTATCACACCTCAAACTAATGCTCCTGCCGACCTGTCTTCTACGTTCTCAAGTAGAGTCTCATCAACTGGAACATCGTCAGTATGGTTTTGGTTACTGGTGTATCCATTACATCGTGAACTTATCTGACGTTCTAACTCTCTCTTTCTTCTTCCGTAGCTTCCGTAGGTACATAGTACATGCAGCTGTCAATATCAAGATTACTAGTAGTACTGGCAGTGACCAAAATGACTGTGGCCACCATCCATCCTTTCGGGTTTCGGTGAACTGTAGGGTTAAATATGACATACAGGAATTAAGTTAAAGATCAGTCAAGTCTTATTTGATCTCAAATATCTATCAAATACGATTTCGCTTCAGTAACACCCCACCAAACGGCCATCCCCTCTATGATTTATTCGTATACTTAAATGACTTTTACTAAGAGTAAGTTTTCACCTTATTTTCCATTGAATGCTATATGCATGAATTTACAAAGCATTATGAATATCTTAGTGTTTACAATCTCTCAAAAAGATGCATATAATATGTGCATGTATTAACTCCTGACGTAGTACAATCTTGCAAATAATGGTGCTTTATTTTCTTTTCAATCTTGAAACTTTTTATATGTGATTTCACTGACAAAACATGAAAATAGTTTGAATTGAAATGGAATGTAACTGGTCATGATGGCTTACTACTCACTGGTTGGAGTGTACTTTTAATGATCACAGCAATGCGCGTGTTCTTATTTTAATAAGTCAAGGGAAAATAAAGTAACGTGATGGTATGTAAATAGTGAGATCAAACACTCTCTAACTTTCTTTTCTTTAAAGATAGTAACACATCCTTCGAACTATTCAGGGATAGTATTTCTGTATAAACTTTCACAAGCTGAAAGTACTTTATCCTGTACTGACGCTGACAATGAAATTACTTCTGCTCATTCCGATTACAACACTGTAAGAGAACTGAAGCATTGAAATGACATTTATTACTGCCATATGCTACAGATCGAAGACTTTGATTTGGTTTACATTAAAATATTTGCACGTAAACCACTTGACAATCGGTACACACCTCTCACTATCAGATGAGAAGACGCATTGGATTCTCCCCCGAAACAAACGAGCAGCACCCCCTCTCAGCCGGAGTATCTGCACGCATTTATGATGATTGTAGGTCCACGTATTATAAGTTCCATCACTGTTGATGCTTTTCCCTCTGGATTCATTGTGGTCACCCCACGAAGCTCGATACTTCGCCTCGGATAAACGTGATCGCTCACCTGCACGCTGA